>NC_134212.1:24088884-24391914 GCF_965140235.1 Caretta caretta | reverse complement strand
ATCTTCCGTTCTCAGGCCATTAACTCAAGAGCAGCCTCTGAGACCTCACAGCCTCTCTTCACTTGCAAAGTTAGCCTGGGATGGTCCATCATAATGCAGCACTGAGTACTTCATGGACTGAAACAAGGCCAGGCTGGTAAATGAATGGAGAAGAACCCTCCCTGACCCCCCTCAAATGAGATCTAATCATCTCAACCTGTCTGAAAGGAGAAAGAGCAGTGTAGGTGTGGGACAGGGATAGGAGGTGGTACAGCTTGGAAGAAGAATGGGAAGTGAGGAGCTGACAACTGTTTCCTCTCAGGCCATATAGATGGGTATCTCCTCTGGGAATAGGTGGGTAGAGTGGGTGGCTGAGCAGCTTTCCAGCTGTATAGATGGCTCTCCCTTGGGTAAGTGAGAGAGACAAGGTGGGTGAGGTAGTATCTTTTATTGGACCAACTTCTGTTGGTGAGAGAGACAAGTGTTCAAGCTACACGGAGCTCCTCTTGGAAAGCTTGTCTCTTTCACCGACAGAAGTTGGTCCAATGAAAAATATTACCTCACCCCGTTTCGTCTCTCTAATATCCTGGGACCAACCCATCTACAACAAAACTGCAAACACCTGGGACATTCAGGCATGCAGGCCTATCCAGGGCCCCTGTTCTCTCAGGATAGTTGGGTTTATCCTGAGGGGGTGGAGCACTTTGATCTGCTCCCTCAGTCTCTATAGCTCTATACCTCTCCAGCTTTGTACGTGGTTATTGTAAACCTCAATTCAATGCAAAAGTAGCAATCCCTCCTCCCTGCTGCTGAACCTGGGTGTGCCCTGAGGCTGGAATCTCTCTTTCCTGCCTCTCCTCCCTACCTTCCCTGTGGGCAAGTTTCCAGGACACACCTCTTTGTAGGACAAGAATAGTCACCAATATCTGGCTCTCCATCCATTCACCAGGGCCGGAGTTAATCAGAATGGCTGAGGAGTCTGTGATTAAATGGTTCCCAGGGGTGTTAGTGCCTCCAGTCAGCTTTGGGGTTTCTTTGTTGTTTTGGAGGGTCACTCCCGGAGCCATCTGCGTCCCCTTAATGTGGCAGGGACAGGGAGGCCAGGCAAAGGCCTGAGCTCCACTGCAGGCAGCACTGTCTAGTGGGATGCATTGTGCCGTGCAGGCAGTGAATACTGAGCAGCCCACATGGGGTCACTTGGACTAGCCCCCCCCCTTGTGTAAAGCAGGGGCCGGGTGGTATGTCACAGTGAACAGATCTTCGGGCTGGGGCAAGCCGGGAATGCATTGTCAAGGCCTGGTGGAGTCTCTGTCACCGCTTTGTGCTTCAGAAGCACCATCTATGGTCTGGATTCTGGTATCCCTTGTTGTCAGACGTGAAATGAGTTTGCCAGTCTCAGTGTCATCCCTGGTCTGCTGCACTAATATGGCACAAGGCCATTCTGTGAGGACAGGGGGAAATAGGGGATCCTCCAGAAATCTGGTCTCAGGCACATTCCATTTGTGGGGAAGTGGCCCTTGGAATGACCATCCCAGCACTTGGGTGAGAAGGGCTGATTCTACACAGTCCAAACTGTCACATTACTGGGATCCCCTTTCATTGAGTCTGAGTTCCCCTCAGGAGACATCAGGGCTGCTTTTTCATCTCCCAGGTCTCCAGAGACGAGGGAAGTCCTGAGATGAGTCCAACGCTGTCTGCCCCACTAGCTCAGTTATCATTTCTGTAGCACGGGACACATGCAGGGCACTTCACACCGGGTCAGATATGCTAAGCAGAAACATAGGAGCAGCTGCTGGGCAGCCGCTGCACCACGTGGGGAATTCCCTGTTTCATCACAGCTTCTGGGACCCACTGGGTCGATCAATCTGAGGTGTTGACAGTCCTGCTGTCTAATGCTGGATAGACGCGTCATCCCTTTCTCCCCAGGCACACATCAGCCACTGGGAGAGCCACTGGGAGAGAGCTCACTGCTCCCTGAGCACATGAGCATTATTTAAGAGGCAGTGAAGGCTTGAGGGGGGTGCAGAGATCTGTGGGCATCAGGTGTAGAGTGATGGAAGGGGGCCCAAGCAGCATACTTGGGGGGTGGGCAGAAGCCCCTTGTTTCTCCCTCCTTAGGCTCTTTCTGCCTGGGAGTGCTGATGCAGCTACAGTGATTTTTGTTGCCTCTCCCTTCCCATGTCTCTCTGCCTCCTACTCACCATAGCCTGAAGGCAGCAGTTCAGGGCTCAAATACAGGGCAGTGGGGATGAGGGGCATATCCCAAGTCTAGCCAGCAGCATCTGAATGGGGATGGAGAGCTTGTTTCCTTCATCCAAAGGCTTCTCTAGACAGGTGCTAATTGTGCTTCCCAGCCTCAGGGCAGACGAGGCCAAAGCCAAGACACCCAGCCCCCTGCCTCCAGTCCAGCATGTCACCTTCTCACTGCTCAGAGGTTCTGCTGCCAGTCATTCTCTTGTCTGACCCAGAACTCAGACCCTCGTCAGCTAAGCTCTAACAGCCATAAATCAGGTACACACCCCCTGCCTATTGATTGGCACTGAACACCACGTGCGCATAGTGAAGGGTGCTCCTCTGTCTATGGGTGGGAGCCAACTGGGACGGAACCAACCAAACACACACATTGTATTTGCAATTACTGGAAAAGAAAATGGACAAGGAAAGAGGAGGCAAGGGGCCTGCAGTACACAGTCTCAAATCCCCTCCCTTCCTCCAGACAGTGGGCTGCAATGCAAGGTCCTAACAACCTCCCTCTCACGTGGACAGAGAGGCTGCCATGCTGGGAGCCCAGCCCCTCCTGATTCTGACAAGAGTACTATAGGGGATTTCAAAATCAGTGCTAGAGTAACAACCTCCCTGAAAAGCTGATTGACGAAGCTGAGCAGAAAGGGCCAAAGGGCTGCTGTTTATTTGGAGACCTTCATATCTAGGGCTTGTAAAAAATCCCATTTAACATTTCCTCTCTGCCTGGCACCATGCATCCCCACGTGCCTGTGACAGAGTGCTAGGAGCCTAGAACCGAGGGTATGGCTACACTGCAAAATAACCCTGTGGCAGCAAGTCTTGGAGCCCAGGTCAACTGACTTGGGCTTGTGCTACAGGGCTAAAAGCAGCAGTGTAGACATTCCCACTCAGGCTGGAACCCAGACTCTGAGACCCTCCCCCTCGCCAGGTTCCAGAGCCCAGGCTCCAGCATGAGCATGAATGCCTACGCTGCTAGACCATGAGCCCTAGGAGCCTGAGTTAGTTGCCCTGGGTTCTGAGACTCACGGCTGCACGGTGTTTTTTTCCAGCATAGATGTCCCCTAAGCCAACGTACTAGCTACTTCCCTCAGGGAATGGATTTAATTGGGGAGGCTGGGTGCTCAATGACTTAATTAGGCAGCAGGCTGATGAGCTAATGAGAGCAATCAGCCTGTCAGCTGGGAACAGTTAAAGCACAGGAAGGATGGGTAAGGGAATGCAGCAGGGTATGATCTTGCCCTCCCTCTCCCCAGGGTGGACTGAGAGGACGTGTACTTCTAATTGTATGTTGTTGCACAGGGCTCTACTGATGGAGGGGACCTAATGAAAAGCACTGGGGTCTATAAACTCAAAAGCATGCAGCCTGTTTGTGGTGGTCCAGAGGGCAGAGAAGGCAGCCTGCTAGAGTGCTTCACCACCTCACTACCCTAAGTACCCCTGAAATGGCACGACCACCACCTTTGGGGTGGGGAGGAAGCAGTCAACATCCAGCACCTGCAGGGAAGAGGAATGGGGCAAATTTCAGTTCTTCTGAAAGTTCCCAGGGATCTGTCTTGTCCGTACAGGACGAACGGGAGCTCAGCTTTTAGGGTCTGGTATGAAAAGACTCACTCACTGTAGAGTGGGTGGTGCTCAGTTTACCCCAAAGGAGAGGAAGAGCTGGCATTTGGGTGTTTCACAGCCCTTGACCATTCCTCTAACTTCTGAGGTCTAGATTTCCAAGCTAGACTGATGGTCCTGTGGACTGAAGGCCTCTCTCCTACAGAGCAAAACAGCGGTGGGGGAGGCTTCCCACCCACCACCTTCTGCCAACAGAGAGACGCCCTGTAACGATCAAAGCAGAGTTTATGCTCCAAGGCCTAGCCAGTCTTTGATTTCTCTGACAGATGTGGCCTTTGTGACTCAGAAACCTGTCCACCAGTCCCCAAATCCATTTCACCCAGGGGCCACCAAACAGCCATCCAATTCTGACAACTTCTTGTCACCGCATTCTTGTCTGGGATTCCAAGTCCACCCAACAAGCAGGAGGAGAGCACACATTCAGGACACCCAAATGGAGGGGCTCTTGGTTAGATCACGTTGCCTCTCTCCCTGAGACCTAAGCAGGTAAAAAGCATCCTATTTGTAGTGGTTGGAGCCCGAGTTGTTTTCTGGCCTACGCCAGCCTGTGTTAACCTCTATTCATACTGGGCAGGTGGCGATGGTTCCCTCCATTATCCCCACCGCCACCTCCTCTGCGTCAGATGGAGTCAGCAGTGGGGGCTTCACAAGGAGAATTCAGGGGAGATTTTCTGCCTCAATTCCACATGAAATGTAACGAGTTGGATTTAAAATGAAAAGCAAGCCCCCAAGCCATGCACCAGGAGATTAGCTCCTAGGTGATTGCTATGGTGCTTCTCCCCCCACCACCCCATTACCCCCTGTCTTTCTCAGCCCTGTTTGAATCTTATCTCCAGTGCTGACGTCTGTGGGGGAGGCTTCCACCGGAATTTTCAGGGTTGCAGAAAAGCAGTCACCTTTGAGAGCGAGAGAGAAAAGGGAGAAATTTCAATCTTTAAATCCTTCCAAGCGCTGAACTTCAAACGGGGCTGAGGAAATTAAAGAGCTGGCGTCTTGGCGCAGCAGCCCTGGAGAGAGCGAAACAATACAGACAAGTTGCACAGGCAGCTCAGAGGCAGAGTGGGCCTGGTGGGGGCTGGAGAAGTGTTGCAGTGAAATGGGGAGCTTGGTACTTAGATACGTTGGCCCTTCATCTCCTGAGACCAAGCTTCCAGTTAGAGCTCAGGAGGGTTTGCAGCTCCCAGTGCTGCCGACAAACCTACAACCTCAACCTCCGATGTGGCCATTTGTGACAGATTGTGCTGGGCTCCGTGATTTGGAGCCTTTAACAGGGATTGGACTGAGTCCCCCAAACTCATTTCACTTGTGAGATCTGACTGCAGCTGTCTAGTGGAGTGTCAGCCCTCTTGCGCATCCCAGCAACAATGCCCATTGGTTGTATGTAATGCATGGAAGCCCAGGTTATGTCAGTGCTGCAGGAGATAGCAAATGCAATTATCTCCCATTCGCCAGGTCTGGCAGCACAGACACAGAGCGAGGTGCTGACAATATCTTCCTGCTGTGCTGTCCCTAGGATACAATGGCTCTGTCTGCACCAAGAACTGCCCGTGACCCTGGCTCTCCCTTTCACAAGGCCACGACATGAACAATGTGGGGGAGACCAGAAGGCCTTTTGGGTCCCCCCCAAACCTTCCACTGAGAACACAATGATGCTTCGCTGAGCAGGAGCATTTGGAGGGTGGAAAAGAGATTATTAATGTGAGTTAAAAAGCTCTGTGCACTTACACTAGTAATTAAGGCAGCTCCCCCCCTTGGAAATGGTAGAAGCCATTCTGACTGTTGCATGCGGGCCGCATCTCGCCTTTGGTGTGGTGTCCTGCAAAGGGAGCAGTTACACTGGCTGAGGATCCAGAGGTGCTTTGTTATAGCCGAGAGGAGCAGGCAGCATGGGTTATAGATAGGCAGAGTAGCTGCGAACTCATCTTTCAGTTTTCAGCTGCAGGAAAAAATATGAAAGGTGTATAAATTAAAGCACAAAGAGGGCGGAGATGTATGGGCCAGAGCGTAATGACTTGGCTTCTTATTCTCCGGAAGCTCTTTTGCTGGAGAGAACCATTCCATCACAATCACTTTGTCCTGGGACTGCTGCTATCACAGGCCCTACTATTGTGCATGGGATACAGAAGAGGGAAAGGCTAGGAAGGAGCCCTCAGGGAAAAGGTAGAGCTCCCCTCTCCTCCAGGCCCTGCCACAGCTCTAGGGGTAGTGACACAGCAGGAAGCTGTGTGCAGAGAAACTGAGTCCTGTGTCTCTAGCAGGTTGGGTGTGCAGGAGAAAGTCCCTGCATCTCAGCTGTGTGATTGTGTGTGGTGAGGGGAGCTGAGGTTGTTGGGCTGGGCCACAATCCTTTTGGGGCACAATCTAATGATGCTGCAAACAGCAGCATCCCCTGGGAATCGGGAGTATCTGGGAAAAAGCAGGGCGGGTGGCTGCACCAGTCTGGGGAACAGGCTGCTGTGAGTTCAGCTTGAATGCATCAGTGCACTGTAGAAGACAGGGCCGTGAGGCCTGGCAGAATTGGGTTGATGGGCAGGTCTAGGAGGCTGCTGTTTGTGTGAGCTCAGGCAGATCATCGTGCCAGCAACACTGAAACCTCCAAGGAGAGTCACTGATGCATAGTCTATGTCTTCTTAGCACAGCTGGGGGATTGATAAGGATGTCATTGCTTGGTGGGGGAGGGGGGGCATTCCAGCAAGACCACCCAGAGCCCTCCCAGAGCCCTGAGTCCGTTTGCATCAGTTCTGGGATGGTTCTGTGTCCCCCTCTATCTGGGCTCTAGCATTTGCTAGGCACCAATATACTAACACCCTCCGCAAATGGTAACTCTTGGAAGAGGGACCTTCAGAGGAGCGTCCTGAGGGACCTGCAGCTTCTCGAGTTTAGGATATTGGCCTGCAGGTGCCCATTGCTGATTTAGCTCCTCTGAAGGGTCCAAAGGCACTATCAGAACGTGCCCCCCCAGTTGCTGTAGGGGCTCTCCAGGGCATGGAAGGAAGGTTAAGAAAAGGGACTGACAGTGCGTGGGGCTCCCCAGTGCTGCAGGAGTTCCCTGGTGGTCCACAGCAGGGTGAGTGGAAGGAGGGGAAGCAGTTGCAGAAGGTGGGGTTCCCTCCCAGACCATGTAAGTTGTCCTAGTCACAGTGGCACAGCCCCATAAATCCACTCGCATGTCTTCTCTTTTCCTGCTGAGATAAATGTTCCCTTTGAACCCTAAGCTATGTCATAAATCAGAGCTCTCCTCCCTTGTGTGTGCTGAGTCCCGAGCCTCAAGATATTCCTTGAACTTGGCACAAAAATGTTAACAATAGTGTGGATTAAAGATGCCCTGTGTTCCTGTGAAAGGGAATGTGCGAGGCCATTCCTGGGGGATCCATTTTCCTGTCAGACGCCAGGCCCAATCTTTCTGCAGCAGACAGGGGAAGAGTAATGCCCCTTTCAGGAAACCAATCAAGGCTCTTTCAAGTGGTGCTTTGCAGAGATGATCACACTGGCTCAGGAAGCGGAAAGGGAGGAGATCAGAGGGAAGGACACTGGTTCTGAAGCCTTCAGGCCTTTTGTGTGGCTACAGGGGACCAGCTCCATCCGTTTCCCAGCCCTCTTCCTGTGTTAGCACTTTTAAGGGATATTGGGGTTGGAGGCAGGGTGGCTGAGCTTGGTTTCAGGTGCAAGTCACCTCCCCTGGTCCAGCGAGGTGCTGCTTTGGCATGAGTTGCTGCAGCCGTTCTAAACACTGACGCTGGTGTGAATATTGGCTCACCTGGGCTAGTCTTGTTGCTGAAGAAGGTTTGTTTTTAAATCCGGAGTTTCCCAGAATCTGTGTTGCATATGGTGCTGAATCTGATACCCGCATGCAGCTTGTCGCTGCCCAGAGGAGAAGGTCAAACCACAGCCGCCCAGGGAGGAGGCAAGTGAGGAATAGCACCTTGTACGTGTGTAGCATAAATGCCAAATGGCACCAGGGCCGTTGTCTAGTAAGTCTGAAGACGGATTGTTCCATTTGATGGTGAATTGCAAGTTTTCCTATGATTATTATAAAACATTCCTATAGCATTGTAAATTTCCCCACTGCCTCGCTGAGCATCAGCAGAGCACATGCCCTGCCCTGAAGAGCTCCCTGGCTCAAGAGGAGAAAAATGCACAAGGGGCAGGAAGATGTGGGGGTTACTCATGAAGAGAAGAAGGGTCAGATTCATCCACAGTGTAACTCAGCTGACGTCACTAATGAGCGGGGCCTGAAGGGAGCAGGGGTTGTGGGAAGAAGCATCTTCCAGGAAAAAATTTGAAGGAGGAAAGGGATGGGCCCCTCGTTGGGTGTGGGGTGTGAGTGGGCTGGACTTGTGATCAAATGGGGCATTGGAATATTTCCTGACAAAGCCACTAATCGACATCATTAAACCACCCCCAACGAGCGGCGGTAGCTATGTCGGAGGGGAGAGCATTTCTGTTGGTGGCACTTATGTCACTCAGAGGGGTGTTTTTTCACACCCCCGAGCAATAGCAATTGTACTGACAAAAGTGCTAGTGTAGACATAACAGAAACCTACTTTTCCCTAGTTAGATCAGGGAAGGTTAAAAACAGCCATACTAGGGACCAGCAGGCTTAATACAGGGTAGGGTAGTTAGCAGGATGGAAAACTATAGCCCAGGGCGCTCCTGATGAATAAAGAACCCATGGCATTTTTGCAAGATTCAGGGTGTTAGTCTCATTGTCCTGACAAAACCCCAACTGGGTAATTATATTCTTCCATTCTATGGCTAAACCCTAACTTGGTCCTATCTACCTACCTTCCCACTCATCACCATAGTACCTAAGTTCTAAGCCCTTCCTGTGCTAAACTTTTGTGTCGTGTTGCTGGGAAGTGCTGCTGCATTCCACCCAAAGCTAGGTGTGTTTTAGTGGTAGGGAAAGTGGAGTGATGCCGAGTCTAAAGTCGAGGGAAGCTCTGTGTCGGCTGCCAGGAGCAGCCTGGGCACCAGGGGGAAGAGGCAGCCAGCTCAGAATGTACAGTGTGTGGAAAGTGATCCCCACATGAATTGAATTCTGTGAAATAGTTGAAGCTTTGAAATGCCCTGTAGAAACCAGTTAATAACAATGGAGTAGTAACAGTAAGTGCCTGCCTTGTGGCCTTATGTTCTCCTGTCTGCATTGCCATGCAGGCAGGCCCTGGGGGGTGGAGGGGGACAGTCTCTCACTGCCAGGGAGACTCCACACCATCCCTGCTGGCCTTTGAAGGAAGTCCCACGCAGCCCATTGCCTTGACTGCACGTAGCTCACTGAGATCTGCGGCTTAGAGGAAGGGTCCCTCTCTACTGTCATTCCAGAGGAGGCAGGCTTGCCCCTGAGCATTTGGTGAGCTGATGGCTCTGAATCTGAAGTCATGCGGATGCTGAGTGTTAGCTGCTAGTAGCCTGGACCCCAGGGGGAAGGGGCAGCCAGCTCAGCATGCTCCATGGATGTGCACAGAACTGTGCATGGAACAGGATCCCAGGGGCTGGAGTTTGTTTGCAAGAAAGATAAAGATAAAAGAGAATAAAACAATTCAAGTTGGGGAAGGAAGGAAGAGCAGAGTGAGATGGGGAGCAGATGAGGAGGAGGAGGAAGGAAGCAGTGAGACAGGCATAGAGCCTTTGAGACCCAGAAGAGAGGAAGGGGATGGGGAGGGAAGGGGAGAGGGAAAAGCAGACAGAATTAATTGTCAGAATACTAGTAGCCAAAACACATTGAAACCCTGTTATCTGCTCTTAGCTCCTGCCACCCCAGTGCTTGCTTACTCCTCAGACCCTCCCCCAGCTGTGCCCATGGCTAGCCAGCACTATTGCTTGCTCACTTTTCTGAGCACCCAATTTGCTCCCAAGTGTGCAAACATCCAAATCAAACAGAAGCTTAGTGGCAGACTCTGCCCAGGTCCAGTGTGTGCTGAGCACAGCAGGCATGCGTTCAGGTTGCCTCTGGTGCATACTTTGTTTATATTGTGACGAAGCGGGACTGTTCTTAATGTTTCCTCTGAATAGTGTGGGGGTGCCTCAGTTTCCCCCAGGCAGTTCTTAAGTATCTAGGTGGTGGGGTAAGGGTGTATGATCACTGCAGAGCCCTAGAGGGCAGGTGTGTGCAGGGGTCTGGACACAGAGAATGGCCGACACCCTGTTTCCTGGCAACTGATGGCCTGGGCCCTTCCCCCCTGCAAGGTGAGAGCTAAAGGGTTGGAGAACAAAGGAATCAGGTGACCTCCTGGCCCGGGAAAGGAACAAAGCCCAGGGGAGAAGGGGATGGAGGGAGTTTTCCATTTGGGGCTGGCTGGGACATGGAGTGAAGTGCAGATGTGGTTGTCTGGCTCACTGCCCCCCAAAATGGACCCAGCTGAGGGGTCCTGTTCTCTGCACCTGCAAGCTCTGTTTTAGACCATGTTCCTGTCGTCTAATAAACCTCTGTTTTACTGGCTGGCTGAGAGTCACGTCTGACTGCGAAGTTGGGGTGCAGGACCCTCTGGCTTCCCCAGGAGCCCGCCTGGGTGCACTCGCTGTGGGAAGCACACGGAGGGGCAGAGGATGCTGAATGCTCTGAGGTCAGACCCAGGAAGGTGGAAGCTGTGTGAGCTGTGTGTCCTGAAGACAGGCTGCTCACAGAAAGGAGACTGCCCCAGAGTCCTGACTGGCTTCATGGGGAGCAGTTCCACAGCATCGCCCAGGGACTCTGTGACATATATATATGGGCCTCATGTATTCTTTGATTCCATGTATTAAGTGGTGGCACAGAATCATGCTCCAGAATCTCAGCTATCATTTAAAAAAGAGAAAAATCTAGCCCTCATGGTAGCAAGGGAAGCCTTCCAAATGTGACCTGAACGTAATCAGTGCAGGAATGTCTGCCTGAGTCTGCAGAGTGCCTGAAACAATAACTCTGTAGTGGAAGTGCCCTCTGACTCTCAGTGGAGAATTAATTCTCAAACTTAATGATGACAGTTTAAATGGCACCATTGCTGACTATTTTACTGTCAATCATTTCAAAAGTAACATCTTGAGGCCGCAACCCACGCTGCCCTACTCAACTGCCAGAGACTCAGCTTCCCTCTGACAGCTTCTGTGGTGGTTGTGGTGTGTTGTTAGTACACCGGTCGGTGGCACACTGGGAATTGTACATGCAGAGATAGTGTAACAAACAGGATAATCAATATCCAGTTAAATACCAGTGTGGGAAGGGCTGTGCTAAGTGGGTTGTTCACACTGAACACAGTGACACCCTCCACTGTTCAATGTATCAAAAGTTGTTGCAGAGACTTCTCTCTGTGTGCTGGAGTAGCCACAGAAATTAGGCCTGGCCATGGGGTTTAGGCCAAGCTTGGAGTGGGATCTGTGGAGCCCTGGGTACTCGTGGATAGGGCCCTACCAAATTCTTGGTCCATTTCGGTCAATGTCACGGTCATAGGATTTTAAAAATCACAAATTTCATGATTTCAGCTATTTAAATCTGAAATCTCACGGTGTTATAATTGTAGGGGTCCTGACCCAAAAAGGAGTTGGGGGTGGGAGGGGGGTTGCAGTCCTACTTTCCTTACTTCTGCGCTGCTGCTGCTGGCGGCTCTGCCTTGAGAGCTGGGCAGCTGGAGAACGTCAGCTGCTGGCTCGGAGCCCAGCTCTGAAGACAGAGCCACCAGCAGCAGCAGTGCAGAAGTAAGGGTGACATGGTATGGTATTAAGTGTCAGAGGGGTAGCGGTGTTAGTCTGGATCTGTAAAAGCGGCAAAGAGTCCTGTGGCACCTTATAGACTAACAGATGTATTGGAGCATAAGCTTTCATGGGTGAATGCCCACTTTGTCGGATGCATGTCATCCGATGAAGTGGGCATTCACTCACGAAAGCTCATGAACCAATACGTCTGTTAGTCTATAAGGTGCCACAGGACTCTTTGCCGCTTTTGTGGTATGGTATTGCCACCCTTACTTCTGCACTGCTGCCTTCAGAGCTGTGCACCCGGCCAACAGTTGCCGCCCTCTGGCTGCCCAGCTCTGAGGGCAGTGCAGAAGTAAGGGTAGCAATACTGCAACCCCCCTAAAATAACTTTGTGATCCCCCTGCGACTCCCTTTTAGGTCAGGACCCCCAATTTGAGAAACGCTGGTCTCCCCCTATGAAATCTGTATAGTATAGGGTAAAAGCACACAAAAGACCAGATTTCATGGGGGAGACCAGATTTCACAGTCCATGACGTATTTTTCATGACTGTGAATTTGGTAGGGCCCTACTCGGAGCTCTATCCCACTCATGCCCTCATGTCCCAGTCAAACTGTTGCCGTGCTCTAATGTTTCCCTCGTCTCTTCTGCAGATGGGATCCACAGCGTGACAGCCCAGTGCGTCCTGCGTGTCATCATCATCACAGAGGACATGCTGGCCAACAGCATCACAGTGCGGCTGGAGAACATGTGGCAGGAACGCTTCCTCTCGCCGCTGCTCACCAGCTTCCTGGAGGGCGTGGCCACTGTGTTGGCCACACCCAAGGAGGATGTCTTCCTCTTCAACATCCAGAACGACACGGATGTGGGTGGCTCGGTGCTGAACGTCAGCTTCTCAGCGCTGGCTCCCCGGGGTGGCCACTTCTTCAGCTCGGAGGAGCTTCAGGAGCAGTTGTACATGAAGCGCATGACTCTGACCTCCGTCTCCACGCTGGAGGTGCTGCCCTTCGATGACAATGTCTGCCTGCGGGAGCCATGCCAGAACTACATGAAGTGCATCTCCGTGCTCAAGTTTGACAGCTCGGCCCCCTTCATCGCCTCCCCATCCACCCTCTTCCGGCCCATCCACCCCATCACAGGCTTGCGCTGCCGCTGCCCCCAGGGCTTCACTGGGGACTACTGTGAAACCGAGATCAACCTGTGCTACTCCAACCCCTGCCATAACGGGGGCATCTGCACCCGCAGGGAGGGTGGCTACACCTGCATCTGCCACCAGCACTTCACAGGTAAGTGCTTGATCCCTGCTGAGGGGGAGGGGCACGCTGTGTTGTGGGCAGGGCTCTGCCAGGCCTGGCCATCAGTGGGGAAGAGGGTCTCTGCTATCCCAGGATAAAGAGTCCTGCTTTCTGACCAGTCTTTGCCACACACCTTTCCAGCAGCAGTAATCCTGGTTCTTCGCTCTGTAAAGCAGTCTCCTGGGTCCTTCCCATCCCCCTCGCTCCTGAGGAATCAGCTGCTAGTGCTGCAGACTTAGTGGATTCTGCTGCTTTGAGTCTGTAAATGTCCCCTGGCTTGTGTTTTGCTGGTTTAACCAGGACGGGAGGCACTAGGTACAAAATGCTGTGGCCCTATGCCTGGCACCAGCCCTGACAAGGGAATCAATGCCAAGGGAGCTCCCAGCTCTATGGAGCTGTTTGTAACAAGGCTGAAACCCTTTGACTAAAGCAAAATGCCTTGTCCTAGCCTGGTTTGTCAGGAAGTGGGGATTTCAGGGTTACCTCATGGAGAGGGGACTCTCTCCTCTTCTCTCAATCGCTTTCCCAGGGGCTGGGAAATGTCCATGGGATGGGGAGGAAAGAGGCAGCTGTTTCTGCTCATCCTCCCAGTTGCTCATGGCTGCAATGCCACAGATGTTCCAGGCTGACAGACATGACACTCAGGTGCCTCCCACACATGGAATCCACCCTCAGCTCTGCAGTGGCTGGAGCTTTCCATCCTCAGCAGCCTCTTGTCCCTGACAAGTCAGAAAGTTTCATTTCACTTGGGGAAATCAAACTGCTAAGGAGCCTGCTCCTCTGAGCCATTGCTACAGGGTGCACGAGGCAGCAGTCGGGACACTTGTGAAGGGGGCTCCAGCCTGTGACGGTCACACAGTGCTGCTGGCAGAGATGCCCAGATCTATCGCTCAGCTTCCGGCGCATCCCCCCAGCCAGTCAGTTTATCAGCATCTGGCAGAGCCACTCAGTGCATTTGGGTCCCTTCCCCCAGCAGGTGGGAGGGCAGGGAGGGAGTCATTCTTAGGAGGGAAAGTAAGGCTGGCTGGTGCATGGCATATTCCACAGGGGGAAATGTGGAGACCGAGCATCACTCCAGAATTGCCAGCACCCCTGCTGCTTGGGAAGGAATGGAGAGGTTGAGTTGTGCTGTCCATCAGGGAAGGAGATTCTAATAAGGGTGTAGAGGCTGCTGGGCTGAAATCTGTACCCCAGTACTGAATCTGTACCCCAGTGCCAGCCCCCAGGAGCATGAGGAACAGCTCGCACTGCAGGAGTGTGACCGGGACTGGGGAGCACTGGCAGAGCTGTGGTGGGCTGGGCCAGGTCTGGAAGAGTCGAGGTGCTGCAGGTCAGGAGTGAGGGGCCTTGCAGAGCTGTGTGGGGATACTAGGACTGCAGTAGACAGGGGTGCTTTTGGTCAGGACTGAGGGACATGGGAAGAGGTGCAAGGACTGGACTAGCAGAGGTGTTGGCCTCCTAAACTAGCCCTGTGCTTGCTGCATGGAGAAGTGGAAAGGGAGCCTGTGGCTGCTGGTGGAGTGAGGATCTCATTGGCTGGCTCCCAGGCCTGTGGCTCCCCTCAGCTGGGAAGAATTGCTGTGGGGGATGGGGGGTAGCAGATGGCAGGGTTGTGAGCAACTCCTGCATTGTGGTTACTGGTGAGATAAGCAAAGTCAATAGTAATTAACCCCCAGCATTTAAAGTGTGAACAGACATTAGCAGAGGGGTTAATGAGCTCGTTTCTCTGTCACTTCCCGCCATCTCCCCATCCCCCACAAGCAGCCGGGCAGGTAACAGGACCTAGTGCCGGGTGGTTCCCTGCTCGGCTCCGGAAGCCCCAAGGAGACAAAATGGGAAGAGGCAGCTTCCCCCTCACCCTCCGTCCCAGGTTCTCTCTGTCCGTCTGCTTGTCTAAGTGCTTCCATGGCCCTCATCACCTCATTTCCCAACCCCTATCGCCTGCTCTGTCACCTGAGCCCAGCTCTGAGCATTATCCCCTGGGCTGGTCAAAGCCTTGTCAGGGCTGATCGCCATGGCAAGCATAGCTCAGCCGGCGAGTAGGGAGAGGGAGTGTCAGCCTGCTGGGAGGGCCTGGCCGGTAGCCTGGGCCAGCCAGCACCTGTGTGCACACAGAGTGCATTGCCCTGCCAGGGTGTGTGCAGCAGCCAGAAACTGTTGCAGATTGGGCCTTTGGATGTGAGCAGGGCCAGGCCAGTGCCCAGGACTCGCCCCCTCCTACTCCTAGCTCTGTTCCTTCTCCCTCAAGCACAGGGTTCTCATGGGCTGTCCATGGCCCATTGCTCTCTCCCTTTCCTTCGCAGGAGCGTGTCTCCAGCCTGGTTACACACCCATCTGGATAGGAGTCCCTCCAGGTCTTTGCAGGACCTGGGCCTTCCACTGGGCTCTGTGCTCCCCACATTGGTTTGCTCTTGTCCTGACCCTGTGAGCTTTAATGACCCCAATGACCTAGCTCCCTGCATGCTGATTCCCTCGGAGTAATGAGTTGGGGACTCTCCTGGATCGCTGTGCACTGGGAAGGATGCTGGGGTGGCCCTGGGTTTCTGTGCTCACTAGAATCAGGCTGCTTGCCCCACAGCATGTCGCCAATATGATGTAGCCCTATCCCATTTGAGGGCTGTTTGATTTGTGCCGATATGTGTCACCAGGGGAGGCCTGTGCGATGGGCCCAGGCTAATCCTAGGCTGAACGTCAGCACCCAGAAACACATTCTGGGGATGGCCCTGGTTGTGCTCCTTCAGCACAAAGAGGGTGGGCTAGTGTTGGGAGGGAAGTGAATAGCTGTTGCACCTGAGTTCCCTGGAGATGAGACAGGTATGGGGCGGTACTCCAGAGGCAGCCCTTGGTGGGTGTGGGGGACACTTGCTGTTGTGTGGGGGAAGGGCCAGTGTAGTAGATACCACAGAGGAGAGACAGACCAAGAGGGGAGAGTAGAGAGTCCAGGACTGCAAGCCCTGGGCTCTGAGGAGCTCTGGAGCCTGTGACCACTTGAGGAAGAGGAGAGGAGAGTGAGGACTTCCCAGCCCTCCAGTTGGGATGAATAAAACATGGCTGCTGCTTCCTTCCTTCCAACCCCCCTCCTCCCACAGTGCCGGCCCAGAGGAATACATTACTGATCCCATCAAAGGGAGGGAGGGTGCTTTCATTTCAGAGACAATGAAAAATGTCTCTGGTTCCCTTGGGTGCATGGCTGCCTGTTCCCAGATTTAAAGTGACAGGAACTCCCCCTTTGATAGCTGCATGGATCAGCCTTGATCTGTGGTAGAAGGGAAACACAGGGCGGGGGAAGAGAGAACAGGGGGCTGATGCTGCAAACCTACAGCAGGCAGGGCAGGTGTGTGTGGGAATCCCCCGTCCTCGCAGCGGGGTGGTGAAGAGGGCTCCGACCCGGTTTGCGGTTTGCAGCTGTGGGGGCTTAGACTGCAGATACCAGGATGTGGGGATTCCCAAGGGGCATGTGGTGTCTGGCTCCACCCCTCTGGAAAGGCTGTGAGGTTCGTCCTGAGCGGAGGCACAGTGCAGGGACAGACGTTTCCAGATACTGTGTGGTGTGGCGTCATTACAAATATAACCCGGCTGAAAGGGGCGGTGGCTGGCTTGGGGGCGGGGAACTAGACATAGCACCTTCCGCGTCCAGTGCTCCCCTTCCAAGGGGGGGCTCAGGTCATTGGGCCTGGCTGTTCCAGGGGCTGGAGGAAAGAGACAGGGCCTTTCACCTGCAGGCCACCAGCTCCATCAGGTTCCAGGCCAGCCGTAGCTGTAATTGTGGCCACGGCCAATGTGAATTGAGTGTGCGGTGCCAGTCTGGTTCCTGCAGGATCACACGGGTCAGTGCTAATCACTCCCTGTGGGGAAGCTCATACCAGAGAGGCCATGGAGAGTAAACTCCTCACCTCTTGGGGACAGAGTCCCTCCAGGGCAGGGCTGAGGCACACAGGCAGGGCAGAATGGGAGGGAAGCCTGCCCTACCACTGCCTGGCCTATGCCCACTCGGTGGGTAGATAAAGCTGGTGCTCTCCAAGCTGGCACCCTGCACCAGTAGGGTCACAGGCCCAGCTCCTCCCACGCGGTTAGGGTCCGAACTCCCACTGACGTCAGTGGAAGTGAAAAGCCTAAATATCTTTGGAGGTGTGGGCCAACGTATTCAGAGACCTTCGCTGGAGCTGTCCTAGGGCAGCACTCTGGGGATTACAGGGTGTTTTCCCAACGGACAAAGGGAGCCTGTCAACCTTCGCCATCCCAGGGTCCGGAGGGATAGCTCAGTGGTTTGAGCATTGGCCTGCTAAACCCAGGGTTGTGAGTTCAATCCTTGAGGGGGCCATTTAGGGATTTGGGGCAAAAATTGGGGATTGGTCCTGCTTTGAGCAGGGGGTTGGACTAGATGTCCTGAGGTCCCTTCCAATCCTGATATTCTATGACACTGAGAAAGAAGTTTCCTGTTGAAGAAAGGAGACCCAGCTTCCTCCATTAGCTATGTTATACTGTGAGATGCTGCAGGGCACGGCCATGAGGGTTTCTTCTTAGTGGAACTGATGAAATGAGTGCATGTGAAACCGAGGGACTGGAGCGCTGAGTACTGTCAGGAAAGGGTGGGCAAGAGCTCCTGAAGCATCCCACTACTGCTCGGCTGATGCACCTCATCCCCTACTAGTCCAGCCCTCGGCTCTCCCCATATGGCTCTGCTGATGCCTCACAGTACTGACCCACAGATCCAGCCCCCTCGTGCAGCAGGGGCCCCTTCCAGCCTCCCTTGGGCAGAGACTTCCAGTTCTGTCAGAATTGTGAGCTGGTTTTCGTATGCAGTTAGGCTGAGAGAGCAGGACTCTTTGCATTGGTGACCTGAGCAAGCTTGTGAACTCCGGTCTACAGAGCTACATGTGCTGTAAGAGCCCCAGTAATTACGAGTTTGAAGGTGTTCTCAGCCATGCCATAAAGCCCGTATGCTCTGGTAGCTAATGAGTATTGAAATAGAGAGGGACTCGTCCCTTCTAACCCTGGGATCCTGTGGTTCTCCATTCCCTCTCCGCAGCCACGGGTAACAGAGAGAAACCCTAGTGGAACTGACATTTCCTGCCTCAGTGACCATGGCAAAGAGTTCAGCTTGCTGAATGAAGGCCCTGCTGAAGTTCCAGCCATGGCCTTGAGTGGCAGGCAGCGCCACCCAGTGGCCATGCAGGCAAATGACGACAGTGCATTCGCTGTTGTAGCTGTGGATATTGGAGATAAGGTAGGTGAGGTAATATCTTTTATTGGTCTGACTTCTGTTGGTGAGAGAGACAAGCTCTCGAGCTTTGTGTAAGTGCAAAAGCTTGTCTCTCTCAGCAACACAAGTTGGTCCAATAAAATACATTACCTTACCCACCTTGCTTGTCTAACAGCGTATGCACGACAGACCTCGACATACAGCACAGGAAGCAGAGATGGGAAAAGACCCGTTAGGTCATGCAACCTTTCTCCCCAACCAATGCAGGATTGCTGCCCCAATCCAGTGTTCCAAGCCAAAGGAGGTTCCCTCTAAAGACAGAGAGGAGTTCACTCTCCAGAGTGTATGCAGTCCCTGGCCTTTCTACTGGGCCTGCTGTCAAAAAGTTAATCTGATGGCATTTACATTGGTGGCTTATAATGAATACCCCAGTCCATTAGGCTAATGGACTAAAGCCAGGTCCTGTTACCTGGTTTCCTGGCTGTGGATTGGGTTCCCTGTGGATAACCCAGGTTCTGTTACTCCGGGGCACTAACCCCATTTCATCTCCTTGCTAGTCCCTTCATGGGAGCAGTAATGTGTGCCCTTTACTCCTCACACCACAGCCAAAGCAACAGATTGAAATAAGGAAATGGGATGGCTTCAGTCAGTGCCAGCAAAATCTGACTGTGTCAGTTTGTTCCCCTGCTGTTCCTGTCTTTCTTTGCAACGCCTCAGTTCTGGCCTGAACTACCCCATTCTGCTCCAGTTGTGGGCCTGCACACTGTGCAGCCAATGAAACTCGGTCCACACCTGCGACATCCCTGATACTCTAATTCTGGTCCCAGCAAAGCTCTACTCATGTATTGCAGCCCAGACCTGCAGCCTCCCCCCATTACATTCTTGGGACTCGATCTAGCCCTGCCGATGTCCCTCACTTCTGACCTGCAACCTCCCTTTTATCCAGGCCCACTCTTCTCCAAGCAGAGACCCCTGGTAGCTTCTGGGCTGTGGACAAACCTCCTTTATGGACTAGGCTGAGGGCAGCAAACTCATTTCACTTATAGCTGTGAGCTCTGGGCTCTGGAGGAGTGCTGCAGCAGAGTGAAAGGCCTTTGCAGTGTTTTACTGGCTTTTACAAAGCATTTCCATCTGCTTGGACCTTTTTGTTATGCAATAGACTAACCTGTTAGTGCTTAGTGCCAGGATGTAGGACCCTGTGGTAGCAGGGGCTTTGATGTGGGAAAAGCTTTGGGAATCTCCAGGCCGTAAGTGCCCATCTCACCTGGAGCAGAGAGGATCTCTAGTGGCTTCCAACTAGGGGGTAAGATCAGATCTGCTGGGTCCAACCACCAGCGAAGCCTGGCCAGGTGTGCAGTGGAGTCAGGTGCCTGCAGGGATCAGGTCAACTCCCTGCACTCATGCTCCAAAGGGAAGTGCTTGCACTGAATGAACTCTGTGGAGTGAGGCACATATGGGGACCAGTTCAGTGTGTCACAGTCCCTGAGACTCTCTGCGTTAGGGGGTTATGACTTGGGTCTGGGCTCATCATAGGAGGAACCCTCTGACCTGTCTCAGCCAGGCATCAGATCCGTCCCACAAGAGGAAGAAGGGAGGATTTATGAGAGGCCCTCTGCAGTTGAGGGCGAGGGGGCCAGATGCAAGCAGGAGCTGGGAGGCACTGTCTGGAGATTCATCTGTCAGGGCTGCTGGGAGGTGGGTCGTTGGTGAGCAGTACACATCCCACTCCAGGCTGTTCCCCTCTCCTAGCCTATGGGGTTACAACTAGCATTGGCAGCAGTATTGGCAGCCCAGAAGGCAGATGTATTTCAGCTCAGGGGTGGAAGGACTGAAACCCCAAAGGGACCCCCCCTGCAACCTCCGTGATCCCATTGGGCTGGAGAGCCAGAGCTCTGGGAGGTGAGAGGCTCACCCCTGTGGCGATTAGGAAGGGTGAGGGACAGCCTTGTGCAACTGGGGAGCAGCTGCCTGCAGGCTCTGCTGCCCACACCGTCCTGACCTCGCTGTGGCACTGTTCTCTGGACTGTGCTGGATCTGGGGCAGGAAAGCCACTCCGGGGACTGGAGGCAGCAGGCAGGGCTGGGAAACATCTCTTCCTTAGGGACGAGGCTTTGGGTGACAGCTGAGCCCTGAGGCCAGGGTGAGGAGCAAAGACCTGCCTTGTGCCTCTGCTGAGATCTGGAGGGAGCTCTCTTAGCTCGGCGGGAATCCTCCTGCAGAGCTCCGCCTGTGCACCTTGCACCCACAGCTGTGCCCAGCTGCCTCAGGCCTAGCAATGGGAAACACTTAGCCTCAAGGTGATGGAGCTGGGCACGAGGCGACCTTTAGGTTTCGCCCTGGTATGTAAATTATGCCCCTCCACTAAGGAGCAAGAACAGACAGAGCTGCAAGTCCACCATATTCCCGCAGGGGGCAGAGTTACAGCCCTAAGGGGCAGGTAAATCCTGCCCACCCAGAGTGCCCTGGCCGTCCTTGGGGCATGTCTGTCCTGGAGCCACAGGCAGCGTGTCTCACACACACGGTCTCTCAGTGCATCAGGGCAGGACTGGCCAGCACTGGGGAGCAGGGAACTGCACCAAGGCTGATGGGCCCAATGTTGTGTGACTCACAGTCAGGGAGGATATTTGGCCAGCTCTCATGCTAGGGGGATTCTTTACAGGACCTGGGAAGGGCAAAGTGCCCAAGCCCAGGCCCACCGTGGGGCCTGGTGCTTGGGGAATGGAACTGGGGTGGCAATGGGCTGCTGTCACATGCTCGTGCAGCTATGGGGAAGGGAGACCTGTTCAGCTGGCCTCCAGCCTGGCTGGTTCCTGTCCAGACAACTTGGGGGCAGTGACTTCCGTCCCGTACTGCTGGGAGCCACAGTCTGGATGGGCAATGCTGGGAGCCTGGTTGTGTCCTGAGCCCCTTGTTCCATTCTCTTCCCCAACAGGTGACAACTGCGAGGTGGACAGCCGCTCGGGGCGCTGCCTCCCTGGCGTGTGCAGGAACGGCGGCACCTGCACCAACTCTGCGGATGGCGGCTTCCAATGTCAGTGCCCCTCCGGGGGCTTTGAGAAGCCCTACTGTGAAGTCTCCACGCGCTCCTTCCCCCCCAAGTCCTTCATCATGTTCCGTGGGTTGCGCCAGAGGTTCCACCTCACCCTTTCCCTCTCGTAAGTCCTGCTCTTCCTTCTACGTGAGTGTACTTCCCCTCGAGGGGGTTGGCGTGGGTGCCCAGGGCTCTGCCAAAGCACCTGGGACCCACCTAGCCCAGGACTCTCCCAGCCCAGGGCCCTGCCAAAGCACCGGGCCCCGGGGTGGGGTGGGTGTCAATTTATCCAGAGGCCCCTGTGAAGTGCCTAGGGCCCACCAACTATGGGCTGGGCCCTGGGCCCACCCGTCCAGTGAATTGCTGAAGTGCCCAGAGCCCTCCCCACTGAAATGCCTTGGTCCTGCCCAGCTGCGGGGCCTATGAAATACTTCCATTGCCCTCTGTAAACCCTTCACTCCTGGGATTTGCAGGGAAACGCTCTCTCCAGATATTGCACTCAGCACCCCCTCTCACACACACCCCCGCTCCTCTTTGGAGCCCTGCTGGTAGAGCTGCATGGGGCCCTGGCAGGCTCTCTCTCACCAGAGGGCCTCTCAGTGCTCTTCATCAAGGAGTTTAACTGGAGTAACAGATGTGCCAGCTGTTGCTGTGATTTCCCATTCTGCTCGAGGGGGCATTTCGCCCTGGAATACCGTCTACTGTTGTCCCCAGCCTGCCCTTCCTCTGGAGGGTGCCCCAGGGAAAAGATGCTGAGCTTACACCTCCTCCTCAGGTGTGTGTTCTGGTGTGAGTATAGAGCTCTTCTAGCAGGGAGTTCATTCACCACTTGGAACCACCGGCCAGAATGTGCTTTTGTACTGGTGTCCAGGTCTTCCTGCAAATCACTGACCACTGCGGAGTAAATGCACATTGCTGTGGGTAAATACACTCTGGAAAGTATTGTCCCTGGTTCCCGCTGAAAGCGGGTGGAACGGCTAGATCGGTTAATTCCTTGTGACTCTCTAAGGGGCACTGTTCCCTCCGCACTCCCGTGCGCCAACACTCAGGATCTGTGCTCTGCTCTCTGTGTCAGGTTCGCCACGCTGGAGCGCAGCGGCCTCTTGCTCTACAATGGGCGCCTGAATGAGAAGCACGACTTCCTGGCCGTGGAAATCATTGATGGGCAGGTCCAGCTGAAATACTCCACAGGTGCGTGTGCACGAGAGCCTCTCAGCATGTGTGTGTGTGTGAGCGTGGAAGAGAGGGGGTGTGTGCACAGGGGTCTGGCTCTGAGAGTGGGCGCACACACCTATTTGTGTGTCTGTGTGGCATCCATCAGAGGTGTGAGCGCAGAGGTGTGTGTGTTTGCGTAGGATTGTGTGTGTGTGTAGGAGCATACACTGGGGATGTGAGTGTGTATGCCTGCATAGGAGTGGGTGTGTGTATGTGTGTGTGTTATCGCCATTGAAGACAGTGGAGGGGGGTGTTTGTGCGTGTATGTGCAGGTGTCATTGCCGTTGAAGGCAGTGGGGGGGTGTTTGTGTGTGTGTGCACACATAGATGTTTAGAGAGCTAAAGATCACTTACATTCCAATCAGATGAAATCTGAAGGCCCGTGAATGCCCATTTTTGCTGCTGTGCTCTCCGGATAAAGGGCTCAGCTCCATGAGAAGGAAAACGTGCTCTACATTAAAATTGATGCCTAACATAGACAAAATAACATATGGCCCAGAAGCCCTAATTTCTGAGCAGTGGTTTAAAGCCAGCTCAGCACCCTGCATGCCAAGATACCCAACCACATTCCCTTTCATGGGTTTCAGCAGGCGCAGTAAAACACTTCACAAGCAATTCAAGCTCAGCAAAGCCAATCAGCTGCAAATCAGCTAATGTACAATTACCAAAGGAAACGGCTCTCACCTGTGTGGCTGTAATAGTCTCTGGATGGTGACCTCAGCTGCAGGCAGGCCGCTCTCCCAGTGGAAATGCAAGTGCAGCAGCTCTAGTGCTGCTTCGGTCTTAGCGGTAGAAAAATGCCAGGGAAGCTTGATGGGGTTAGATGTATGATGGGCTGCGAGTGTCAGTCGTGTGCAGACAGGGGTCTGTACGAACAGGGGATGGGAGGTCAGCTGGGCTGCTAGGCTCCTCTTTTGCCTCTGCTCTGGGTGACTGTGCTTCAGGTCTGTTCAGACATATCTTTTCTACCCGCTTGCATCCTGCGGGGATCTGGGCAGGCATCACCAGCCCCTTCCTGTGGTGTCATTATCTATCCTCTCAGGCACAGCTCCCTTGATGCTGTTCATCTGCTCACTAGTGCTCTCCCGAAATGGCTGAGTCCTTAGCTCTCTGGCTTAGCTGCCTGAGAGTGCAGAGCAAGCTCATTCCTTCCTCATTTCAGTATCCAGCCAGCCTCTCACTGTAGCTCACACCACTAGGTAGCAGGGGCTTCCTTCCTCTCTTAAAAATAACAGAGAGCTCATCGTAATGTCACTGCCTCCGAGTGACCTGTCTGTGCATCAGCTCTTTTCGTGAGGGCCGCTTAGTGGGAAGAAGGCCAACAGTGAGAAAGTTTGGAAGAACATTAATGTGAAGGTTGGTTTCTTTGCTCGGGCTCCTGCCGGAGAAACACCAAAGCAAACACATTTGCAATTCAGGTGAATCAAAGAGCAACACTCAACACTGTGACCAGGGAGGCAGTGACCCAGCCTGTTATGTACTGATACATGCAGGGTGACATTTTTGTCTCTGATCCATCTTCTAGGAGGAGACGTTGAAAACATTTAGCCAACAACTGGGGGTTAGTGAACATAACCTCTTTTGTTGACCAATTGGCAAAGGTTCAGGGAAGAGCCATGAGAATGATTAAAGGATTGAAAACCTGCCTTATAGTGATAGACTCAAGGAGATTCATCTATTTCGCTAAACAAAGAGAAGGTTAAGGGGTGACTTGATCACAGTCTAACAGTACCTACGTGGCGAACAGAAATGTGATAACAGTGGGCTCTTTGATCGAGCAGACAAGGTATAACAAACTCTAATGGCTGGAAGCTGAAGCTAGACAAGTTCAGACTAGAAATAAGGCAAAGTTTTTAACAGTGAGGGGAATGAATCATTGGAACAACTTACTAAGGGTTGAGGTGGATTCCCCATCACTGGAAATGTTTAAATCAAGATGGGATGTTTTTCTGGAAGATCTTTTCTAGTTCAACCACAGCTATTGGACATGAAGCAGGAATTAATTCAGGGAAGTCCTGTGGCCTATGGCATGCAGGAGATCAGATTAGATGGGTCCCTTCTGGCCTGAAAATCTATGATTCTCTGTTGTTCCTAGTGGTCCAGGTGGGTGTTTACTCTGGAGTGTGTGTGTATGTGTGTGTGTGAAAATGACATGGTGTGTGAGGGGGGTGTTTGGGTGCATGGGGGACTGTTTGCAGGGAATGAGTGTGGCCCTGTGGATGCATAACTCACAGCCTCGTCACTGCTCTGCTCCCTCCTGCCTGACCGCGTCTGTTTTACAGTGTGTAAAAGTGTCGTGCTTTGCAGGTGAGTCGAGCACCCTGGTGACCCCGTACCTGCCGGGGGGTGTGAGTGATGGGCAATGGCATACAGTGCAGCTCC
Source organism: Caretta caretta (assembly GCF_965140235.1). NCBI lineage: Eukaryota > Metazoa > Chordata > Testudines > Cheloniidae > Caretta > Caretta caretta. The sequence continues at coordinate 24,367,279 of NC_134212.1, read as the reverse complement.
GCTACTACAACAAGGTACGTGCCCCCTCTTGTTTTCTCTCCCTGGGATTATCCTGTTTGTCCCACTGGCTGCAAGTCTGGAATTGGTGAGCTGCAAACACTGACCAGGCTTCCCCAGCAGGCACATTTTGTGGGAGTTGAGCAGTGCTGAGGGGCTGGGGATGTCCAGGCTGGATGTTCGGGACTGGAGGCCCTCAGTTCGTTAGGGAGGTCCCTGCTGTCCTGCCTTCCAAGCCTTGATTCAGCTTTCCAGTTCTGAGATTCTCCTAGCCAGGAGACCTGTCTTCTCGCCTTCTTTGTCCTACTGATAGGCTTCGTCGCCGATGGGAGCTGGGTCTAATTTTTCTATCTTTGTGAAAGTAGAAGGAATGCGGGCAAGGGGGCCACCCAGAGAGACCTGCAGATCTGAGGCATGTTTGTGCCATGCACATGGTGTGTCCCCTTGTGCTGAAGGAGCTGGCGCTGAGGGAACCCCCCTACTAACTCCTTGGTTTTTTGGTTTCAGCCCAAGATTGGCTCCCTGGGGGTGGTGCAGGGGCCTTCCAAAGACAAGGTGGCCATCCTGATCGTGGATGAATGCGATGCATCAGTGGCGCTGCAGTTCGGCAGTGAGATTGGCAACTACTCCTGCGCAGCAGAGGGCACGCAGTCCAGCTCCAAGAAGTGAGTGTCCTGAGGGCCTGCTGCTCACGGCGGGGGGTGAGGGACTCAGGAACAGTGATAACCAGACTAAAAGGGAGCTCTGAGCTCCCCAAGTCCTGGCAGGAAAGAGCCTACACTGCTCCCACTCAGTGTATACTCCACTTGACCTAGGAAAGCTGGGCTGCCATGGAGCCAGAAGTCCCCTACAGCCCTGGTTGTCTCTGGTTTGTCCCACATCCTGCATGCCTGGCTGGAAGGACAGTGTCAAAGGTCTGGCATTAATGCATGATGGCATTGCCACAGAGCCTGAGCATGGAGCTTCCACCTCTTTCCCCTGGCTATGGGACCCAGGATGGGGCCTCAATTATTGTTCCCATGCCCAGCGGGTTATAACAGCCTGCTGCTGCACTGAGGGGAACTGACCAGTGTAGTGCTGTGTGGGGCCTGGATCTCTGCACAAATGCCTCTTACAGGCCTCTTCTCACAGGTCCCTCGACCTCACAGGGCCCCTGCTCCTCGGAGGGGTCCCCAATCTGCCTGAGAACTTCCCAGTGGCCCACAGGGACTTTGTGGGGTGCATGAGAGACCTGTACATCGACAACAAACGGATCGACCTGGCTACCTACATTGCAAACAATGGGACCTCTGCAGGTAACAGACGAGTGTGTGGTGCCTCTGCTCTGTACCAAGGCTGGCAGCCCAGGACACAGAATCCTCTCTCCATAGACAGGGCTGCCCAGGCCCTCATAACAACAGCACAGGTAGCACCAGCTTCCCTGCAGGACCCCGACCCTTTCCAGGAAAAAGAGAGAAACTGGCCTCCAGACCCCATGCAGTTGTGCTGATGTTCTTTGCGAAGTAGACGCCTCTGCTCTGCACAAGGACCTGAACAGACAGGAGCTTATTTCGCACCTCATTAGATAGTCCAGACCTGGGCCAGATTCCAGCCAGGATCTTAGTGGTGAAAGACTCCTGATCTCACGAATAGCCCTTGTTCTCACCTCAAATAGTGCTTCGCCATGCTGCACCATTCAGGAGCTTTACATCCGGTAGCACATGTGGGGACTGCAAAGTCAGCCTGTCCCTCGGGGGCCTAGGTGATTCCCTGGCAAAAGTCACTCTAGCTCTGAGCTGCCTTTTCACGCAATAAGGGGCCCTTGTTCCTGGATAGGAGGGCAGAGTACGGTGACTGTGTACTGACAGGGGCTTAGAGAACTCAGCCACTGTGTCCACCTTTGGTCACTCTGAGGAGCTGCTGAGATTTCTCCCCCATCTCAGTGTTCAAGGTGCTGGGAGGGGAAGGTCAGGGCTGAGCCATTGCAAGTAACAGTCCCCTCCTCTGTCTCTGCCTTGGCCGCGTGTCTGCCATGTCCCCAGGATGCCACACCAAGCACACCTTCTGCGAGTCCAACCCCTGCAAGAACGGTGGCACCTGCTCAGTGGGCTGGGGAACCTTCTCCTGCGAGTGCCCCGTGGGCTTCGGGGGCAAGGACTGCAGGCATGGTGAGTGAGCCCTGCAGAGAGGCAGGCTGGGGCACACCAGCGACATGTTGGCCTGAAACTGTCCCTGAACATTCTGGTGAGAAGGAGCCGGGGAGAGGGGGGCTGACGGCCCTGCATGGACTTGTCCATGCGTCAGTGGGATTCCCTTCCACAGGGGTTCCCCACCGGGGCCCTGCAGTGTGTGGTGTCACCAGCATTCTATTTCACAGAAGGGAAGTAGCCAGTTGCCCTGGCAACGGGTGCAGTAGGGATTGGAGAAATAAATACATAACTCCACTGAGAGGCTGGCGCCTCCCGGGAACGGCAGTACATGGAGCTTCCTGCCCCTCTTTGGCAAGAGGCACAGCTGGACTCTGGCCTGCTCAGGCCCTGCAAAGACTGAGCCATCTAGTCTCCCTTGCCAAATGAAGTGTGAGTGAAGGCCCTGGGCAGGAATCAGTGCTCCTCACATTGCTCCAAAGCTCCACCGGCCTCATGCTCCTGCTTTCCCTTCCAGCCATGCACCATGCTCACTATTTCCATGGCAACAGCATCCTTTCCTGGGACTTCAAGAATGAGGTGAAGATCTCCATACCATGGTACGCGGGGCTGGCGTTCCGGACACGCCAGCTGGACGGGGCACTGCTTCAAGCTCATGCCGGCCAGTACACCACCATCCTCTGCCAGGTACTGCCACTGCAGCCTCAAACACAGCATGGACAGCAGGGCCTCCCGTGCTCTCCTCCTGGCTCTGCAAGGAAAGCCTGCTCACTGAATACAGAGGGAGCCTGACACCTGGTAGCTCCATGCATGAGTCCAGAAGCAGCTACTGCAGCTTGGGTTTGTCAGGGTTGCAGCAGTAGGGCTGACACGTTATGTGTCACAGCAGATTGCTGGCTGGTGCAGAGCTGGGAAGTCTTTCAGGCGGGCTCCTGGCTGAGCTGGGGACCCATCCCCATGTACAAAGCACATGTGAAGAGTGATGGGGAGGAAGGGGAGTAACCTGAGCTGGCTTGGGCCTTGATCATCACTTCTGTTGCTGGCTCCCCTTCTCCTCAGCTGGACTCTGGCATGCTCTCCTTCACGGTGAGTAGAGGCTCTGGGCATACCATCAAGCTCCTCCTGGACCAGATGCACCTGAGCGATGGGAAGTGGCACGACCTCCAGCTGGAGCTGCGGGATGTTCGCAGTGGGCGCGACGTGCGCTATATCATCACTGTCAGCCTGGACTTTGGGCTCTACCAGGTCTGTAGCCTCACACCCCCAGCCATGGGGATCACTCGGGGGGGCTGGGGAACAGAGTGTGAGGGCTGGTGTCCTGGCTGTGAGATCTGTAATCTCTGACTCCATCTGTCTGTGTAGGTGCTGCTACTATGCTTCTCACTGGCCTCGGGGGTAGCTGGGCATGTACATCTCCATGTACTTGACTAGATCTCTGCACAGTAGGGTTGTGTGGAGCGGGAAGGGAGTCCGGTGACCTGCAGACCCAGGTTTGGGGTCTGGGAATGGCATGTGAAGATCCTGTTTCTTGGCCTCTTTTGCAGGACACAGTGGTTGTTGGAAATGAGCTGCATGGGCTGAAGATGAAGCATCTTCACATTGGGGGGATCCCAGGGTCTGGCGAGGTGCAGAGTGGTCTGAAGGGCTGCGTACAGGTGAGTGCTCAGCTTCAGCAGCCTCCCACGCTGGGCGGTGTTCAAAGATGGGAAATTTGAGTCCCCAGACCTAGCTGCAGAGGCTACTCCCAGAGCCCATTCCAGATGCACACAGAAATCCAGTCCAGGGCCCTCTGCTCCCAGGGGCTGCACCCAGAGCCCCTGTGGACATGCTTCAGACTTGAGCACTCTGCATGGGGGGCTCTGGAAGAACAGAAGGTGACCACTGGGCAGAGCAGCAGGATGTGAGCAGGAGGGAAGGAGAATTGATGGGAATAGCCTGGCAATGTTTGCTGGGTGACTCTTCAGAGCCCTTGGGGAGCTCGGTTCTAAAGTAGCACCTCTCAGATCTGCAGGAGTCAGCCTCCTGCAGCCATAAGGGTGGAGCCAGGCTCCCTCCCTTAGAGCCGAGCTGGGTCACCCTGGCCAGGCTCCTGTTACTGAAGCCCTGAGCCCCATTCCCGAATGAACCTGGCTTTACCATGTATTTCTGACTTGGTTTTCAGGGGGTGCGCCTAGGTGACACGCCCTCTGGGATGGCATTACCCAAGCCCAACAGAGCTTTGAACATGGAGGCAGGATGCAGCATGCCCAACCCTTGTGACTCCAGCCCTTGCCCTGCCAACGGTATCTGCAGGGATGAGTGGCAGAGCTACTCCTGCGTGTGCCAGCCAGGTAGGGCCCATCCAACAGAGCAGCAGGCAGCTCTGTCTTCCTTTCACTCCCTGTTCCCCTTTTCTGTTCTCTCTCCATTCTGTTTCTCTTCCATTCGTTACTTCTCCCCTTTGCCTGGCTTGTCTCTTCTCTCTCCTTCTGCCACCACTCTTCAGGGCTATTTCTACACACAGCAATGCTCCCTTGGGCCATAGCACTACGAGCAGTGGCTCACTCAGTAGCTTGCTCACCTTTGCGAGGCTAAAACCCAGTCCTGGCCAGAGGCTGGAAATCCCTTTAGAAAGCGGCAGGCAGAAGTTTGGTTGGTCTGGCTCAGTAGAGAGCAAAATGCCCTGGGATCCACCTGAATAAACGCCATCTCCCTCTGGCCTCTACCCCCGCACGACTGGATTTTCACAGTGTTTCCTTAGGAAGCCATGGGGGTTCGCTCCCTGTTTTGAAGGTCTGTGTCTGTCCTCTCAGGATACTACGGTGGGGACTGCGTGGACGTGTGCCACCTGAACCCCTGCAAGAATAAGTCAGTGTGTCGACGGAAGCCAGGCTCTCCCCTTGGCTACGTGTGTGAGTGTGGAGGAAACCACTTTGGGCAGTACTGCGAGCACAGGTGAGCCCAAGGGCAGCTCTGCCTCGGCAGGACTTGGCTCTCTTCCCAGCAACAGTCTCCAGGCCCCTCACAGGGATCCTGGTGCTCGGAGGATGTTGGTGTTTAAGTCGGGGTTTGGGATCGGCCACTGCTTGTTACTGCCCTGCTGAGGTCAGACTCCTTCCTTTGTAGCATTACCGATGGCTAGTGGGAAAGCAGCCATGAAGGAGGGTGGTGACGCTGGGTGAAGAATAGGCTGCTGCAGCAGATGTGCTCTAGCACTAGGCGATTGGTCCTGTTCTGTGTGTTCCCTCCCCGGCTCTCCTGGGAGGTGGCGCTCCCCCTCTGGCCAGTCACAAGAGTGCACTCATTGGTTCAAGTGCAATGACAGGCGGGCTGGCTTTAAAGGAGAGATGGGGGCTCCTCTGGGATCTCCCCTCCCTGTGCCCTACTCTGCTCCTCTTCAGAGACCCCATGTGGCTTTTTCTCTCTCTGTGGCTGAGGGAAGTTTGAATCCATCTCTCATTGGCACCCATCAGTGCTGCTCTGAATATTGTCCAAGTGGGGCTGCTCAAATCCAATGCAAGTCCTTCCTTCCAACCCCAGCGGGGAAGCCTGCTGCCTGCCAGGGGCGGGGGCCAAGCCTGGGAGCCAAACTCTGCTCCCAGGAGCTCATGAGCACTCACAAGGTGGCCATGCTCCTGGAAGGGGTGTCAGGGCACGGTGCGTGAGAGAAGGCTGTCAGGTGACTGCGGGTTTCTTTCCTCAGGGTGGATCAGCAATGTCCGAAGGGCTGGTGGGGGAACCCGACCTGTGGGCCCTGTAACTGCGACGTGAACAAGGGCTTTGACCCAGACTGTAATAAAACCAACGGGCTGTGCCACTGTAAGGTGAGGGGGCAGCTGTGCAGACATACCCCTCATCTCGCCCAGCCTCGAGCACCTGAGCTGTGGCCCTCTTCCCGTCTGCCTTTGTCAGTGGCCTCCTCCGTCCTGTAGTACTCTAGGCAACCACTATCTCCCCTGTTCTTCGATGGCCCGCACCCCTTGCACACGTCCAACCTGCCAGCACCATTCGTAGTCCGCTGGCCCTGCATGACTCCGTGACTGGCCAGCTGGGACAGAGTGTGAATTCCCGGAGGGCCATCCTTGCTCTCCCGTGGAAAGCTGTGTTTCAGTCCCCCTGCTGCTGGGGAGCCTCACAAGGAGCGGAGGGGAGAGGGAAGCGGCAGGCAGGTGGGAAGTGGGGCGTACGTGCGCACAGAACTTGGGGGACCTGTCTGTAAGTTGGGAGGAAGCTGGAAGAGTCCCAGCATGTGCTGCTTTGCATAGGATGCTGCCACACCAACCTGGGGCTGGCCCTGATCCCCAAGCTGGGGCTGTGTCAGCCAGCGCAGTGCTAAGAAGCTGACATTTAGGTGCCTATCTCTCTTGCTGTCTGGCTGGTCCCTCTCCCCTTCCCACTGTGTCCTTTCCCGTCTTACCAGGGCCCTCACTCTTCCCCTCGGGCCCTTCCTCTGGCCACCCTGCTGCTCCCCCTCCCATGATTCATCTGTCTCACCGCCTTCCCTGCCCCTCTCCGCCAGGAGTTCCATTACCGTCCCAAAGGGAGTGACACCTGTCTGCCCTGCGACTGCTACCCCATTGGCTCCTCCTCGCGCTCATGTGACCAGGAAATGGGCCAGTGCCTCTGCAGGCCCGGAGTGATAGGTCGACAGTGCAACAGCTGTGACAGCCCTTTTGCAGAGGTGACGCCAAGTGGCTGTGAGGGTGAGTTTGGAGAGACATGTGTGTTCTGCATGGGACAGCAACCTGCGGCCAGAGCAGCATGGCCTGACTCTGAGCTCAGGCACTAGAAGCTCAGGGACGGTGCCAGCCAAAACTCCCCGGACAGTCTCCTGGGGCACTGCCCTTGATCCCCTCCTGCGGGACACTCTCCTGGGACAGAACCCCTCCCCTCTGCTCCCGCTTAACTCCGGCTCCTTCATTTCCATTTGCAGTGCTCTATGACGGCTGCCCTAAAACCCTGAGAGCTGGTGTCTGGTGGCCTCAGACCAAGTTTGGGCTCCCAGCTGCAGTGCCTTGTCCCAAAGGCTCCTTGGGTAAGTGATCCTCATGAGAAGGCTGCAGAGAGGGACATGTGGCTGGACCCCTAGAGGGAACATCCTGCCACGTCGATCAGCCTCAGAAAGATGGAACCCCCCTCAGCCCACAACAAGGTTCTAAACCCCCGATGGCCAGCTCCTGCTGCTAGCGCTGTCCCGGGCAGTCAGGAGGAGCTGCTGTGATTGTCAGGTTTGGAGCCGTGGAGGCCTGTGTCTCAGGGCTTTGAGGTGCGGAGAATTGTTGTCTGAGGGGAAATGGACTGGAAAACAGAGAGCAGGAGGAGCTGTGAGAGCAGAGGAGATCTTCACAGACCCTAGTCCAGACAGAGAGGTGGGGCTGCAATCTCACAATGAGATCCAAGCTCCCCGACCAGAGCTTCTCTGGAGGTCTTCTCAACACAGCCAGGAGTGCAGGGGCACTTCTGTGAGCAGCCTAGATGTAGGCCCAGAAACATCACTCATACAAAAAACCCAGGAACATCCCTTCCCTCCAGCCCCACCTATCATGGCATCCACTGCTGACTGAGCAGATGCTGCTGGCACTGCACCCTGGGACGCAGAGGAAGGTTCTGCACCCACAATGCCCTGCTGCTCACTCCTCCTCCTCGAATTCAACCCTAGTGCAGAGAGCCAGAGTCCCAGTCAGTTGTAACTGCCACTGTGGGGCGGAGGAAGAGAGCAGCAGCCCAGGCCATTGAGATGACATTCAGCACCTTGAAGCAAAGATGAGTCAGTGCAGAATGGGGATCTGATGTGGCCCTGTCAGCCACACTCCAGCCCAGCTCCCGAGCGGGCTTCAAAGGCAGCCCCAGCTAGAGCGCGTTGTAGCGATTCAGCCGTGGCTGACTTTGGAGAGTGCCACATCAGAAAGGAAGGACAGCGACCTCCAGGCCAGTGGGACATGGGAATCACTGGCTTCTGGGAATCCAGGGCAGTTCAGCCCTTCCCCTCCTCCAGACATTTCCCCAGGGACGTGTGTTCTTCTCCCACTCCGGGTTTCAGCTCCTAACCATGTCGCTTCTCTTCCCCGTTTTCACTCCCTCCTGATCAGGTTTGCGGGGTGCAGGTAAGGACCCAGTGTTGTCCCGTTTCCCTCACTATGTGTTGCAAGGTCTGCTCTGCGTGGCTTTCCATTCCCCTCTCACTGCCTGAGACACCCGCAGACCCCATGCTTCCAGGGCTGCTGACTGTGTTACTAACGCTGCACCTCGCATTGGCTTCCTTATACCCATGTCCGCCCTCGATTGCCTTTCCTATCCCCGAGCAAACTAACTTGCAGAGATTCGACTGCAGCCAGACACTGCTCCCCCCTCTCTCCCACCCCTTTATGTCTTGCTGCCTTTACAGTGTATCGTTTGCTCTGGGTGGCCCAATAGGCTGCGGTGCGGGGATCTCGCAGTGCTCCTGTCCCTGTGAGATGTGTGCCAGTTTGCAGTCAGCCTCAGACGTGGGCTACTGAGGAGCTCACTTGTTTAGGCTTTGAGGGGGAAGGGCTAGTAACTGTAGGAAGAGGACAGTAAGTGCTGTCTGCTCTGCTAGCACCTGCTGCTGGTTGGTTCGCAGGGTGCTATGGGCATCAAAGGCTAATGGGCACTTCCCTTCAGACCAGAGGAAAGGAGCTGCCATCTATTGGGGAAGGCAGATGAAGGGCCATTAGAGAGTCCATGGAAAGAAGTGGCAGTAGGAGGACATTTGCCCTGATCAAGGTGGGGGCCATGTGTGGCCGAGGCAGAGGATCTTTTGGGGTACACAAAGAGCAGAAACAAAGGCACAGCTGTCAAAGAGGAGCTCTCTGTGCCTAGCAGGCTGGCTTATGGGCCTGGGGCCAGAGCAACTGGAAATCACTGCAACCCATGACCTAGCTTCTTCATGGCCCATGTTCTCAAAGTAGAGTGGCCCCAACCCTACCTCTAGGGTTGCCAGTTGTCTGGTTTTTGACCGGAATGCCTGGCTGAAAAGGGACACTGGCCGCTCCAGTTGGCACCGCTGACGGGGCCGTTAAAAGTCTGGTTGGTGGTGCAGCGGGACGAAGGCAGGCTCCCTACTGGCCCTAGCTCCGCGCAGGCCCAGGAAGCGGCTGCCAGGTCCTTGTGGCCCCTTCGCGCATGGGTGACCAGGGAGGCTCCACGCGCTGCCCCTGCCCCAAGTGCCAGCTCTGTAGCTCCCATTGCCTGAGAACCGCAACCAATGGGAGCTGTGGGGCGACGCCTGTGGGCACGAGGGCAGCGCACGGAGCCTCCCTGGCCACCCATGCACCCAGAGGCTGCAGGGACCAGGCGGCCGCTGCAGGGACCAGGCGGCCACTTTCTGGGAGCCATGGTAAGCGCCGCCAGGACCCTGAACACTCTCCCGCACCCCAACCCCCTGCCCCAGTCCGGAGTCCCCTCCCACACCCAAACTCTCTGCCGGAGTCCGCACCTTGCATCCCCCACAACACCATGCCCCAGCCTTGAGCCCCCTCCTGCCCCAGGCTGGAGCCCACACCCACCCCAGCTGGAGCCCTCACCCCCACACACACACCCCAACCTTCTGCCCCAGCCCGGATCCCCCTCCTTCACCCCAAACCCCTCATCCCCAGCTCCACCCCAGAGCCCACACTTCCAGCCAGATTCCTCACTTTCCCATACCCCAACCCCCTGCCCCAGCCCGGTGAAAGTGAGAGAGGGTGGGGGAGAGCAAGTGACGGAGGGAGGGGGGATGGAGCAAGCAGAGGAGTGGCCTCAGAGAAGGGGCACGGCAGGGGCAGAGACTTGGGGAAGAGCCGGGGCAGGGGTGTTCGGTTTGGTGCCATTAGAAAGTTGGCAACCCTACCTATCTCACATGCCATGCCGTCAGTTCACCCTTCTGGGTGGGAAGGGCCATTCTCTAGTTAGCCCATCGTAGAGGGAGCCATGATAAAGGAGCCCAATGACCAAGAATGTTCTGCAGGATCCTATCCAAAATATGGCAACTCAGCGAGGCCACTGGGATTGTTACGGGGATTGAGGCTCATTCTTCTGCTGAAGGGAGGGCAAGAAGAGAGAACAGGGAGAATGGGTCCCCCTTTGCTGGTTGCTTCCACCACTGAGCCTCTTCTGTCTCTGGCCTGGTTGGCTGGGTTGATAATATGGAGGAGGAGGAGAAGCCTGTAGGGGAAGATAGCAGTGATGATGATGATGAAGGGGCTGGAAGGCTGAACATGGGAGCTCCATTGGGCCAGGAACTCCTGACCTCTCATCCTGGCTTCCCCACCAACCCGTCTGACCTTGGGCAAGTTGCTTCCCCTCTCTGAGCCTCAGTTTCCCCATCAGTAAAACTGAGATAGTGCCATTGACCCTGCTGAGGGTGGGAGGCGCATTAGTCACTGTGTGTCTAGCCCCCTAAGTGCTGAGTTGTTATTCTGCTGGCGCTGCCCCTGTTCGAGACATTGACGTGGGCAGTGCTGGTGCCACTCATGGCAATTGTGCATGGTGAGCTTCATATGACAGCTAGGTCAATGGGATGTGATACTCACTGGCATTAATGATGCACTTGCTGCTGCTGATGATCATTGTGCTGCTTTTGGGATGGATAACGTGGACCCTGCTGGGGGGCTGTTAATGAGGATATTGATTGTGTGGGTGGTTTTTAAACAGAACTGGTTGATAGCACATATATTATTATTTATATTCTAGGAGCGCCGAGGCTTCAGCCAGGATCAGGGCCCTACTGTGCTAGGCACTGTCCAGACACAGAGTGAGAGATGGTGGCTGCCCAAAGAGCTTATCATTTAAGGACTTTCTACACAGAGAAAGCTACCAGCATAACTACACTGGCATAATTGTACAGCTTTAGCTATACAGGTGTAACTCCCTGTGTGGACACTCATTCCAGAATGTGTGTGGCCACCCGGGGAGATATACTGGTCTAACTAAACCCATATAATTACACCAGTGTAGTTATGCCAGTAAACTTCCTCGTGTCTCAAAGTTCTAAGCAGACAAAGGCTGTGAGAGAGAGATGCAACGTCCCAGCAGGGATTTCAGTGAATGCAAGCACCAGGCCAGGTGGACTGGGATTTGTCAGTCATGTCTTTCGTCAGCTGTGGGAGTCCGGTGAGCACTGGGGGAGGTACATACTTGTCTGTCAATATGCAAAGGTGCATAGAATGGAGCCCCAATAACCTCGTGAATTACATTGCTTGTTATTTGCTATTCATTATTCCCCTCTCTAAAAGTCTCATCCCGTCAGCTACACCGTGAAACACGGGTAACCAATCACATGCCACAAATAGGAAATAACTGAAGGGAGCGGCTTCTAAACAACCCAAAGTCTGATCATGATTTTTCCCAGTTATTGGGTGAATTGTTATGGAAACTGGAACTGTTCACAGAGAGACTTGCCAGTGACAACTCCCGGATGAATGCGAGTTGAATTCAGAATGGGTAGTTCAGCTGGTCCCCTTAGCAATCCAGGGCTTTGATGTTACTTCCCGGTGCTGTTCTGAGTGATACTGACAGCATGGTGGGTTAGCTTTGGGGATGGCACTGTCCTAACCAGCTGGGAAACTGTGTCCTGCATCTCTGAGTTTTGAATCGGCAACGCCTCTTCTTTCAGGTGCAGCAATTCGCCACTGCGATGGAGAGAGGGGTTGGCTGGAACCCGATCTCTTCAACTGCACATCGCCTGCCTTCAAGGAGCTCTCGACACTGGTAACTGCCCTCTTTATTCCTTCCCCAGGCTGCAGCTCACTGGGAGGGGGTAGCTCTTGGAAGCTACATTTTCAAAAGAGCTCAGTTCCCATTTAGGCCCCTAAATAAGGGCTGGACTTTCCATAGTGCTCAGCAGCTACCCTGGTGAGACTCGTGGCTGGGCTTTCCACAGTGCTCAGCACCCACCATGCACCCAACATCAGAGCTCTTTTGAAAATCCGGTCCCAATTATGGGTGCTGAGCTCTTGAAAATCCAGCCCTAGAGGGGACCAGAACATGACCCTGTTTCCATCAGGAGCCCCTCTCAATACTTGGATCCTCCAGACCTGCCCTTCCTTGAAATAGGGATTTAATTTTAGCCTAATTTGTCAGACTATCACAAGCACAAACTGCCCCTGATGGATAAGTGCATTAATCCCAGCCCAGTATTCGAAGAGAAAGCATCAATAATCCCAAGAGGGCCACAGGATCAGATGATTCAGCATCCTCCGTTTCGACAGCAATAAATGGTCATGCAGCCGCTCTCTCACCACCCTCAGCGTGTTCATTTTTAAGCCACATCTACACAACTACTTACATCCCTCGGGGTGTAAAAAAGCCACCCCTGAGCCACATAAATTACACTGACAGAAGTGCCGACGTGGACAGTGCTACGTCGGTGGGAGAGCTTCCCCTGCCAGCAGACCTACCATCACTCGCTCGTTGGAGGTGAATTAATGATGTCAACAGGAGAGTTCTCTCCCATCTGCATAGGGCGACTACAAGGGAGAGCTTCCAGCAGCAAAGCTGCATCAATACAACTGCACTGCTGTAAGCTGTCTAGTGTAGACATCGCCTTAGTTATTGTCTGATCAGTAAGATTAAATGATAAATCTTTAGGTTCCTCTAACAATTGAGTTTCCAGGCATTGGGACAAGTCATTACTGCTGGATTGCTAATTTCAACTCTTAGCCTGTCTTTGAAATTCCTTTGCCCTGCTGGGGAGCTTCCTCTGAAGTTACTTTTTTGTTTTAATTCACAGTTCTGTCACACAAATGGATAACAACATATCAGTAGCTGCTGTTTGCCTGGGGTTCAATAATACCGAGCTCCGCTGCTCAAAGTCTAAGCAGCCTGTAGATGTAGCAGGGAAGAGTTAAAGGGATGCTCTCAACTGTCAGTATCAAAATTCTCTCTGAATATTGTTTAGTCCACCTCAGTTATGACTAACACTGAAGATTCTTGTAATTAAATGAGATGGGAGAGAAAACATTGTATTAGCTGCTCTTTTCCCGCAGTTTGTTTGTTTTGTACACCGCGCTTTCCCTAGTATAGTCAGTTTCACCCGGTGGTTTGTGTGGATTTTCACACAACAGCAGAAAAGAAAAGAGTGTCTATTTTAAAACAGGAAAATGTGATGGTAACACTACAACAAATGTCGTCTGGGCACCTGTGCAGATGTGGAACCTGAAACCACTTTGAAAATGTCTTTTTGAAGTTGACTAGATTTCAGGCTGAAGGGGGGTCTCTATAACTATCAGACCTGCTTGCATGGAGTTAAATGACACACACCTATCCTCAGGGGTTTCTTCTCCCCCAGGGGAGCAGATTCCTGAGGCACAGTTTGCTGCCCACTCGAGCGACTGTTTGGTCCCAGCACCTGCCGTTGGCCTTGTGACTGTAGAGATAATCCTTCCATTGACAGGCTTGCAGAGATGGCCAGCACAGTCCAAGGGCAATCTGATCCCCAAACCCAGCCGCTGGGTCTGTACTGCATCAGCATTTCTCCCTGTTACCCCTGGCTTAAAGCTGGGGAGAGAGGGACCAGATTTTAGCTCCACATTGCACCGTTTCATCCCGTCTCCATTCTCTCTGTTGGCAGCTGGAGGGCCTGGAGAGGAACGAGACGGAGCTGAACACCATTGAGGCGAAGAAGTTGGCGCACCGGCTGCGCGCAGTGACGGACCAGATGGAGCGCTACTTCGGCAACGACGTTCACATCACCTACCGCCTGCTGTCCCGCCTGATGGAGTTTGAGAGCAGGCAGCATGGCTTCGGCCTGACCGCCACCCAGGACGCCCACTTCAACGAGGTGAGCGCCCTTCTGGTTGGGAGGAGCCCTCCTCCTTACCCTTCCCTGCTGAGCAAGGCAGAGCTCATCGGCGCTGCCCCTTGGTCAGCCACAGCACAGCTTCTCTGGGACTTAAGGATGCTGCCTTCTCAGCCTCATCAGCCCCCCAGCCTGGGACTGTGGCTCTGAGCCCTGCGGAGCAGGGACCCTTACCTCCAGGTAGGATGGCTGCAGCCTTTGTCCCGGCTTGTGAGCCATTATGGGTGGTGCCTGCCCCATCTCATTGCTCCGTCCCTTTGTTACTCTGAGTAGCTAAAGGGTGTGAAGCCCATGGCGGGCAGGGGAGAGCCAAGGGGGTGCGACCGAGCAAGGGCCAGTGTGAATTGAGTGAGGAAACCCTTCCCATTCCTGCAAAGGGTGAGAGCCTGGGATCGTCTCCCAGTGGTGCGACGCTCAGCTCCGAGCACACCCCATCCCCCTTCTTTCCTGGCTCGCCTGCAGCAGGCAGGGGAGGTGACGGAGAGAGGAGGCGTAGAAGATTTCAAAGAAAGGTCTTTTCCCTTTAAGCCTGCTGAAGACTCTCCCTCTGTCTGCAGAACCTGCTGAGGGCAGGCAGCTCGGTGCTGGCCCTGGAGAACCAGGAGCACTGGGACGTGCTGCTGCAGAGCGACCATGGCAGCATGGGGCTGATGGAGCAGCTGAGAGAGTACACGGGCACGCTCGCCAGCAACATGAAACTCACCTACCTGAACCCCCTTGGCGTGGTGACCCCCAACATCAGTGAGTAGGCAGCAGGCTGGAAGCATTGCCAGGAGGGCAGTGGTGCAAGGCACGTACTCTGACACCACACTTCAAAGAGTTAAAACGGGCACAAATGCCAATCTGAGGCCACGCTCCAGCTGTGATTGTCAGCTGAGGAGGGTGCAGCTGGTCAGCTGTTGAATGGGAGGCCCCCAGGAAAGCCTGAAGTGCTGCAGAAAGTGGTGGTCTTTCCTCTGAGTCAGCAGAGACTTGGGGTGCTGTGCTGCTGGAGGAGATCTAAAGCTAAACTCACGGCCCCCACCCCTTTGGGTCATGAAAGCTCCCGTTGCTCTTTGTGAGAGTCGCGGTGTTACCCCCTCTATCCTGGCCAAATCGCAGTGGTAGCAATTCCATTCCAGTTTATTCCCCCAGCAGTGTCAGCTAAAGAAGTTATTCCTTGCTGCCCTGAACACTCCCCGAAGGGAGCTGCAAGCCAGTAGCTGGGTTTGGGATGGTGATTCTACCATGGTAAAGCTGCTGCCTATGTGTTATTCCCAGTCTTCCATAAATCCTTTAGGAAAGGATCCACTGACCACAACCTTCTACAACTCCTCCTAAGTAAATACCCCCGCGGAAGGGGCCAGCATACCCTTGGCTACCTGCTGTTAGCTTGCTGAGGGTTTGCCATGGGGTTCTGATGACTAGAAGGCTGACTGGTTCCACTCTCCCCAAACTCACATGTGGATTTGGGATGTGCATCCATAGGTGGTTGTCTCACATGGAGCTGGGTCTCTCACGTGGTCCCATTAGGGACCGTATGTACGGGAGGGCACATGGGCCTTTTATAGTCCCCACGTCCAGGCCCAGCAAACTCAGTGAGTGCGTCGCTCCTGAAAGCGAGCACAGATAGAGCTAGCGAGCGCAGACGGGAGCTGGACATCCTTCTCGCTCCCCACAGCACTGCTCCCTGCCTCCGCTTTGCAAGTACAGACATGACCGGGGATCCACAAGTGACTGGTCTGAGCCCATCACACTGCACTTGTGACCTCAGCCGCATTTGAATTGCTTACTCCAAAGATAGACGCAAACGTGTTCATCCTGGCACGCTGAGCCCATCCCATTGCAACGCTGTCCAGCCAGAGTAACGACCCTGGCTCCCTGAGCTCTCCCAGGCACCTGATTCCTCTGTCTCTTCCCCACACAGTGCTCAGCATTGACCGCATGGAGAACCACACCCACGTCCGGCAACGCTATCCCCGCTACCACAGCAGCCTTTTCCGGGGGCAGGCCATGTGGGACCCACACACCCACGTGGTGCTCCCGCTCTCAGTGCTTACACCCCCCAAAGTGGAAGGTAAGTGAACGGCCTCCCTGAGCCCCAGGGAATGGCCCTGGTGTACTGGCTGCCTCCCCAGCAGGCTCTGTTGGGCCTCTCTTCATGCCCTGCACTGTATTCAGTACCGTCTGCCCAAGGGACAAGCACTGCATGCAGGGTGGCTGGTGGGGGGACATGCAACTGCCAGATCCCCAGCCTGGGCTGTCTCCAGGGTCTGTCAGAGACCACCTGTATGTCTTACCCCAAAGGCTGCTGGCACCTCTTCCTGGACTAGAGGAGAGAGCTCCTCACTTCCTGAGCTGGGAGGGAGCATCCCATTGGTGCTCTGTCCTCCGGGCCCACAGAAGCTGGGAGCCTGCTGCGCCCTTGCAGGGAGTGTCTAGAATTGCTTCCTGGCGAGCTCTGGGAATAGCACCGAGTGCTGGCCTTGGGAGGCCGCCATGATGCAGGGACCCTGCAGATGGTATCCATGTCTTAGATGCCTCCCACAATGGGAGAACTGCTATGGCCCTGGACTTCTCTGGACTCCTCGCTGCAGCCCTGGCAAAGATGGATGGGGCTTTGTACAACTTCCTTCCCAAGAGACACCGTTGCGTCCCTTATGTAGTGCCCAGCCCTGGTACGTGGCTCATGAGCCATGGCCACGGAGATGGCCAGTGGCACCAGGCATTTCCTTCCCCTTGGCCCTACACTCTGCCTCAGACCGTTGTTACAGGTGCCTTTTCTGACCCAAGCTCTGCCCACAGCAGCCGCCATGCCCATGAGCAGGGAAGTGAATGACACAGTGGAGAGCTCTTCCCCAAAGCTGACCCTCCCGGAGCCCGAGCCTGCCGTCACCATCATCATCCTCATTATCTACCGCACCTTGGGGGGGCTGCTGCCAGCCCGCTATCAGGTGGATCGCCGCAGTCTCAGGTACTTTTTCACCCTGCCAGGACATGCACTCTCTATAGAGAAGGCAGCAAGCAACTGGGTACTGCCAGTTATGCAGGTCTGGGGTGCGGGACTTTTCAGGGTTCCAGCCTGGCTCATCTAACTGTGCGCAGTGGCCTGTTTGGAGGCTGGTGTCTGCAACAGTGAAACCACTAGCACAACTGGTCCTGCTTGGCCCCCCCCGTGTTGGCAGCCTTCTAAAAGAGGACAAGGACTGGATGGGCCACAGAGGATGAACTGCCCTCTCCCCACGGCCTAAGGCAGGGCTGAGGCTGAGTGGGCAGCATGCAGCATGCAGCCTGTCCTGTAGCAGCGGATGGGTTTCAGGCTGTCAGTCCAGCCCTTGTCAGCCCCCTGGCATTCTCTGAAATGCCAGGCAGGTCTGGGCGGCTGATGGGCTCAGTGACGAGGCCCTTGTCGTCTCTTGCAGACTGCCCAAGAACCCCGTCATGAACTCCCCCATAGTGAGCGTGTCCGTGTTCAGCAACCACACCTTCGTCCAGGGCACTTTGGACACGCCCCTGGTGCTGGAGTTCCGCCTGCTGGAGACGGCCAACCGGAGCAAGCCCCTCTGTGTCCAGTGGAATCATTCCAGCCAGTAAGTGCCCAGCCTGTCTGCGTCATGCTCCAGGCCAAGATTCTCACGAGCCCCGGGGTCATTCACTGCTGCAGCTTTCGAGAGGTTTAGTAAAAGAAACTGGAGAAGTTAACTAGTTCCCTGACTCTCCTGAACCATCCTTGTTTCTGTGTGCTGGGGCAGAGCTCTGTCACATAGCCCCCTTGCTAGGACAGAAGTGGGGGATCACCAGGGTGGTGGAACTGGCCCACCAAGGTGCTGCCTTCTGGCACATTGCACTGTCCCAACTGCTGAGGGCAGAGGTCACCAACTTCAGGCAGCACTGAGTAGATGCTTCAACATCCAAACATGGAAACATCCTGTTACATCCTGCCACCTTAGGAAGAGTAGAGAACCTGTCCAGGCAGCCAAAGAACCTCTGAGCAGCCTGATGCTCTGCAGGCTGCTCCTCACCTATGTACCCCCGGACCCCCCAGGGCCTGACAGGAGATGTGATTTTGAAGACCTGTTCCTTTGAGATTTCTCTGTGTTCTCTTGCGGCTGCAGGACTGACCCTTCCGGCTTCTGGACAGCAAGGGACTGTGATCTCGTGTTCAGAAACACCACGCATGTGCGCTGCCAGTGTTCCCAGTTTGGCACCTTTGGAGTGCTGATGGATAGCTCCCACCGGGAGGTAACCCTACCTCTGCAGAGGCGGGAGGGAGGGGAGGAAGGAGCGGGAAGGCTGGGGGTGGGTGGCGGGTGAAAACCAGAACAAGAGCATGTATTTCCATGAGGTTGTGCTGGCCACACCATGGACAAGGAGCAGAATGGAGCAGGCCCTAATGCGGTGGGGAGCACGATCTAAACGCTGGATAGATCTAATCTATCCAGAACATTCAGGGTAGAACTCTGGGTTACACAGGTGCAGACAGTGCCCACTGCAGAAATGTAGCAGAAAATCCCAGGCTGCTTCTCCCATCCAATTCCCAGCCGGAGGGAGAGACCGTTGAAGCCAACACACGCTCATGCTTTCTTGCCTGACTCTGTCTTTTGTCTTTGGCTTCCATCTGCAGCAGCTGGAGGGTGACCTGGAGACCCTGGCCATTGTCACCTATTCCTTGGTGTCTCTTTCTCTTGTGGCCTTGCTGCTGACCTTCTCCTTCCTGACATGTCTGAAAGGCCTCAAGTCCAACACCAGGGGCATCCACTCCAACATATCTGTCACCCTCTTTTTCTCCGAGCTGCTCTTCCTCTTGGGCATCAACCGCACTGAAAATCAGGTAAGGGGAGGAGGAAACAGTCCTGAGTGCAGCTGGGTGGGATGGCGTCGTCAGACCGGGGAGACCTAGAGGGTAGGAAGGAGGCCCAGGAGAACAGAACTGTTGGGTGAATGCAGCAGGAGTGTAAATGCTTTGCTAGTTCAGTCTCCAGTGTTTCATATTTTGACCTAGTTTGAATGGTGCCCCTGGGAGTCTTGCCTAAATCAACCTGAGCGCTGGAATCATCCTGCAGGATGCACCCTCCTGGGTTCATTGGGACGCATGGGGGAAGAGTGGGAGATTCCCCCAGGGAGGAATCTTCCCCCTAAATCCTCTTTTCGATGTAATCCAATCTTTTCTTTCTAGTGTTTCATACCACGCTCCTCACCATGGAATCCCAGCCCCTTTTAGGGCCCTGGCACCAGCCATAGCATTGGGTCGTGGTGCCAACTCTCAGGCACAGGGCAGTAGGTTGCAACTTAGGACAGGCTGTTGCTAATCAAGAGAGGCCCATATCTGACGGGATGATGAGCTCTCTCTCCTGGAGGCTGTAGTGCAGGTGACTACAGGAGATTCTCCTGCAGCACCAACGGAGGAGCTCCTGGATCTGAGCTAGGTCTTTGGTTCAAGCCCCAGAAGTGACAGAGTGTTCCCCACATCCCTGAAGAACAGAAGGCATCACTCAAACCACCTACCCAGTGGATATTGACATGCGTGTCGGAGAGGGACACGAGCAGGGTTATGAGGCTGCTTGGTTTGGATGTGGGCTCTTTGGGGTGGGTTGTTCCAGGGTTTGTTACTGACTGTGGATCTAGCCCCTTTCTAGGAGGTTGGGAATCAGCAGCTTAGGTCAGGGGCATGCAACAGAGATACAGGAGTCCCACAAGCCAGCTTCCTGCTGGGTGTAGAGCAGAATGGGGATGTCAGAAATGCTCTGGGGGTGACTCTGTTGCAGTAAGGGAGATTGCCAGGCAAGGGAGGGCCTTTCCACTTCCCCAGCTGGATGGGCTGTCCACTCTTTGAGTGGTGATTTGCTCCTTTCAGTTCCTCTGCACTGTGATTGCCATCCTGCTGCACTACTTCTTCCTCTCCACCTTCGCCTGGCTCTTCGTGCAGGGCCTCCACATCTACCGCATGCAGACCGAAGCCCGCAACATCAACTTCGGAGCCATGAGGTTCTATTATGCCATTGGCTGGGGGGTGCCTGCCATCATCACCGGTGGGTACCACACGCTGGGCAAAGATGCTTGGGAAGACAGGTTCCCTCTCTGAGGGATGGGGGGAGGAAATGGATAAAGCTTGCTATAGCATGGAAACTCCTTGGCCTTGGGCGATGCCAAAGGCATTGGCCTCAGAAACCCCATTTGGTCAAAGAGGCATGGGCCTCAGGCATGGGCATGGGCCTAAGAACTTGTCTCCTTTCTGATTCCGTGGGCATTGGCCAGCCTGAGTGTCTGGTGGGGGAACGTGAGTGGAGGGGATGTATGTGCATGTCTGTGGGCATCCATATTTGCCACTGTGTGTGTGTTTGTGCTGTATGGGTCTAGCCAGGAGCAACACTGCAGACAGATTCTAGACCATGGAGATACAGTCAGTGAGCTACAATATGTACAGGAGTTATCTGGGTCAAGGCAGCGATGAAGACACTATGCATTTATACCACTCCTAGTGTTTGACGTGGTAGGTGCCACAGCAGAGGGTGTGCTGTAGTTTTCTGGTGTGAAATGTCCGTGGGGTTTAGAAGCTGGGGTCTCACTCCTTCAGAAGAACCTACAAGGCTTTTCACCCTTTCTGGCCTGATGGCCATGAAGCTCCTGCCCTTCTAGGATTCACAGCATGAGATGCAAATGTTCTTTGGCTAATCATCTTGATCCATTTCCCAAGGTTCATCACCACTGGGGTCATGTGTTCCTGGCAGTAAATGCCCTGTTGTGGGGCTCTGCTGAGGTGGACATCTTGAGACAGTGAGGCATAGGACACAGACCTCACAAAGCAGGAGAGTCAGCTTAGCCATTGCTAGATATTTCTATTGCTATGGCAACTTGGCCAGAGGCACTGGCAGGAACCAAGGGGAAGGAGGAGCACTAGACGGGGAGTAAGGAGACATGGGTTCTGTCCCTGGTTCTGTCCCAGCTCTCTGTGGCCTTGGGCAAGTCATTTCTCCTCTGTACTGCAGTCTTCCCCATCTGTAAATGAGAACAACGATACTGATCTCCAAGGAGCGTTCTGAGGCTGCATTGACCAATGTTTGGTCTCTGCTTTGAGATCCTCTGGTGGAAGAGGCCATAGTGGAAGTGCAAAATGATCCCAATGTCTCCTAGGTGGCTGTGTCATGGAATTGACCTTTCCCTTTTCTCCCCCCCAGGACTGGCCGTTGGCTTGGACCCAGAGGGCTATGGGAACCCAGATTTCTGCTGGATTTCTATCCACGATAAGCTGGTCTGGAGCTTTGCAGGCCCCATTACTGTCGTCATTGTGGTAAACTCCTCCCGTGTTTATACCGTGTCCCGGCCCACCCCACATGTCCTCCCCTTCTTTGCACTCCATGTGTCTGCTGCCTTGCCTTCTGCTTACCTTCCCCTGGTTTCTACTGCCTCTTCCTCTTCTCATTGCTGTCCCTCCTCTATTTATATTTCCTCTATCCCTGGAGCTTTGCTCCTTTCTCCTGTGCTCTCTTCCTCCCACGGGGCTTCCTTTCTTGTCATACGTCCCCAAGCCCAGGCAGCAGTATGTAGCCCAGAGAAGTGGGGCTTGTGTAGAGCAGGCAGAGGAGGAGGTGGATGAGTCCAGGTCTGCACAGAGTTCAGCTTCCCAGGTACAGGACCTTGTGGAGGCACATGATCGAGACACCAGGACTGGAGAGAGTGAAAGCCTCAGTGTAGGAGCAGCAGAGCAGCATCTAACCACTCTCTGTGCTTTCAGATGAACGGGGTGATGTTCCTGCTGGTGGCCAAGATGTCATGTTCCCCAGGCCAGAAGGAGACCAAGAAGAAATCAGTTCTGTGAGTATTGATTGGCCAGGATCTCAGTGGAGGGTCTGCTGCTCTGATCCCTCGCACAAATATCTGAACTTCCTTCCCTTCCCCACAAGCCATCCCCTGCTTCATCACTGTCAAAATCTGCCTGGCCTCCCTGTTACCCGGATTCAGCCTAGAAGTCGCCTGCCATTACTGCTTCTGTTGCCAATATCAGTCGCTTCTCTAACATCCGTCCTTTTCTCTTATCCCCGCTCCCACAGCCCCTTCCTGACAGGCCCCCACATCTCACGTTATTCCTCTCCAGTCTGTCTATCTGCCCTCTGCTGAAAGGTGATTCCTCTCCCACTGCTCTGTCCATGTAAGTCCCCTGCTCAAACCCTATCACTGGCTCCCCATCACCTGCCATTTCCGCTTTCTGTCCCTGTATCCAGGGCTCCGATCCAGCCTCCATCTCAGTGCTTGTCTCTTGTTCTCCCCCTCTTGCTGCCTACACTCTTCCCAGCCCTCCTAAATGCCCCTTCTGCATCCTCTCCATGCATGCCTTCACTGCTTTCTTCCAAGCCACCCCTTAAGCCTCCCCTGAGCCCAAATGGTCACCCTGGGGTCTGAACTGTCCTGTCTGTCTCATCCAGAAGAGAAGCTCCTTGGGGCCAGGGCCGTGTCTTCCTACGTGCTTTGTCAGTGCTCAGCTAGTAGTGATCTGTCCAGACTGGGTGTGGGCCCACAAGGTGGAGACGTACTGCAGGGAGTGTATTGTCCCGCTGTGGTGCTGGCATGTGGTGTGGGGAGCTGGTGGCTCAGGACAGGAGTGTACTTCCCCTCTGCCTCTGTCTCTGAGTGATAGACTGTAGATTAACAAGAGATTCTAACCTCTGCGTCCCTGTCTCTGTCTGTGTGTGTGTATCTGTCTGCCTCTCTCTCTCTCTCTCTCCAGCATGACGCTGCGAAGCTCCTTTGTTCTGCTTCTAGTTATTAGCACTACCTGGCTCTTTGGCCTCTTGGCTGTCAACAACAGTGTCCTGGCTTTCCACTACCTCCACACTGTCCTCTGCAGTCTCCAGGTAACTCTCCATCCAGCCTGCCCCGGAGGCCAAGCAGCAGCTCTGCCCCTCCCCTCAGGGGAGCATCTCTCACTGGTGCCTTTGGACAAGGAACAGTGATGGGAAAATTTAAACAGTGGAAAGGCAGGTTAAAGGGAAACCAAACAGACAAGAGGAAAGATGGAAAGCAGTAAGCTGGAGTCTGATGGCACCCACTCTGCAGAGTTCACCTGAGCTTCCTCCAGCTTTTCTATGCTACCGTCCCCAGCCCGGCCCTGCAGCCTTCCTGGAGCTCCCCTGTGCTCAGCTCCATGGCCCAGCCCAGCCCAGCCCAGCCCTGGAGCTCCCCTGCTCTCCAGCTCCCCTGTGCTCAACTCCATGGCCCAGACCAGCCCTGGAACCTTCCTGGAGCTCCCCTGTGCTCTGCTCCATTGCCCAGCCTGGCCCTGGAGCTCCCCTGCTCTCCAGCTCCCCTGTGCTCTGCTCTATGGCCCAGCCCGGCCCTGGAGCCTTCCTGGACCTCCCCTGCTCTCCA
Organism: Caretta caretta; assembly: GCF_965140235.1. Taxonomy (NCBI): domain Eukaryota; kingdom Metazoa; phylum Chordata; order Testudines; family Cheloniidae; genus Caretta; species Caretta caretta. The sequence goes on along the minus strand of NC_134212.1, from coordinate 24,344,038 downwards.
GCTCCTCTGTGCTCTGCTCCATGGCCCAGATCAGCCCTGGAACCTTCCTGGAGCTCCCCTGCTCCTCTGTGCTCTGCTCCATTGCCCAGCCTGGCCCTGGAGCTCCCCTGCTCTCCAGCTCCCCTGTGCTCGGCTCTATGGCCCAGTCTGGCCCTGGAGCCTTCCTGGAGCTCCCCTGCTCTCCAGCTCCCCTGTGCTGTGCTCCATGGCCCAAACCAGCCCTGGAACCTTCCTGGAGCTCCCCTGCTCTCCAGCTCTCCTGTGCTCTGCTCCATTGCCCAGCCTGGCCCTGGAGCTCCCCTGCTCTCCAGCTCCCTTGTGCTCTGCTCCATGGCCCAGACCAGCCCTGGAACCTTCCTGGAGCTCCCCTGTGCTCTGCTCCATTGCCCATCCTGGCCCTGGAGCTCCCCTGCTCTCCAGCTCCCCTGTGCTCTGCTCTATGGCCCAGCCCGGCCCTGGAGCCTTCCTGGACCTCCCCTGCTCTCCAGCTCCTCTGTGCTCTGCTCCATGGCCCAGATCAGCCCTGGAACCTTCCTGGAGCTCCCCTGCTCCTCTGTGCTCTGCTCCATTGCCCAGCCTGGCCCTGGAGCTCCCCTGCTCTCCAGCTCCCCTGTGCTCGGCTCTATGGCCCAGTCTGGCCCTGGAGCCTTCCTGGAGCTCCCCTGCTCTCCAGCTCCCCTGTGCTCGGCTCTATGGCCCAGTCTGGCCCTGGAGCTCCCCTGCTCTCCAGCTCCCCTGTGCTGTGCTCCATGGCCCAGACCAGCCCTGGAACCTTCCTGGAGCTCCCCTGCTCTCCAGCTCTCCTGTGCTCTGCTCCATTGCCCAGCCTGGCCCTGGAGCTCCCCTGCTCTCCAGCTCCCTTGTGCTCTGCTCCATGGCCCAGACCAGCCCTGGAACCTTTCTGGAGTTCCCCTGCTCTCCAGCTCCCCTGTGCTCGGCTCTATGGCCCAGCCCGGCCCTGGAGCCTCCCTGGAGCTCCCCTGCTCTCCAGCTCCTCCCCAGCTCAGACCTGCCTTGCAGTATTACAGCAGCTCCCATGTTTTATTCTTTCCACTTCAAGCACTGCTGTACACTGAGCTTTTACTCAGCAAGAAGGTTTATTTTAGGAAAGCAACACAAAACAGATTCTTCCAAACATCTCAAATCCCCACCTGCTGATGGGCTCTGTCACTCACATGCGTGTGCACTCGCACACACTGACTACACCTGCTGATAGACTCTGCCATTCACACACATGTGCATGCACGCACGCAAACACTGACATACCTGCTGATGGGCTTGCTTTCTGTCATGTGCACGCACACCCAATGGCTGGTCATGCCTCTCTGGTATGCATGTCACAGAGACAAGCTGAGGTTGGTGCACACTTCAAACACACTGCAGACATTAACCCCTCAGCGCCTCGAGCTTCCCCCGGCCAGTCACCCTGTGGGTTTGGCCCTCAAGAGCCATCCCCCTTCATTAGGAGCATTACACAGACAGAGGGGTTCCCTTAGAGCAGCTGCCCTCCAGCAGTGACTGTGCCCCTCTGTTCTGTCATCACTCTCCTTCTCTGCTCACTAATCTACAGGACATTCTGGCTTCCTTTAGCTAAAGCCCTGTGCTGCCCTGGAGCTCCTGATTTCAGGGACCCTCCTGCTGCTCCGCTCACTCATGAACTGACTGCCCCCTCTAGTGGTCATTGTCCATGTTCGCCTTCTCATTCTATAGCCTAGCTCAGCTGTTTTCAACCTTTTTTTATTTGTGGACCCCTACAAAATTTCGAATGAAGGTGAGGACCCCTTTGGAAATCTCAGAACCCCCAGGGGTCTGCAGACCACAGGTTGAAAACCACTGTTCTATGGTAACCTTTCTATGTTCTATGGTAACCTTTTGTGGACCCCTTAGACATAGGCTAAAACCACTGCTGTAAAGGAGCAGAGACCTGCTGCACCAAGAAGAGACTTCAGTTGTAAGCCCAAATGAGTTGGTCCTTATGATTTAACGATGCCCCTTCTGAGCCAGCCCTGCTCTGGGACATAATGGGACAATAATGACCATCTTCAGAGGAGTTTTCATAAAATGGATCAGCAAAGAGTTGGGCCTATATTTGAAGTGGATGCACAAGGGCTGCTGGGAACTGCATGCAGGGGAAAGCTAACAGCCACCAGCACCCACTGTTTGAGCTACCATCCCAAGCTTTCTCTGTATAGCCAATTATCCCCCATCACCTCCAAAGCCAAGGCCTGCTAAGGCTCCTTGCTGTCACTGTGGCCCCCTGCTAGCAGCAGTGGGCCTGGAACCTCTGCTGTGTGCCCTCAGACTGCTCCCTAGTCACTGCGCACACAGCACAGAATCAGAGCTGCCTAGCCAAGTCCAGTTTCAGTTTTCCTCTTCCACTTACCCCATCACCCTTGGCAGCCACTCTCCTCTCTCCTCTTCAATGCCACTGGGCCCAGGAGCTTGCAGCAAGCAGGCCCTCCTTGTAAGACTCTGGTGGCCCAGAAAGCAGCTAGGTCAACCTTGTGAGACCAAGCTCCTAGCACTGAGTCATTGTGCTGGCTGGAGCGTATTCATGTTAGTAACTGTTTAGCCCACAGCTCTGTCAGTCGCTAGCAATTCTACCCCAGAGCAGACACGCTGGTTCCTGAGGGAAGAAACTGGTTCAACCACTGCTGGGCCTCATGCAGCAGGTGGGATAGCATGGCAGGCACCTGTTCCCCTCCACCAGAGACCTACAGTGAATTTGGCCAGCAGGAAGCACTCTCCAAGGGGGAGCCGCTTGTCCCTTCCTCTGTTACAGGCTAATGAGTCATGAGTCCGGTCAGCACAGAAATGCCTCCACTCTGTGGCCCTGTTGCCCTATCAGGGGTCTAGATGCAGCACTCTGCACTATGCTGGAGGCCTGGGTGCGGTGTAGACGTGACTGACTGAAACACAAATAGCTGGATGCAGTGTCAGGCAGTGCGATTGAGGAGAGCTGACTGACTCTGTTAGCACACTCTTGAATGGCCAAACTCAGCCTTCAGCACTGCCCCATTGCCAGGAAGAGTGGAAGTGCGGGCTCCCGGCTGTGCTGAGTGTTTCCCTTCCTTCCTCACTCAGGCTCACAGCCTCTCTTCCCCTCCCTCACAGGGCCTGGCCGTGTTGGTTCTGTTCTGTGTCCTGAATGAAGAGGTCCAGGAGGCCTGGAAACTGGTCTGCCTTGGCAAGAAGAGTCAGGGCGAGGAGGCAGCTAGATCTGTGCAGGTGGGTGTAGAAGGGCACTGCCCCAGCAAGCGAGCCCAAAGGCAAGGGCCTTCTCCGCACCTGAGCCTGCACTCTGCCTGAGAGGGAATCCCTCCCTGGGCCCACCCTCCCCACCAAGCATGCAGGTTAACTAGTCCTTTCTATCCTAAGAACATAAGAATGGCCATACTGGGTCAGACCAAAGGTCCATCCAGCCCAGTATCCTGTCTACCAACAGTGGCCAATGCCAGGTGCCCCAGAGGGAGTGAACTTAACAGGTAATGATCAAGTGATCTCTCTCCTGCCATCCATCTCCACCCTCTGACAAACAAAGGTCTAGGGACACCTTTCCTTACCCATCATGGCTAACAGCCATCAATGGACTTTACCTCCATGAATTTATCCAGTTCTCTTTTAAACCCTATTATAGTCCTAGCCTTCACAACCTCCTCAGGCAAGGAGTTCCACTGGTTGACTGTGCGCTGTGTGAAGAAGAACTTCCTTTTATTTGTTTTAAACCTGCAGCCCATTAATTTTATTTGGTGGCCCCTAGTTCTTATATTATGGGAACAAATAAATAAACTTTTCCTTATTCACTTTCTCCACACCACTCATGATTTTATATACCTCTATCATATCCCCCCTTCGTCTCCTCTTTTCCAAGCTGAAAAGTCCTAGCCTCTTTAATCTCTCCTCATATGGGACCCGTTCCAAACCCCTAATCATTTTAGTTGCCCTTTTCTGAACCTTTTCTTATGCCAATATATCTTTTTTGAGTTGAGGGGACCACATCTGTATGCAGCATTCAAGATGTGGGCGTACCATGGATTTATATAAGGGCAATAAGATATTCTCCATCTTAGTCTCTATCTCTTTTTTAATGATTCCTAACATCCTGTTTGCTTTTTTGACTGCCACTGCACACTGCGTGGACATCTTCAGAGAACTATCCACAATGACTCCAAGATCTTTCTCCTGATTAGTTGTAGCTAAATTAGCCCCCATCATATTGCATGTATAGTTGGGGTTAATTTTTCCAATGTGCATTACTTTACATTTATCCACATTAAATTTCATTTGCCATTTTGTTGCCCAGTCACTTAGTTTTGTGAGATCTTTTTGAAGTTCTTCACAGTCTGCTTTGGTCTTAACTATCTTGAGCAGTTTAGTATCGTCTGCAGACTTTGCCACCTCACTGTTTACCCCTTTCTCCAGATCATTTATGAATAAGTTGAATAGGATTGGTCCTAGGACTGACCCTTGCGGAACACCACTAGTTACCCCTCTCCATTCTGAAAATTTATCATTTATTCCTACCCTTTGTTCCCTGTCTTTTAACCAGTTCTCAATCCATTAAAGGATCTTCCCTATCCCATGACAACTTAATTTACATAGGAGCCTTTGGTGAGGGACCTTGTCAAAGGCTTTCTGGAAATCTATGTACATTACATCTACTGGATCCCCTTGTCCACATGTTTGTTGACCCCTTCAAAGAACTCTAATAGATTAGTAAGACATGATTTCCCTTTACAGAAACCATGTTGACTTTTGCCCAACAATTTATGATGTTCTCTGTGTCTGACAATTTTATTCTTTACTATTGTTTCAGCTAATTTGCCCAGTACTGACGTTAGACTTACCGGTCTGTAATTGCCTGCTCCAGGAGGTCAGTGGGAAAGACCTCAGCCAGACAGCCACCCCATAGCCAGGTCCTAGCCCCTCAGTCCATGTCTGAATTCATGTACTGTCATGTCCCTGGGAGCCCTGTGCCTCCCGAAGAGGCTGGTGGGACCCTCACCAATGAAGGAAGAGAACCCCTTCACGGTGCCTGAGACTGGAGACTCCTGAATGGACACAGGCCACCTCCACCCTTTGCAGTGTTGGGCAGGGAGAGAATCTTGAAACCCAGCTGCTGCAGTCTTCCTAACAAATTCTCCATGTGTCTCTTCCTTGCCAGGGCCCCAATGCCTATAATAACACGGCCCTGTTTGAGGAGAGCGGCCTCATTCGCATCACCCTGGGGGCCTCCACCATCTCCTCAGTCAGCAGCGTGCGCTCAGCCCGCACCCATTCCAGCCAGAGGGGCTACCTCAGGTAGGAAGCAGCCAGAGGAAGAGGCATCTGGCTGGCCACTGGCTCACAGCCACAGCTGAGAAACTACAGACATGGAGGGGGATGGGAGTGGGACCCACCATGGAATGGAGAGAGCATTGCCTTCTTCTGGAAATGCAGGTGTCACCTCCTGGCCCTTCTGGACCATTGCTACCGATGCCTCCTCTGCTATGATCTTCAATCCTGACACTCCCCACACAGCTCTGCTGACTTACATCACTCCTGACCCACTACAGACCCTAGTTACTCCAGTCCTGAGCTCTCCACAGCTCTGCCAGTGCGCCCCACTCCTGCCCTGCAGCATTCCTTGCTGTTCCAGTCCCTCACACCCGCTCCCCCCTGCAGGGCTGTTGACCTCTCTGCCAGGCACAGATATGAGTATGGGAGATGAGAGGAGAGCACTCCTTTACCCCAGGACAGGGACAGGTGCTGCCAGGTGAGGACTTGGGGTCTGAGCGTTTTTGCCATGTGTGTTTCAGAGAGAATGTGATGGCGCGTCAGGGCTCAGCCTTGGATCACAGCCTGCTTGGTCACACCGGCCCCACGGACCTCGATGTGGCCATGTTTCACCGTGATGCAGGGGGAGGTAAGGCTGAGACCTAGCCGGCTCACCCCTGGGACCTGCCTGTGCATGTGAGAAGGCTCCCTGCTGCCCAGAAGCTGCCCTAGCAAGTGGCATTTCCCACATTAGTGAGCAGCCTTTGCACACTGAGCACCTGCCACTCCCAGCAGCCTCACTCCAACTCCTGAGTACGCTCAGCCTGTGGGGAGGAGGGAGTGTCCAGGGTCACTGAACAGAGCCCCCCTTGGGCCAATTATTTTCCCAGGGTGAAAACAACAGCACAGGCCTCCCAGGATGCTGGGGCCCTGGCTTCAGCTAGGCAATGTCCAAACACAGGGTCTGTGTTTTGTGCCAGTGGAGTGCTAGATTGGGGGGATATAACCCCTGGACACTAGCAGGCAAAACCCCAAAACCAAGCTTCCTTCCTTCCCTGCCCTGCTCAAAAGCCATCCGATTGTCCCCATCCCCACTGCTTCCATCCTGCATGTGCCCCGGCAGACCAAGACTCTGACTCAGACAGTGACCTTTCCCTGGATGAGGAGCGCAGCCTTTCCATCCCGTCGTCGGAGAGCGAGGAGAACGTGCGCCTCCGGGGCCGATTCCAGCGCCAGTTCAAACGGGCAGCGCACAGCGAGCGGCTCCTCACCAACCCCTCCAGCACCACTCCCAAAGGCAAGGACTACGCAAGAGCCCTGCCACGGGCTAGGGGCCCACCTGGGTCTAAGCAGCTTGGGAGGGAGGGAGCATGGGGGGACCAAGCTGAAGGTCTCCCACAGAGCGTGTTTCCAATGTAGCTGCTGTCTGATGCGATGCAAGGTCTCCCAAAGGCAAAGGTCCAAGGTCCTGGGAGCAGTCCCCATTGGCAGGGAGGGGTTAGTACCACATGGAGATGCGGTGACTCCAGCAGAGGCAGGGAAATTGCTTCATCCCTCCCATCTGCTGGTTCTGCTCCTGCAAGCCCCACAGCACGTTACTGGTGGTTAAGCAGCCCTTGGGACTGTATCCCAGTGAGTATCGTAGCAGGCCCTGCTCTGTTTACAACTCGGGATAACTCTGGTGCCCCCCCTCCCCTGTTATGTTGCACTGTTCTTCTCCAGATGTGGATGGCAATGACCTGATGTCCTATTGGCCAGCGCTGGGCGAATGTGAGGTTCACCCCTGCTCTCTGCAGAAATGGGGGTCTGAGCGGAAGCTGGGCTTTGACATCAACAAGGATGCTGCCAACAACAACCAGCCAGACCTGGCCCTGACCAGTGGGGATGAGAACTCCCTCACCCAGACCCAGCGCCAGAGAAAAGGTAACTAGACTCAGAGCAGTCAGCCTAGTGCTCCCTTGGTGGGCACATATCCAGCTGCCAGCCAGCACAGTGTCCCACTGGCTGCACCCCCAGAGTCTCCCCATGGCCCCTACCTGGCACACCCAGCATCTGCCTGGCAGTGCTGGGCTCAGCAGACTCATGGTGTTGAGCAGAGCAGTCAGTGAATCCTTTGCCTGACGCTGGAGAGCCACGTCGCTCCCCTGAGCACTCGGATGTCATGGGGGACAGCATCCAGGTGACTGTTGCTGACAGGTTGGCAGGCCGCATTAGAACTGTCCTGTCCTTGTCCCGGACATTCCCCACAGGGAACAGCAGGCTCCTGCGGCTCTCAGCGGAGGTAACACAGGAGCTATTATGGAGACGCTTGGTTCTTCTCTTCTAAATCTTTTATTCAGCTACAAGCTCTAGCCCCGGTGGCTGGGACAGTTCCCAAAGCAAACAGGGAATGTAACAGTGGGCTTGGCAGTCAATCGACAGCTGAAGAATAGCTGCCCTTTGGGCCAAGGCCATAAGTAACTGCACTGAGAAACAACAGGCTGCAGGCAGGAGAGTGCAGACCAGTGCTGAGCTGGCCATCCACCCGTAGTCAGAAAGAGGGGAGAGAGCCTGAGAGGCTCAGAGAGAGCGAAGGTGTAAGGAATGGAGACAAGGGGGAAATTTCCCTTGGCTGGACTGGAGCTATAACTTCCCCTACGTGTTGCCAAGGGACAGAATGGGAGGCAGTCTTGGTAATGTCTCCTCTGCTGTTTTAAGCCAAGAGTGCCGCACTCTTAGAGGCAAGCCACTCACAGGAGTGGCTTCTCCTCATGTCTAGTAGACTGGGACATGCGTCCATTGTGGAGGTGAGGTGGTGCTGGGCCACATGGTGGTGTGATCTTGAAAGCTTTGCAACATGCAAACACAGGTGGCAGTTTCCTCCATCCTGGGGTGATCTCGGGGAGGAGCAGGGCCGCCCAGGCTGCCAAGCCGAGTTCTTTGTCCTTGCTTTCTTGCAGATAGTGAGGAGGGTTGTTTGTGCTGTCACAGAGATTCTCTTCACTTTCTGCTTTGTTTCTGTACAGGGATTTTGAAGAATCGCCTCCAGTACCCTCCAGCTCTGCAAGGCTTACCATCCGTTGGCAGAATGACCAATGAGCTTTCATGGTACAAAACATCCACCCTGGGTCACAGGGCTGTTCCTGCTGCCTCTTATGGCAGAATCTACTCTGGTGCAGGCAGCCTCTCTCAGCCAGCTAGCCGGTACTCTTCCCGGGAGCAACTCGACCTGCTGATGAGAAGGCAGATGTCCAGAGAACAGCTGAGCAGGAACGACGCTGGGGAATACTTGGAAGCTGTACGCAGCAGGCATGGGTCCAGGGAGGAACTAGACACCGTTCTCAACAGGCCTGGATCAAGGGAGCAATTGGACACTATCCCTAGTAGGCATGGGTCTAGAGAACATCTGGAAAATATACCCAGCAGGCATGGGTCTAGAGAAGACTTAGATACATTAGCTTCCAGGCCTGATCAGAAAGATCATGGGAATACACTACCCAGGAAGCGGGGTTCTAGAGACCATCTAGATACTTTACCCAGTCAATTTGGCTCAAGAGAACTACTAGACTGTGGGCCAGTAAGAGAGGTCTCTAGAGAGTGGCTCAACACTTTGCCTAACAGGCAAGTATCTAGAGATCGAGTGGACACTTTACTAAGTCGAGACATTTCTCGAGAACAATTAGATCTGCTTTCAGGAAGACAGCCTTCAAGGGACCAGCTAGCGTTAGCTAGACAAACTTCAAGAGAGCAGTTGGACTTTTTATCCAGAAGATCTAATTCCAGAGAGCACCTGGATACCGTGCCTAGTAGGCATCCATCACGGGAAAATCTGGAGTTTTTTTCTAGAAGACAGCTGTCCAGAGAAAATCTAGAACCACTTTCTAGAAGGCTTCCTTCTAGAGAAAATCTAGAACCTCTGTCTAGGAGACAGCCTTCTAGGGAAAATCTGGAAGCAATCCCTAGCCGACATCCTTCCACTGAGCAATTAGATATCCTTTCTTCCATCCTTGCTTCTTTTAATTCTTCTGTCCTGTCCTCTGTGCAATCCTCCAGTACTCCCTCTGGCCCACAGACCACAGCAACTCCTTCTGCTGTGCAGACTTCCTCAACGCCTTCTGTGCTGTGCCCGTCACCACCTCTCTCTGCTACATCCCACAGTATCTCTGAGCTGTCGCCAGATTCAGAGTAAGTATTTCCACTTCTCCAAGGCAGCTTTTGGGTCAGTCCAGTCCATGCTGTGAGTTAGCCAGAGGATAGTTTGTATCTTCTAGCCACTTGGTTGCTCTTTCGCCCCTGGTTTGTGTGGTAACTGAGTATTACCACCTGATCTGAAAGCACAAAGCTTCCTGGTGAAACGGGATCAACCCCCGTAGGATGAAACTAGGTCCTAAAAGTACCTACTGGTTGTGATGCTCTGTAGTACCCCGTCGCACCGGTGCAATGGGTGGAAGTGCTAACGTCTCTAAAGGGGCAGCTGTCCCATGGGGCGCCCCATGCTCCTCTGGCACCTGAAGATGCTGGGGCTTAGCATCCATCCTGGCACACGTTCTGGGTACTGAGAGAGGGGAAGTGGCTCTGAGCTATGCGTTTTAGAATGCATGGCAGGGTACAGATCTGTCTGTTGCCTTCAGCTGTACATGGCACAGGCACTTGGGTGAATGGGTATGGCCAAGGGAAAAGATCTGTATTCTGTTTCTTATATGTGCCTGGCCTGGTCATTGTTCTGGGAGCCACAGCCAGACCCTGCCCTCATCCTTAGCACTATTTATCGCACCAGGAGGTGAGCATGATGCTTTCCCAAGCCCCTGGCCAAGCAGGGAGAGCACAGGGAGTGTCACTTGGGCCTGGGGAGTAAGGTACCAGAGGCTACATTTGTTAATTTTGTTTCCTTTTCCCCGAGAAGAATAACAAGAAGTGAAGGTCATTCCTGAGGGGCCCGAGCTGCTGCGAGAGCGAAGGAAGAAGCAGGGATGATTGCCTGGCCAGACACTTTCAGCAGAGGTTTGGAGTCTCTGGGTGCCAGGCACCTACAAGGAAAGAACTGATGATGGTGGTCAGAGGCCCAAATTCACCCCGCCCTTCCCACCCATCGGTTCTGGAGAACTCGTGGTGGGAGAGTCAGGCAAACCATCTCTGGGAGGAAGCGGTCTCAGGTACCTCTGCACCAGAATGGAGCTGCACTGACCTATCGCCTGCTCAACAGGGCACTCCCAGAGGCGGGGAGAAGTACAACACCATGAGCAAACCCAGGCTGGTGCCGCTGGTTACATATCAAAAGCAAACAGACAGAAATCTTCCTTTCTGAACCATTTCTACACTCTGTGTGTGTGTGTAAGAGAAAGGGAGAGAGAGAGAGAGAGAGGGCGGGGTGGGGTTGGCCACAGAAGATGAGGCAGGGGAGGGTTTTATACATTTTGTATCTTTGTAATCAGAGAGAAGAGAATTTCTATGGTTATTTTTACGGAATGTTCTGTTCCCGTTGCTGTGATGCTGACAGTGTTTGTCTTGACAGCGACTCCCAGCTGTGACTAGAGGGGCTGCTGCTGGGCTTTCCACAGTGGGGCTGTGCGTGTGGAAGCCCAGATCCCAGGGAGCGGCTTTCTCCAGGCTTTCCTTTGTGTTGTGTCCTGTCCCCTCCCATCCCATGTCTGGCTCACACTAGTGATCACACTAGCAGACATATGGGACAGAAAGGGTAGCCCTGGGTGAGCACTACACATCCTGACCTGCAGTACTCCCTGCTCTTCCTGCCAACACCCCTGTCATGCTGCTCCCAGGGCCAGTCCCACTCTCTCCCAGCATCCTGGATTTTCTAGTCCTGCATATACTGTAGCTCATCAATGCATTTCAGCTCTCAGGAGAAGTCTCCTACTGTCTGAGTGCTGAGGAGAGGCTACCAGTTGCGTCCAGCTGTACTGAGTTTTGTGCTGGGTAGAAGCCCATGTTTGTGTTAGAGCTGTGTTGTGTTACACAGCCATTGTTCGAAACAGGGGCAGAGTGGGAACGCCTGCTGAGTTCATAGGGTTAGAATGCAGGAAGGCAAAGCCGATCTGTGAGAGCTCCTGCCGAATGAAACAAGCCCCTGAGAAGCCTTCCCAAGGAGCCTCCACTCTGCGCCTCTCCCCGAGTGTCCATCTCCAAACGCCCGAGTCCCCAGCAGGCCCCTCTCAGCAGGGAGGATGGGGAAGAACATTGATTTCTGTTAGCCACCATCATATGTGCAGTGACCTCTTTTTTCCTAGTATTGACCGGAGCAAACCCCTTCCATCCTCACATCCCCAGGAGCCTCTGCGTTACAGACTGGCTCATGGGGAGAGGATGGACACCACTCTCCATGGGAGCTAGATCTACTGCAGAATAGTGGGGAAATTTCTCCTGTGCAGTCTCCCAGAGTGGGCAATTCCCCAAGTCCCAGGTTAGCACCAAGTGGCCCACAGGGGAGGAGATTGGAGATGGGCCCAGCCAGCCAGGGAGCATGGCTGGAGGGCGCTGGCCAGGGCAGCATTGTTGCAATAGAGGAGCAGCCTCTTATCTCCATTTTATACTCCAGTCCCTAGCACACAGGAGCCAGCCTCCCTTGGCCTGTACTGCAGGCTGCACTCATAGTAAGCCTATCCCCTGGCGGCTCCATGTGCATGTCCACGCATGTGCACCCCTCCCCGGCGTCCCAAGGCTCCCCTGGCAGCAGTGGTAGCTGCTCTGTCTGCTGCAAAGGCCCACAGCTCAGAACGGCCTGAATGTTGAGAGGGAGAGGGCAGCTGTTTTCAACACACTGTAGTTTGACATTTAAGCCACCCTGACGGCTTATCCTTCCTCCCCACACTAAAGGGGATGAGGGCTTCGATTATCCCAAGGACTCCCTTGTGCTCCCTGCTATTTTATATGCTGGATTTGTGCTAATTGAACCCAACATGAAAATGGAAGTAAAAGAAAACTTGCCAATGGCCCCCACCTCCCCCCAGCCCTCTTTGACTGGTGTATTGCTGCTGGTTTCCCCAGAGGCACAGGCATTACCTCCCCCTGCCGTGGGCAACAGTCTGTGCCTGGCTGTACTCTCTCAACCACCAATGCCATCCATTTTGATTGTCAAAAGCAATGTGTTTACTAAAGTGAGCATGGGGTGCTATCTGTCTCTCTCCAGGCTGCAGCCCTCAGTGGCCTCGTGTGTCTTGCTCTGGTTATCACCCACTTAGAGAGTAATGACACCCTATTTACTGCCTTATTACCATAGAACACTGTAGCGTAACGTTGACTCGAATTATGTAATGTTTACACAAGGAGAGTTTTTCCACTGATTGAGCAAACAGGATGGAAGGTGGTTTGCATCCTCTGAGACCTGGCCACCCTGGTGCTGCCGATGCCACCACTAGCAGGAGCCTTGGAAATGCTAATGGTGATTGAAAACTGTATTCTCAAATACACTCCACAGTTGGCAGCTGGTGCAAAGGGCCTGGTGACCTTCCAGCCTGCGGCCTGAGCAAAGTGTGCGCAGAAGGAGGAGAACCTCTGCCTTGGAAGTGATTGATCAGAGCTGCCTCATGGCCTGCGTCTGACGTGAGCAAGGCCCTTTAGGAATGGAGGAAACTTCCCGCACCTGCCCTGGTTACATTGCCCACCGCAGCATTGCAGCTCACACATTCACTCTCCTCGACTGGCTGTGGAGACTAGGGCAGCATGCTGCAGCCCCGCCCCCCAAGATGGGCAGATGGGCAAGAGGGCTACACACACCTACTTGTTTACAGAAATGAAGCTCTAATGTGCAGTGGAGCAGAAAGCACAGGCCACGATATTGGCCTTCTGTCTTGAAATAGCAGGTTCTGACAACACTGGGGAATGCAGACTCCCCATCTGTGCTGGTCACCCTCTGGCACGTTCTCAGTGCCATGTTCCTTTCAGGAAAGATCTTGTTTACACTGTTTCTTCAGGCTGTATATAACCAGGACCTAGAGCTCTGTTTGTTACACTGATTTCTACAACTGCATCTTTCTTCAAATGCTGTTTGTACCGTCCATCCTGTTGTGAGTCCATGGGGATCTGTGCCACTTATTATCACCAAAAAGCTGGGTGGGTTGGCTTGGAACTGGGTTTTGAATGGAACCAATTTTCTGTGGAATTGTTTTTCTGGAGGGGTTGGTTGGATGAATGGTTTGTTTACACTCCAGGGGCATTTGTTCAGTGAGGGATGGCTGTGGGAGATCACAACCCTGTGTTCAGGAGAGGCAGGTGCCAATATAGCTCTGGGCTGAAGCTAGCTGACATGGGCAGGGCAGGTTGATTCTGAGACCATAGCCATTAACCCTTAGAACGCTGCTGCTTTCCAGCCTGCCACCCAGGCTATATCGGCACCTCCGAAAGCTCCCCAGGAAACATCCATGCAGAGCTTTCCACGCTGGCTGCACTGCTGAGTGAACACAGCCCCCATCTTCAGCCCTGTCCAACACTAGCCAGCTTGTGACTTTGGGGAGAAGGGCAGGATCCTGCTCAGGCCCGCAGGTGCCTCCCTCTGACTCTTTGTAGATGACAGGAATTCACACAACTGCCTAATGGTGAGCTAGTGACATGTGCCAAAAAAGAGAGAGCAGCAACAATGTTAGCCTTGTGCCAGGACTTGCTGGCCTTTCCTGTGCCACTCCAACCTACTGCCTTGCAGCTCAGAATGTTCTGGGGAGGGGAGACCCCCCCTCCATCTTTGGAAGCTGTGCTTAGCTAGTGACTCTGCAGATTATTCAGCTGTGGAGTGCATCCTCTGGTGGGTTGGTTGTCTCCTCTCCTTTGCCCGGTTTGTTGGCAGGGAGCGGAGAGGCCCACGGGCTCCGTCCCTGGCTGTGTAAAATTGTACCATGAAAGCCCCAGATTTGAAAATAAAATTCTATAAATCAGTCGTGGGCTCCCTCCTGCGTCTCTCTCTGCTCCGGAGTTCAGTTTGTTCCGTCGCTATAGCCGTCTACAGCACAGGAGCCCAGCGCGCTCCACAGCCTGTCCGCAAACAGCACCGCTGTGACCAGCCACATCGGGTGTGGAGGGAAGAGACCAGCAGGAACACAGCATGCTGCACACTGGAGTGGGGGAAGGGGAAAATTTAAGCAAGGATGCAAGTGGGAAAGCCCAATTCTGGAGAAATACCCCAAGCTCTTTAATAACTGTGCAGAGGAGATGGGCACATGGGCTTGAAAGTCTGACCCAAAAGACCCATGTACCATACAGTGCATGGACATCAATTAATCTTCCTGGATTAGCCAGCCAGCTGCCACTCTGATCAGCTGGCACAGAGTCTGGGCCCTCCCACCACTCCAGCTGCCCCACTTAAAAGGGCACTATGCAAAAGAAGGGTGGGTGGATGGAAGCGAGAGAGCTTCTGAGTCTGCCTGTGAGTGGGAGGGGATGAGACAGACGGGGGATGTGCAGGCACTGGGGTGTGAGAAGGGAAAAATGGGGGGCACTGGGAGTAGGAGATGTTTGGAGTAATAGCGAAGAGCCCAGCAGTTAATTAGAAAGCTGACACTGCAGCCTCCTGCAGTGCTAGGGCCATATAAACACCTACAGTCCAGCTGGGCCCATCCAGACCCCACAGCCAAACACCCCAGCACCGTAGCAGAGGACAGACTCCATGCCCAAGCTAAAGTTGGTAGGCAGCCCAGCGCCCTTGTGAGATGAATTCAATTGCAGGAGCAGGGCAGGCACTCTGCAAAACTCCCCCACTCAGCTCCCTTGTGCCAAGGCGCACAGCCCATGAATCACGACCTGGAAGCCTTAAGTCAGCAGAACTGTCCTTGGCTGAGCAGGGATCCTGCAGGCAGGATGTGTTCCCAGAAAGCTGGGGGTCAATTTCCCCCTTTTCAAGAGGCATTCGAGCTGGGTGGGTGCATGAGATGTGGGACAATATGCTTTTATCCCTCCGGCAAGCGCAGGCTCCTTGTAACGTCCAGCCCCGCACAGCCATGTCGGAGCTCTGTGATTCCTGCACCGCCAGCCTGTAGTTGGAGAATAGCTTCTCCCTGCACAAAGACAAGTGGCCACAGAGACCCAGAGGAGCCTCCCTTCAGGTTTCTCTTTTCTAGGTCTCCTCATTTGTTGTTCTAGGGCAGTGGTCCCCAACCTTTCTGTGGGATCAGCATATTCCTAGTCCCAGAAGACTGTGGCGGGCGCCGGATACCCTGCCGCTGAAATGCAGCAACGCTTTTCGGCGGGTGGCTCTTTGGCGGCCGTGCTCAGTGGCGGCATTTGTCCTGCGGGCACACACAACTGCCCCGGCAGGCGCCATTGCGCCCATGGGCACCGCACTGGGGACCCCCGTTCTAGTGCATGTGAAGGTGAGGGCCGAGAGCACTGGCCAGGCCACGACAGCCTGGGCAGGCTCTGCACGGCACCTCAGCCCTACTGTGCTTCCCCCACCCCCATCCAGCTCAGCCACTGCCCCAGGCGCCTCACCTGCAGCCCTCTGCTACCCAGTCCTGGGCCCTCCACACAGCCCTGCCCAGGCCCCTTTAGTCTGACCTGCAGCCCAGAGCCTCCTGGCACTGCGAGGGTCTGCTCTGGGCTGAGGGGCCCGTCCCAGTAAGGGAGGCTCAGTGTGTGATTGTGGGCCAATTCCCCCACCTGGCTCTTTGTGCCACCGCATCCCCCAGAGCCAAGGGGTGTAAAATGCTTTTCTGAGTGGGCAGCATTTTGCACTCACGGGGCCCTGCTGTGAGCAACTCCAGCAGCAGTCAGCCCGAGGGAGCCTCAGGAGTTGAACACATTTGTAGTGACGAGTGGGTACAAATAATATCAGATGGTTCAAAGCGGCAGCTTCTCAAGAACCAAGGGGTCAGCTCTGTGCCAGGGGAGCAGCACCATTACTAAGCCACAGTCCACTGACAGCAGGAGATCAGTAAGTGTTTACAAGCTAGAGATCATGCCTGAGCCCTGTCTGACCAACAGCCCCTCCCTCTCCTGCCAGCACTCCTACACAAGATCCTGTTCTCCAAGGAACAGGAATAAGAGCGGGGCCAGGAGAAAGCCATGAAATCGAGTGCAAAGGGTACTGTAGACCACCACTAGATTAGACACCTGCCTCTCCTTTATTACTGAAAAAAGGGCCTTTCCCAGAGCACCCTTTGCCAGGTTTGGCTAGCTGGGGTTTGAGTCTCCTCTCCATGCTGCGTTGCAGCATCCGGAGTAACCCCATTGAAGCCAGCAGAGTTACTCCAGGTACAATCTGTGTAGTGGGGAGAAGAATTAGGCCCACTGGGTCAGTTTAAACAATTTCTAAGAGCTGTGATCTCTAAATTCCTTACTAAGTTACCCGGGTTTTGAGCTCCCTTCCCCCAATGCCTCCTCATGTATTTCAATCCAGCCCTGCAGCCCCCTGGTTAGGCCCTGGCAAGGGTGGCTGTCCCCTTTAAAAGAGGCAGGCCCAGCTCCCCTCTGCCAGAACAGGTGCTCCCAATTGGGCCAATAAAGATGGCAGAGCAGCACCTGGGCCTATCAAGGGTCAGGGAGGCTCAGCAAGTGAGGTAGTTCCTGGGGGAAGGCTGAAGGCAGGTGATGAGTAGAGGGGTTGGCTGTGATCTCCCCAAGCTGGAGAGCTAGGACGAGAGAGGGCTGAAGGCAGTACAGGGTCTGCTGAGCCAGAGCTGAAGAGGGGAGTAGCAGAGGGGGAGGAAGGGGGTTTCTGTGGTGAGCTAGCAGCCTGCTGAGGGCAGAGCCAGGCCAGGCCCAGTTTCTAGCCTGCCTGTGGTGGGAGATTAATAGAACATGGGCAGTGCTGGATGCTCACCTGGTGAGGATGAACTCCCAGCTGGAAGGGCTGGGGTGACTGTCCTAGCCAAGCAGGAGAGGACAGAAGAGCAGTCCAGATGTGGTGGAAGTGCCTGAACGTGGTCCATGCTTTGCTTGCTGATAGGGGCCTCTTAAGGGCTGTATACCCTAGGGGTGAGACCTGGACTATGTTGTGTAACTCCTGGACAGGGTAACCAGGTGTCCAGAACACCTGGCCACAAAGGGATGCTGGTGGCTCCGGTCAGCACCGCTGAACAGGCAGTCGACAGTCTGGCTGGCAGCGCCGTGCAATGGGGCTGGCAGGCTCTTTGCTAGCCTCCGCTCTGCGTGGATCCTGGGAAGCAGCCGGTATGTTTGGTTCCCGCCCCCCCCCCCCCGGCTCTCCTACAGCTAGGATGCGGTGGGGAATCTACAGCCCGTGGACCAGATCTGGCCCCCTGTTTAATTTTATCTGGCCTGCAGTGCCCCCTGCCCCTCCATGGGGCTGGAGCCACAAGCGCCCCTGTTGCAGGGAGCAGAAACCCTGAATCTTGTGGCCCCCCTGGGGCCTGGAGCCACAAGTGGCAACTCACTCCATTGCAGGGGGAAGTCCTGAGTCTCTCCCTCCCCTCCCCCCACCCCCAATCCTGCAGGGCTGGAGCTGCAAGTGCCAGCTTGTCCCGCTGCGGGGGGGAAGCCGTGAGCCTCCATTCCCCACCCCGGGTGGGTGAGTGGCCCATGAATGATTTTTTTTGTTTGTTTGTTTTTTTTTGTTTTTCTGTGGGTCAGTGGCATGTGACAGAAAAAAGGTTCCTTACCCCAGAGCCTGCACCCCCAGCCAGAGCTGTCGCTCCCCCCCAGCCCTGATCCCCCTCCTGCTGTCCGAACCCCACAGTCTCAGCCCAGAGCCCCCTCCCATGCTCCAAGCCCCTTGGTCCCAGCCCACTGCCCCCTCCTGCACCCCAAATCCCTCATCTCTGGCCCCACCCCAGATCCCTCACCCCCTCTTGCATCCCAACCCACTGCCTCAGCCTGGAGCCCCCTCCTACACTCTGAACTCTTCATTCTGGTCCCACCCCGGAGCCCGCATCTCCAGGGAAAGTGAGTGAGGGTGGGGAGAGTGAGCAACAGAGGGAGGGGGGATGGTGTGAATGGGGGCAGGGCCTTGGAGGACAGGCAGGGCAAGGGTGTTCGGTTTTGTGTGAGTAAAAAGTTGGCCACCCTACTCCTGAATGGGAGATTTGCACTAGGGTTAGTAATACACTGACCCTGAGGAGGGGGATTTGTGAGGCAAGGGAGCCTGGCATGGCATCCTTAGGGACCTCAAAGAAGTGGGGTGGTAACAGCTGCATGAGGGTGCTCAGCTGCAAGAGGGCCCAGAAGGGCCAGGAGGGAATTGTTCACAGACCCCTACACCTAGCTTTACTAGTGTACCTGCAGCGTGAGCTGCGGCCCCTGCTGCTTCAGTCCTGGGCCCCTACACACAGCTCTGCCATTGCCCCTCAATCCTGGCCTGCAGCCCCCTGTTAAGCCAGGCCTAAACTCCGTCTCCTACCCTGCCCTCAAAGCTCTGCTGGTGTGCCTCCATCTTGGCCTGCAGCCCTGCCCTACTGCAGTCCTTTGCTTCCCTTCTTCTGAAAACCCGGTCTGTGAAGAATCGGGGAACTTCTCCCTCTGAGCATCTTCCTCCCAAGGGGAGCCTTGTGCTGCCTCCATCACTGTCACCCACTGGGATGCATCAACAGGTGGCTTTTCTACTGTAGGTCAATCTTAGGCTGTGAGTGTGGGGTCCAGGTTGCTTGCTCCTGGATGCTGAGTGTGGCTCACAGGGATGCAGGGGACAAAGACCGATGCAATGTGAGGAGCATGTTCTTCCTTCTCTGGAGCTAGGATGGAGGCATGAGAAACCAAGTGACCATCCTGGAAGCTGGCAGGCAAAGGCCCCAGTATCCATGCGGCAGTGGGGGCAGGGAGGAAGAGCTCTCCACGAGAGGGTGTGGAAGGACTGCAGGGAGGAAGAGTTGGGGGCACAGTGTTGAGGGAAACTCCTCTTACCAGTGGGTCCAGGCCCAGTGTAACTGTAAGCCACTTGTGGGGAGGAAGGTGGGAGCCCAGCTGGCTGGAAGTTCAGTGATCAGAGACAGGGGAGAGATGGGGATAGTGATGGGGGGGGGGGTAGTAGTGGGGCAATGAGACAGGAAGGGGCAATAAAAAGGCTGTAAAGGGCCCTGAGCTGCTACCTGTAGCAGTACTCTTATAGCTTTATGGGGGCTGGAACAGCTCAGGTAC
The DNA here is from genome assembly GCF_965140235.1 of Caretta caretta. Classification (NCBI taxonomy): domain Eukaryota; kingdom Metazoa; phylum Chordata; order Testudines; family Cheloniidae; genus Caretta; species Caretta caretta. The sequence goes on along the minus strand of NC_134212.1, from coordinate 24,324,775 downwards.
ACACAGTCCCTGATAAGGGAAGGAATGTGCAGTGCTGCTCAGTGGGAGGAGCTTCAGCAATAGGGCATAGGGGCCATCCCAGCTGTGACGAAGTGGGACTGTTCTTAATGTTTCCTCTGAATAGTGTGGGGGTGCCTCAGTTTCCCCTAGGCAGTTCTTAAGTATCTAGGGGGTGGGGTAAGGGTGTATGATCATTGCAGAGCCCTAGAGGGCATGTGTGTGCAGGAGTCTGGACACAGAGAATGGCCGACACCCTGTTTCCTGGCAATTAATGGCCTGGGCCCTTCCCCCCCTGCAAGGTGAGAGCTGAAGGGTTGGAGAACAAAGGAATCAGGTGACCACCTGGCCCGGGGAAAGGAACAAAGCCCAGAGGAGGAGGGGCTGGAGGGGGTTTTCAGTTTGGGGCTGGCTGGGACATGGAGTGAAGTGCAGACGTGGTTGTCTGGCTCACTGCCCCCCAAAATGGACCCAGCTGAGGGGTCCCGTTCTCTGCACCTGCAAGCTCTGTTTTAGACCATGTTCCTGTCGTCTAATAAACCTTCTGTTTTACTGGCTGGCTGAGAGTCACGTCTGACTGCGAAGTTGGGGTGCAGGACCCTCTGGCTTCCCCAGGAGCCCCGCCTGAGCGGACTCGCTGTGGGAAGCGCACGGAGGGGCAGAGGATGCTGAATGCTCCGAGGTCAGACCCAGGAAGGTGGAAGCTGTGTGAGCTGCGTGTCCTGAAGACAGGCTGCTCACAGAAAGGCGACTGCCCCAGAGTCCTGACTGGCTTCATGGGGAGCAGTTCCAGAGCATCGCCCAGGGACTCCGTGACAACTGGTGGCAGAGGTGGGATGTACTGCACCCCGTGGATGGTGCTTCCTGCAGTAAGTGACTGGGGAGCAGTAACACGAAGGGGGATTGCCGAGGACCAGGCCTGCTGAAGGCTCAGAGAGGAGCGGTTTCGGGGGGCGGTTAACCCCTGGGAGTGTGTGACCAGCGAGAAGGACTGTGCAGTAACAGGGTTCCCCTGGGGATTGCAGCGAGCAGTCCAAGGGGCGGAGGAGTCTGCAGCTCGACCCTGGCAAAGAGGTGGTGACCTCGAGAAGGGCTGACACACTAGGGGTTCTCCCTGGAAACCGTGGGGAGCTGAGAACACACGGGCCTGTGAGTCCACAACAACTTGGGAGGAGCGGAGTGACGGCCTGTCACCGTCTCCTTAAGAAGGACATTGTAACCCTGTGCAAAAAGAGAGGGTTGAGCATTGGAAAGTTCACCAAAGCAGAGTTAATCGTGCAGCTGGAGGAGGATGACCGCTCTAAGGAACAGATTCCTGACCCCAACTGGGGCTATAGCAGGATCTGGGAGCAGCTGAAGCGGGAGCCAGGCATCGCCAAGACTCCTGTCCCCGACCAGACGGGGGTCTTCACGATCGGGTTCCCCATTGGGGGATCAAGACGGACGGGATTGGAGCTGAGTCTGAGAGAGCAAGAGGACTGTGAGAGACAGCGAGAGCCCGAGAAAGAGCTGCAGAAGCAGCAGCAGCAGCATGAACTGGCGGTGGGGGAGCGGAGAGGCCTAGGGGACCTCCCAGGGGTGAGTGGGGATAGACCCCGGGGGGCCAGTTCCGCAGGGAACCTCGAGACTAAATTGCTGCCCCTGGTTAAGGGGGGTGGGGTGTGGATGCCACCTCACTGCCTTTGAGCAGGCTGGCGATTTGAACCAAGGGGACCCTGCGGAAAAGCCCCGGTGTCTAGCTCCCTTGCTGGGTCCCAAGGCCACAGACTCCGTCAGCCAGATGGTTGGGGATGTGGACAGGCTCCCACTCCTGACCCCAACCTATATGTCTGTGTGGAGTTTCCTGGGGCCAGGCCCCCCGGACCTCCAGTGGGAGCAGAAGGTGATGGTCAATGGGGAGACATTCTTGGGGTGGCCAAAGGGCATGGGCTGCATAAACCTTCCCACATGCGGCCTGCGAGTGCTATCGACCACCCCTGACCTAAGGGAGGGCGTGAAACTGGAAGGGCCTGGTGTAACTCCTACCAAGGAATGGGAGAGATGCTGGGGCATCCATGGGAACGTTGGTGGCTTCGAACTTCCCCAGGTCACCGGCTAAAGTGACCCCGCTCAGTTCGATCTCGAAGGGGGGAGAGATGTGACGAAGTGGGACTGTTCTTAATGTTTCCTCTGAATAGTGTGGGGGTGCCTCAGTTTCCCCTAGGCAGTTCTTAAGTATCTAGGGGGTGGGGTAAGGGTGTATGATCATTGCAGAGCCCTAGAGGGCATGTGTGTGCAGGAGTCTGGACACAGAGAATGGCCGACACCCTGTTTCCTGGCAATTAATGGCCTGGGCCCTTCCCCCCCTGCAAGGTGAGAGCTGAAGGGTTGGAGAACAAAGGAATCAGGTGACCACCTGGCCCGGGAAAGGAACAAAGCCCAGAGGAGGAGGGGCTGGAGGGGGTTTTCAGTTTGGGGCTGGCTGGGACATGGAGTGAAGTGCAGACGTGGTTGTCTGGCTCACTGCCCCCCAAAATGGACCCAGCTGAGGGGTCCCGTTCTCTGCACCTGCAAGCTCTGTTTTAGACCATGTTCCTGTCGTCTAATAAACCTTCTGTTTTACTGGCTGGCTGAGAGTCACGTCTGACTGCGAAGTTGGGGTGCAGGACCCTCTGGCTTCCCCAGGAGCCCCGCCTGAGCGGACTCGCTGTGGGAAGCGCACGGAGGGGCAGAGGATGCTGAATGCTCCGAGGTCAGACCCAGGAAGGTGGAAGCTGTGTGAGCTGCGTGTCCTGAAGACAGGCTGCTCACAGAAAGGCGACTGCCCCAGAGTCCTGACTGGCTTCATGGGGAGCAGTTCCAGAGCATCGCCCAGGGACTCCGTGACACCAGCATGTCCAGACAGCCAGGTGGAACCCTTCTGGGGCAGGTGCTTCCAGAGACCAGCTGTCCCAGGGACACATCCACCTGGTATAAAGGCTGGTGGAGGGCAAGTGTATAGCAGTGAGCACCTGGTTGGTTGGGACAGTCTGCACCAGCTGATGGGGCCTCTGGAAGACAAGGAGTTGCATGGTCTTTGGGACATGCATGTTTGAGAGTGGCCCATGGACCCCGGACAGAGAGGGGTGGACTCCGCAGAGAGCAGGATGCTGGAACACGCTGCCCTGTCAGCCCCACCCCATAGACCAGCCACTGTTGGACCTGGGCTTTACACCTTGCTTCCCCAGCAGAATTCCTACTGGGTGTGTGCAAATGTTTCAGCTCCATCTTCCTGGCAAAGCATTGCCCATTGCTGCGACTGCCCTGGGCTGCCCATGGGACTGGGGTACCTCATGCATGGGGAGTACTCACAAACAGGCTGGTATGAGTTAGCAGTAAATATTATGATTGTACTGCACAAAGCCCATGGAGAGAATGGGCCCCATTGTGCTGGGTGCTGTACAAAGGTCTGTCTGTCTGTCTCCTAGCCCCCACTGCCAAGTAAGCATTAAAACTCCCTAGAGAAAACACACCCTGTGTGTGCCTGACACTTCCTCTGTGCACACACCCAGGAAGTGCACAAGCATCTGTGGCACTCTCACCTCCTGTGAACATCCTTGCAAATCAACTCTTGCTGGTGCAAGTGTTCACCTGAGAGTAACTGGAAGGGCTGAGATACCAGCAAGGGAGTTTGCTGGCTTGATTTGATCAGATGCTCTTGGCTAGCTGTTAGAAACGTTGACCCGGCTCTACCCAAACACCACGCTGATGGGCACAGTGCAGTCAGAGATGCTGTGGGCACTAGCATTGCTAGGCGGGTGGTATTCCTAGGCTCCTGGTGCTAAGGGACGCATCAGCTGAACACTGACAGCCAGCTCAGGAAATGCACCAACCTGATCCTGTGGCTGATATTTGAAAGACAAGTATCCCAAATGCTGCTCTAAGAGGGAACGGGTTGGAGAAGAAGCTGTAGGTAGCCCTGGGTGTCAGGCAATAAACATTCTGGTAGGAGAGGTTTGGGCCAGCTGGAGAAAACACTGAGTGAGGAGGTGCCTGTTCTTTAGAGAAATGGGCTGAAGCACAAAGACGAAAGCTAAAGCCTTGCTGCCATTCAGCACCTACGCGTAGAGGCCAAACAGAGGCAGAGCTACCCCGTGCAGTGTGCCACTTCTGATAGTGCCTGGAGAGAGACTGGGTCTTGTGACCATGAGCATCTCTCTTGGCAGAAGGAGATGGTCTCCAGCAGCTGCTCTGCTACCAGAGAAGGCATGAGGAGTGCACATGCTCTGGATTGGAGGTGAGGTTTTTTTTGGCCTGAGATGCTGCAGGATCTAGAATCCACCCTAGCTTGGGTGGATACGTGATCATGCTGCCCTCTAGCAGAAATGGTGAGAGGAAGAAAGCAGGATAACCATGCAAGTGTCTGCACCATGGGAACTGGTTGCACTGGGTTTTCTAACCACAGGTTGTTTCACCTGATGATGGGTTCCTGCTGAGACCAGGCAGCTCTGAGCCCCATCCATGAGCACTGGGGTACTTTCAGTCAGTGCCGCATGTCGATTCACGTGCTGCGTCCAGTCACGGGTAGGCTGCATGCCCTTGGGGGCAGGGACGGTTTGGGGACCTGTGTCTGTGAGTGGCCCAGCGCCTAATGGGAGCTCAAAAAGCACTCTAGTAATGCTGGGTGAGTAATGCAGGTACAGGGCCAGCTATGACTCGGCAATGCTAGACTGAAACCTTACCCAACCCCTTCGCACCCCAGGGCGCTGGAAGATGTGAAAGGCTGAGTTGAACTCGGGGAGCCTCACAGGAAACTTTGGAATGAGATAAGGGAACTCCTTGCTCTGAGCTCATGTACCCAGTGAGTGCACATAGAATAGGCCACTGGGTACAGCTGTCCTTGTAGAACACTCTGGTAAGCACCCACCTTTGCCAGTGGGCATTGCCCTAGAACTCAGTGGCCTATGGGAGCACCAAGGCTGTAGGCAAGGGCATTATAGGACCATCCAAGGTTACTCCTGCTGAGCTAGAGATGTCTGTGGCACTGAGGATCTGGCACTCTGGATGAGACATGAGGGAGTGCTGGGAGATCAAGGGGTCTGGCAGTGAAAGAGCCTGAGAGGCGCTTCTTGGTGGTGCGTTCGGGGGCAGTGCCCAGGAAAAGGCTGGATTGGCACCTTGGTAATGGGACAGGGCTGCCTGTGAGGAGTAGGTCTGGGGCAGAGTTTGAAGGAGCGGAGGGGGGGGGGCATGGCTGGAGGTTCAGGAAGGATCTACACCTGGGGGTAGCATGGGAAAAGGTGCAGAGCTGCTTGGGGATGTGATAGGGAGTGGAGCTGGCAGAGTGGGGAATGTGAGAGGAGGGAAGTTAGGGGCATGCGGGATGAGCTGTCTGGCAGCAGGGCCAAGGCCTGCAAGGTTGGGGGGCAGTTTGAAGCCAAACTGTTGCTGGTACAGAGTGGAGCAGCATCCCCCTCTGGTTACGGGTGTTGGCTGTGACCTACAAAGCCCTGTATGGTTTGGGATCTGGCAGCCTGAGGGATGGGAAGGCCTGCTGCTGGGGTCTCTTTGTGAGAGACTCTAGACTCCAACACATGCCCCAGCATGGTCTGACAATGCCCAAGGCTCCCACCCACTGGGAGCAAGTTTCCCATGGCTCTGAGTGGGGAACAGCCCTAGACTGAGGCTAATTGCACCTGGGTAGGAAACATACAAGTTGCCCCAAGGGCGCCCTCTGCAGGCAGCTCCTGGAGCTGCTACTAGCCTCTGGTCCTCCCACTGTGGATGAATAGTGCCCACCTCACACCCCAGGGGAAGGGTTCTCAGCCAGGGCCTCTGGAAGAGGTAGAGGGCCATCCCCAGGGTCAGCGACTGGCAAGGACTGAAGAGTTGGACAGGCCGGAAGGAACATTTCACCCTGAGGTCTCGCCCAGCCAGCCTGGGGTAGGGTAGCAAGTGTGAAAAAATCAAAACACTTTTTTTCAGGGGGAGGGGATACAGTTACATATGTAAGTGGGGGAATAGTCCCACTATTGTGGGGAACTTTCCTGGCTTCTGCACTATCCCGGTGAAGTGGGCTAGAGAAAGGATCTGAGTCCTTGCTCCCACTTCCTTTACCCAGTGGCCTCCCTGCCCTTGAGGACTCCCCTTCCACTCTCCTGTCTGGCAGAGTCCTCATAACCCCAACAAGGCTGGGCCCAGGATTCCTGGGGGGCTCAACCCCCAACCCTCCTGTGGTCACCTAGGACAGGGGCTAGGGTGTCCCCACTCTGGGGTACTCTCTCTGCACTGGGCACTTCTCTGACCTACTGATCATTACATACAATTTGAAGCAAATGCAAGTTATTTAATCAACAATTAATTAATTTTGAAAAGAATAAGGGAAAATGGGAAAGGTTAAGGAAACACATCACCCCGCTCTGAGGCAGGGAACATCACAAACAGCGTCTCTGGAATGTCCGGGCAGTTCACAGTCTGTTCCTTGTGTGTCCCAGGCCGCCTTCTCAGGCCCTGGCTGTACTGCAGGGATGCTGTGGGTTGGACACTCGCTCTGGTGGTGGACACAGGCTCTAGGTGGCAGGGCCCTTCTTTCCAGCGTTGCCCCCGCCCTGTCGGGGTTACCAATCCTCCTTTGAGTCTGGCCTGCAGAGCCTCCTGGCTGAGGTGTCTCCCTGTGCTGGGCCCGCTGCCCAGGGTCCCCCTTGGCTCTCCCCAGCTGCTCATGACACCTGGCTGTGGACTGCCTCAGCCCCAGCTGCTGCTCTGCCTCCAGCTCCCTGGGCTGCTTCTCTGGCCCCTCTGGCTCTGGTTGCTGCAGCTCTGCTCCCAGGGCAAGTCTGCTCTCTCTGGACTGTGCCTCTGGATCTGGCACAGCTCTGCTCCCCAGCTCAGCTCAGGCCCCTGCTTTCTCCTTAGCTGTCCCCACTCTGTCTGACCCAGGCAGTTCCAGCTCACACGGCAGACGGGACCTCCCTGGCCTCCTGATTCGCCTGCCCGCCCTGTCATTCAGGCTGACCTGGAGCATCGGCCTCTCCCCATTGTTCAGAGGCACTGTCAGTCTCAGGGTCCTGATTCCCCATCGACCCTTCCCCCTTTTAGTACTGGGAGCTAGCAACTAAAACACCCCCACTGAATGTTAGTAAGGGGCAACAGTCCCCCTTACACACAGATAAGACAAAGCCCCTAGTATGCAGACGTCTGGTTACCCTATCATGGAAGCAAAGGGCTGTGCACGGCAGCGCCACCCTGTGGCTGATTGAGGTGCCACATTGGTAGGCTTCAAGGTTCTCCACCCAGCTCTCCTGAGGCAGCTGTGCTGTGGGGCCATGACAGAGGCATGGGAGGGTGTGCAGTGAGGGAAGGGATTTCAGGGAGGCATCCCCCTGTAGATGACCCACAGACCTCTGTGCTAGTCTCCTTGAGGCCTGATTGCCCACCTGGGGGCCCCCAGCCTGGCAACTGCACTTTCAGTGTTTGCCCCTTTAAACCTATTGACACATGAGGCTATGGTGCCCTCTTGGCAGGCAAAGGAGGGTGGTGGGGGGAGTGGTGTCTCAAAGATCACAGTCAAGTATTAATAGTGGGAAGGAGAGTGTACACTTCACTGGAGGGCTGTCAGGCACAGCAGCTCGCACCCCACATCAGGTAAGCACCAGCAATCGCGGGAGAGAGTCTTCTTCCGGTGAGGGGGAGAGCTGCAACTAGCCACAGGGCAGAGGGGCACCTCACCCAGCAGGAGAATTGCTCCAGCCATCTCAGCATAGCACCAGGAGCAGCTCTTCCGGGTCTCAGCTTCACTGTGTCCGAGCTGAGTGTGCACAGAGCACCTCCATTACCTGTCCCTGGGGCTGTGCCCCAAATCATGGGAGGTGGGACACCCCGTTAGCAGTCATGGGGGCTATGCTCCCGTCTCCATGGGGTACGAGAGCCCTAGGTGCAGATGGTGGATTTGTGTGCGGAGGGGTTGTCCGGGGGTTGTCATGCAGCTGTTGTGATGTGTCCCACTTTGGCCCCTGGCCTCTGCCAGAGCAACCAGGCAGTAGTGACGTTTGGCACACGGCCCACTGGAGCAAGGCTCCTAGGAGGAGACCCCAGCCTAAAGTAGCCGTGCTACCATTCCCCCTTGGGCTGGTGCCTGGGCTCTGAAATCCGGCCGGGAAGGGCTCTCCGAGCCCGAGTGGGGACAGCTACGCTGCTATTTTTAGCACCGTAGTGCGAGCCTAGGGTAACCACCCGTCCTTTATTTTAAGGGACCTCCTGCACCGTTTTAACATTAAATTGAAGCTTGTGAGACTTGTACGGTGTAGTGGAGGGCAGTAGGAATGTACACTTGAGGAAAAAATACACAATGTGCTGAGGAAAATGGTGTTTCCCTAAAACCGCCCATAAAATAAACCCTTGTCCCTCATGTGGTTTCCCTTTATTTCTATCCCACACACACATACACAAAAGGGGCTCACCCTTCGCAAGCCCCAGGAGTCCCAGTCCATAGACCTGGCCTCTGCGTCTCGCCGCCAGGATGGGGGTGTGTGTGCAGTGTAGACGTGCCATCAGACCCTGAGCACGGAGAGCTGGCTCTGCCCGGCCCCACGGGACGGATGGGTTAGGCTCTCCCTGAGCTAGGCTGGCTGGGAAGGAAATAGCCCACTTCCTTGATCAGCCCTGTCACTGCGAGGAGCCAGGGCACCGCAGGGAAGTATCCCCACCGTGCCCTGCTGCAACTGCCTTCACTGGGATGCTGGTGTGAAAGCAAGGGGCCTGACTGCTGTACGAAGAGGGTCCCTGGGGAACGTCCCAGCTGGTGACACTGCCCTCCTCCAGGTCCGCAGCGGAGGGCACGCTGGGGGGCTGCCTGCGGGCAGACACAGTACATCATGCCCAGCTATTTGGGGCTGCGCTGTGCCCCACAGGCAGCTGTGGACCCTAACCCCAACCCCAACCTGCGCTGTGCTTGCTGTGCAGGGATGCCCCTTACATAAAGGACGGGTGGTTACCCTGGGCTCGCACAATTGTGCTAAAAATAGCATAGCTGTTCCCACTCAGGCTCCGAGAACCCTTCCATCTCCCCTCCCCATGCTGGCTGGGTTTCAGAGCCCAGGCACCAGCCCGAGCAGGAATGGCCGCACTGCTATTGTAGCCCTGCGAGGCCCCTGGGGAGCTGCGCAGGCCAAGCTCTCCTTGGTGGCTGTAGCTCTAAACCTTGAGCAGGGATCAGGCCTTGGGCGAAGGGCTGAGCTCGTTTGCTGCTGTGTGTGTGGGCAGGGGGTCTCATGAGGGGCTCAGAGCAAGGAGAGGAGATTGGCCAGGCCTTGCCACTCCCACAGCCAAATGGGCTCTGCCTCGTTCCTCTGGGGCCTGCCACTATGCACTATGTACCTGAGCCCTGCCCTCTGACTGGGCGTCTCCCACCTACCCGAGGTCTGGCCTGTGTGAAATGGAGCAGCGGACTGAGCCCAGGGCCAAGAGACAAACAGTCGCTCTTGGGAGCAGGGCCTGCTGCACCTCCCACCACCCTGCAGCCAGGGCTTAACAATGGCAACAGATGCCAATGGCTGGCTGTGCCTATCCCTCCCATGACTCCTCCAGGGAAGCCAGGCTCTGCCTGCAGAAATGGAGACTCCAGGGTTGCCGCTCTGGCCCCTTTCACCAGCACTGAACTCACCTGGCAACTAAAATCCTTGCTAATTCTGACTGGAGAGGGGTGTGTGCATGCATATGTGCATCCACTTGTATATCTGAACATGCGGGGGGGGGAGGGTATAGGTACACAGCTGGACATGTGAGTGTCTGGGAGGTGTGGATTTAGGTACACAGCTGTATGTATGTGTTGAGGGTGGGTATAAGTATGCAGCTGTGCATGTGTGAGACTTAGGGCCAAGGGTGGAGGGTATGGGATCACAGCTGTATCTGTATGCATCTGAGGGAAGGGGCACAGTGGGTATGGATACACAGCTGTACATGTATGTGTCTGAGAGGCAGGTGTGGAGGTATAACAGCTGTACATGTATGGCTGGTGGTGGCAGAGGGTGTAGGTACACAGCTGTACATGTGTGTATATGGGGGGGCAGATGAGGGAATAGGTACACAGCTATACATGTGTGTCTGGGGGATGGGGATGGAGGGTATGGGAACACAGCTGTACATGTGTGTCTGAGGATAGGGGGTAGAGGCTATAGGTACACAGCTGTATGTGTCTGAGGGGAGAGGATGGAGGGTATAGGTACACAGCTGTACGTGTGTGTCTGAGGGGAGGGGATGGGTAACCCACCAATGGCTGCCTGTTTTGCCTAGAAAGTCAGTTACTTTTGCTGAGAACAAAAACCCGTCATGTGAAAAGTGCAAAGTCTGAAGGTGCAGGCTCAGCACGGGACTGTCCTGTGGAGCTGGACTGGCTGCAGGGAGCCTGTTCCTGGCCTCTTAAGGACAAACAGTGACTGCTGGCATACGCTAGACAGAGCAGCCACCCACTGGGGTGTTTGCACTTGCACTCGGGATGCAGTGATCCCCAAGGGACCATCCCCTAGTCCAGAATAGCTGGAATACATAGCACACTGACCATGCACCCTCCAGCCCCTGGGCCTGCCCCTATGCCAGGGACTGCAAAGAGGGCAGTGAGTGTAGGGCCCACACTGTAGCCAGGATGCAGCCCAGAATCACTCTGGATTTGCCCAAGGACCACCCCCTCGCACTCCTCTCAGCCCAGCTGCTGCTCCTCCTCAGCCACCAGGACCTGGGACAGCAGAATCATTTCCAAAGCAGCCAGCTGTGAGGTAATGAGCATCGGGCTGCAACTTCCTTGCAGAATCAGACTGAGGGAGCAGGCTGGGCTCGGCACCGACTCCAGCCTGGAGCCCTGCAGTGACGTGGCGCCTGGGCTGCAGTGTTCCAGGGGGTGAGATTTGGGCCCAGATTCTGGTGCAGGAACAGGAGTGGGAGAGAGGCAGGGAGCTCCCCCTGCCAAATCCTGGTGCCTTGTGCCCCCTAATCATAAGGTGCAGGGGAGTCACAGCACCAGCAGCCTGAAGAGGCAGGGCCTAGATCCATCTACACTGCTAGTGGCCTAGGGCTGCTCCAAGGGAGTAGTTCTGCTCCTGAATGCCCTGCCCCAGTGCCCCCAAAGTGAGTCTGCCTACCGGTGTCCTCCCCAGACAGCAGGTCCATGCTGCGCTGCCCCCAGCACTGCTGAGCTCCCTGCACCCCCACTGAACCCTGGCTCTCTCCTGGCCCCCCATGGCTTCTGGGAGCTCCCAAAGGCTGGGTCTCTCCTTGGCTCCTGGGGTCAGAGTCTAACTGTGGGTGTGTGCCAGGTCACACCAACCCACTGGATCCCTCAGCAGCTTTAGACTCTGGCTTTAGCTGGCGATGGAGCGGTGGAGACTGGCACAGTTCCTCAGCTTGAGGGGAAACAGCTCCCTGAGGGGCACCAGTGGCCTGGGTGCTGTGCCAGAGGGACTCTCCCGCACACAGGGCCGAACTGGCCTCCAAGCAGTGGCAGCAGAGCATGGGCAGGGACAGGCGTCCCCCATGGGACAGTAGCACTGCCAGCACTCAGCCCATCTCCCCTTCTCGTCTCAGCCTGAAGGTCGCGCAGGAGCGCAGCTGGGGTTGGTGCTGTGGCGATGGAGCAGAGCGAGCTGCGGCACCGCCCCTGGGCGTCCCCGGCGGACCGCGAGGTTCTGAGCGAGGCTGAGCTCGAGGAGATGGCACCGAGAACCCAGGCTCCGCGGCCCTCTCTCTGCAGCAGGGTCTGGGACGTAAGGTAGGGGGCGCTTCACACCCCTTCCCAGTCACTGGACAGGGGGAAGTGGCACAAGGGGGACAGTGTTACCGCCCTGTGGGTTGCTGATAGGGGTTTTACAACCCTGGCAGGGTGCTTTGCCTTCGCCTAGCCAGTCTCCCACTGTCTCCTGCCCCATCCATATGCAGGGGCCCAGGGCCGAAATGGCTCTTGTCCCCAGGAGAGAGCACTGTGTTTGGGACTGCCCAGCACCAGGCCCCAAAGCTGGAGCCAGAGAAGGGAGAAGGGGTGTAAAGGGATGCACCCATGCCATGCTTGCCCTTTGGCCCATGCCCTCTGGTGCACGGGAGCTGTTATTCCTTGACTCCACACACAGCCGAGTGCCAGCCAGGTGGAGAGTGCTGTGCGCCAGGCATCCCCCCAGCACATGCTGGGCCCCTGGCCAGCCCCAGGGCCGAAGGGACAGGAAGGCCAGGGAGGCCCTGGGCCAGTATTCTGCATGGGCCTTTGCCACCACTGCACGCGGACTTGGCAAGGTGTTTCTAAAGCTGCAGTTTGGTTCTCCAGTCCCTACTGAAGGGGCCCCTCAGAGGGAGGCATTGGGAGGGAGTCCAGGAGTCCCACAGGGGGTGTTTAGAATGGACTTTAGCTGATATCAGAGTGCTCTCAATGCATTTACTGCGGGGCTAGACCCCAGCTCAGGCAGGGGAGGACTCCGCCGGGGCACGGAGCCCCTTACTCCAGCCTGCCTGACTCTGTAGGGCCCTAGTGCAGCCTAGAGCTTTCTCCTCAGTCGTGGCTTTCCCACCCTCCCCCAGGTGCTCATGTGGCGCTGCCAAGTCCCTTCTCTTCCGGTTCCTGCCGGTCCTGAGCTGGCTGCCCCGGTACCCAGTCAGAGACTGGGTCCTCGGTGATATTGCCTCGGGGTTCAGTGTGGGAATCATGCACCTTCCCCAGGGTAAGTACCACAGCCCCCACCTCTGCCATGGGAGTGCCTGCAAACACATTCGTCTGGGGGTGATCGCTCTGGGGCGCAGCCAGGCGTCTCTCATCCCTTTCGCCTGTGGGCCAAAGGCTGTAGCCCTGCGGTACATGCTGTAGGCATGGGGGAGGAATATATCTTTAGGGGTTCATATGTATGGGCGGGCGCAGGGGTGGGTGTAGAGTGCGGTGGGTCTGGTGTTAGTGTGTGTGGAAAGGGGCAGGGAGCTGGGGTGGGGTGTGTATGGGACGGGGGAAGGGTGGGATGGCATGGGGGAAGGCAGGGTATGTAAGGGGTGGGGCAGGATGGGGCGGGCAGGGAGCTGGGGTGGGGTGTGCATGGGACAGGGAGGGTGGGGAGCTGGGGTGAGCTGTGCATGGGATGGGGGAGGGTGAGGAGCTGGGGTGGGGGTGTAGGGGATGTGGGGGAGCCTCTAGTAACTCTCCTGCCTGCATTTCTGTGTCTAGGTTTGGCCTATGCACTCCTGGCAGGGGTGCCTCCCGTCACCGGCCTCTATACATCCTTATATCCTGTCGTCCTGTACTTCCTGTTTGGGACATCTAGGCACATCTCAGTGGGTGAGCAGGCAGTTGGGCGATTGGGGTGAGCCAGGGTCCCCAGGATGGGGGTCTGTGGGTGAGGGGGAGCAGGGGGCTGTGGGTGAGCCGTGGGTGAACTAGAGGTGCCCAGGATGGGGGGCTTGTGGGTGAGCTGGGGGTGCCCAGGGCAGGGGCCTGTGGGAACCTTGCACTCCTGCATCGGCAAGGAAACAAAAGTGGCCAGAGCCAGGAGCGTAGAGCATGAAAAGCAGGAACCTCCCCCTGGCCTATGCTCACAGCTCAGACTCAGGCCCACACATTCACCACTGCCAGGGAACTGGCCAGGTTCGCATCCTCCCCCCAGGACTGGAGGAGTTTGCGCACAGCCCTCTCTCTGCCCACACAAAAAGCGTTCAGCAGTCGCTGTGCCAGCAGCCACACGCCCCCTGTGGGCGATTCTTGCACATCCCTAGCTGAGCGCTCAGTGTGACGCCGTGAGCCAGATCCAGATGAGTGAGCAGCTGGGTAGCTGTGCTGGCTACACGAGGGAGCCCCTCCACTGGTGATAAGCAGAGACACCCTGGGTGTGACCCCGCTCTCAAGAGGATGCAGGGTGGGCAGGTCTCGGCTACGCATCATCTGCCAGGGCACAGGCCTGAGTTGACGACTCCCATGACCTCACCATGTGCCTCCACGCAGGTCCCTTCGCTGTCATCTCCATCATGATCGGCAGCGTGACAGGCTCGCTGATGCCCAACAGCAACTTCATGGATCCGGTCAATGGCACGAATGAGACAGTCCTCAACGAGGCAAGGAGAGACAGCGCCAGGGTGGAACTAGTGGCTACACTCACCGTGCTGGTGGGTATCTTCCAGGTGAGCAGGGTGCTCCGGGGGAGGCAGGAGACTGGGCCAGGATCCCGGCTGGGTTGTTTCCAAAGGCTGGTGGATGGGCAGAGCCAGTGTTCAAGGGGTGGAGGTGGTCAGTACACCCTGGGACACTGACAGATCCAAGTCAGAGAGGGCCATGCCATCCAACCCCCTGACCAAGCCTGACCTCTCTGTGCTGCTGGGCTCATGCTCCCTGCTCTGTTTTCCTCCTTTGGGCCTCAGCTGCTCCCATTTCCCCCCCAGGGCAGGTGAACAGCGTGGGCAGGGGGCATTCCTCCTCCACCCCCCAGCACCAAGACCAGCCCTGCTGCTCACATCACGTCTCTCAGTGGCTGGGCACTACTGGAAGGGCACAAGCTATACTTACCCTTGGAGACCTCGAGCTGGTCCTCGGGGAGATGCCACGCAGCTGATTCCTGAAGAGTCCATCCTGGCACCAGTCCAGAGGCTGGGCTCACTGCAGCCCCCTGGTGATGTTTGTGAGCCCCTCCCAGAGCAGGATTGGGGACACTGTCCCTCCCTGAGGCTGATTCCTGCTTCGCTTGTGGCTAGGCCAATCAGCATGGTGTGTGAAGTGAGATCTCCACTCTCAGTCCCACCAGCCTGGGAACCAGGGGTCCCAGGTTCTGCCCAGCACACCAGACTTCTGTGTTGTCCCCCATCCTTTCCTAAGGTTGCTACCCCAAACAGCCACCTGGTCAAGTGCTAGAGATGTCATTCAGCCTCCCTGTGTACTCTGCTGCATAGACTGCCCTGAGCACAAACCACAGTTGTGCAGCTTGGGTGCCCCCTGGGCTGGCCCTCCCAGCACAGACCCTTGCAAGTTCTGTCCCACTGAGCTTGCAGGGCAAGCAGGGCTGTTGGGGCAAAAATACAAGTGTTCTATTTGTTCCTCAGGAAAACTGAAAGAGGTGGCAGCCTTGTAGTTGTAGTTTGTCCCCCAAGCCTTGTAGTTCTGCCCAAGGCGACCCTTATGTTTAGTTATGCCCCACCATTCCCAGACGAGGCTGATGTCGGGGTGAGACCCCTACGAGAGGAAGTTGGTTGCCGACGATTGCTGGGTCTCTTTCCAGATAGCCCTGGGGATGCTGCAGTTCGGATTTGTGGTCACCTACCTGTCCGAGCCCTTGGTGCGGGGCTACACCACAGCCGCTGCCGTCCACGTGCTGGTCTCCCAGCTGAAGTACGTCTTTGGGGTGGAGGTGGCTGAGCAGTCAGGGCCATTTTCCATGTTCGCTGTAAGTAGAGCCCAGCTAGGGCAGGTGGCAGGTGGGGATGGGGGGATTTAACTATTCCAGCGCTGATCCTACATCTCCTGTTACAGAACACTTTCAGACAAGAGGTGTGGGTGCACAAAAACATTCTCTGGGGCTGCACACAGTTTGGAGAACCCCTGGGGATCCCCAGTGACAAATTAGACTGATGAGTGCAGACATTCTTAAGGGCCAAACACTGGTCCCCTCCTCCCTCAGTTTTACTCTTGTTGACTTTCATGGGAATTTGCCTGAATCAGGAGCTCAGGATATGGTCCACTTGTTCCATCCATAAAATGAAGGAACATCTGATAGGGACAAAATTCTGTATTTACTGGAGGGATAGCTCAGTGGTTTGAGCATTTGCCTGCTAAACCCAGGGTTGTGAGTTCAATCCTTGAGGGGGCCATTTACGGATCTGGGGCAAAAATTGAGGATTGGTCCTGCTTTGAGCAGGGGGTTGGACAAAATGATCTCCTGAGGTCCCTTCCAACTCTATGATTCTATGAAAGCTGTGAACCAACCCAAACTGCTGGCAGCTGATTGGTAAATAGGTGTCATGTGCCAGATCTTAGTCACATGGAAAGGGACCAAGCTCCTCATATTTTATATAACCAGTTCCTCAGCTGATGTCAATGGTCATAGCTGCATGGACTTCAGTGGGATCCATTGGCTTCAGTGGAGCTATGACCACATACACCAGCAGGGGATCTGCCGCCCCCAGGATTTTGGATGCTGCCACTAACGTTTTCTGATAAATCTCTTAACCATGGAAGAATCCAGTCCTGCCACTTTCCCAGAGGAGCAACGTTTGCTAATGGGGTTTGCTGGGGTCAGACTGGGCTGGGATTTCCAAGGGGAGCAGTGTTTGCTAATAGGGACCTGTGCTGGGGCCAGACCAGGGTTGATGGGGTCTGCATTGGGGCTATATGGGATGGGGGGTCTCTTCAGCAGCTGGGATTCCCCTAGAACTCCCAGGCGAGTAGTGCTCTCTGGGTGTTCACTGGGGTCAGGCAGTGACTGGGCTTTCTCGGGCTGGTTTTCCTTGGGATGTGGCCAGTGCAGCACCCTATGGGTATGCAGTCTGTATTACTTACTGTATCGCACTAGTGCTTGGCGACCCCAGCCACTACAGGCCCACTCTGTGCGAGCTGCCAAATGTACACAGGGGATGACAGGACCCCTGCCCGGGGGATAGCACAGCCAGTGCCGAGATGTGAACGTGGGCACGTACTGATGCTCTCTGATTCCACGGGACGTAGCCAGTGGGTGGCCCCTCTGCACCGGGGCTCTGTCTCCTGAACGGATTCGGTGTCATGGTTTCCCCTCCTCCTCTCCCTGTAGGCCTTCACTGAGATCTGCACCAAGCTGCCACAGACCAACGTGGGCGCCCTGGTCACTAACCTGATCGCCATGGTCACCATCCTCCCTGTCAAGATGCTCAGTGCCAAGTTCGCCTCCAAGCTCCCCATGCCCATCCCAATAGAATTCATCATGGTAAGGAGGGGCGTGTCACGAACTGCATGGCATTCAGAGACCCCAGCCCCATGGGACTCCGCACAGGGCAGGCTGTCACCCCACAGAACAGGGTCTCGGCTCTCTGCTGGGTGCCTGTACTGGTTGTTGTTTAGTGGCTGCCCCTTTCTCCCTCATGCTAGTGTTTCGTCTCCTCTGGTGAGGTCGGGAGGTTTTGGCACTTGGGTAGGTTAGGCAGCGTGGCCCAAAGATGGCCAGGTTTTGGCTTAGTTTCACTGCTGGTGTTCCAGATGCAAGCCCCGGTTTTCCTAGAATGCTTCCCCCAGCGGGTGTGTGCTGGGGCCGGCCAGGGAGTGGGCTGTCTCTGGCTGAGATTTCCCTGGGATTGTCCAAAGCATGGGTTCTCAAACTGGAGGTCATGACCCCTTGAGGTTGCAAGGTGGTGACGTGGGGATTGCGAGCTGTCAGCTCTATGGGGCTGACAGCCCCAAGCCTCCATTAAATTAAATGAATCCCCCCCCCCTCTGTTTTCAATGTATGGGGGGGATCACACTCAGAGGCTTGCTGTGTGAAAGGGGTCACAATACAAAAAGTCTGAAAACCAGTGGTCCAAGGAGAGCAGTTTTCGCTAGCAGGAGCTGTGCCAGGGTCAGGGCTGCTGATGGGCTCCTCTTACATCAGCTGCCAGGAGAGGCGCAGCTGGGAGCACCCAGAGCCAGGTCTCTCAGCCAGCAAATCCACTGGCCCCAGGGGTGACAATTGCATTCATAGCCCAGAAGGGCAGCCCTATCGCCTTCCATCTGTAGGTCCCCGGGTTAAATCTGGCCCAGGCTAGCAGTGCCTGTTGGCGGTGCATAATGAGTTCAGTTCCTATTGGACAGCCAGCCCCTCTCCAGCCCAAACCCACAACCAACCTGAGTGGCCCCTGCTTGTCTCTGGGTGAAATGGGTCATGGAGACTCAGCTGCCCTTGCCTACTCCATGGGGCCGTGGGCGCTATCTGGGGTTCTCTGCTCACTGTCCCCATCCCATCCCCTCCTGAAACCCTTCACCTGGTCTGGTTCATTTCAAAGTGCTCCTGGTCTGGTTTATTTCTTTTTTGTCTGATTCTTGGACCTGGGGCTCTTCCCTTGGTTGGGGGGATGCACTTAGCTGCTTGTGGGCTCTACCCACCAGTCTGGGGTTTTCAGCTAGGCTGGCCCCTTTCATTGATCCCCTCCAAGGAGGGCCCTGCACAGACCCCTGCACGCATCTGCTGTTCTCTATCAGGCTCATGGGGGTTGCATGGCAGGTACACTCTGCCTCACACCGTGCCTTCTTTTCAGATCGTTGTCTCCACGGGGATCTCCTATGGAGCTGGCCTGAAGGCCAAGTTTGGGATTGCTGTTGTGGGCAACATCCCCAGTGGGTGAGTGAGGGTGCAGCCTGGGCTCTTTAGCAGGCACTTCATTATGGGCAGAGAATGTTACGTTTTTCTGCTACAGCCTCTGTGACATGGGGATGGCGCGGCGGGGCTGTGCTGGGGGAGCAGGCTGTCATCCCTGAGGGAATGCCGTTTTCCAGCCAGGTTTCCTTTTCTTGGCTGCAGGATGAAACCACCAATGGCTCCCAATGTCAGCTACTTTGGGCAGGTGGTGGGCAATGCCTTTGCCATCGCCGTGGTGGGCTATGCCATCTCCATCTCCATGGGCAAGATCTTTGCCCTGAAGCATGGCTACAAGGTGAACAGTAACCAGGTGAGGACCCCACTACGCTCTGGGCTCTCCCCTCCAGCCTCTCTTCCCTTTTTTTTTTTTTTTTTTTATTCTTTGTTTTTGTCATCGACACGTGCACTCCCCAGGAATCTGAGTCTGAGCAGTGCCCATCCCTCTCTTCGGGGTCTCTCATGACACCAGGAGGGGGCCTGCTCTGCTTTGCCCAGCAAGGGCTGAAGCCTCCATGCAGTTCCTGACCCCTCGCACTGCTTTGCCCCTTGCAGGAGCTGTTCGCCTTGGGGATTTGTAATTTCGTGGGTGGCTTTTTCCAGTGCTTCAGCATCAGCTGCTCCATGTCCCGGACCCTGGTGCAGGAGGCCACTGGAGGAAACAGTCAGGTGAGTCCCATAAGGCTGGTATTCCCATTAATTTCAGCCCTGAGGAATCCTGGAGGATTCCAGCATGAGGCAAGGAAGCTTCCGCTATCATCTCTGGCCTGACTGGGAAAACCCCAGGAAGGTGTTGTTGAAAACCAGGTAGGGTGTTAACCTATGGTGACAGTAGGCGGTGGATGGGCGGTAATTACCCACCATTCATGGGCTGGATCATCTGCCAGACCAAATGAGTAGTTAAAGGGTTAATTGTTTTTGATGCTCCACTGGGAGCAGAGAGCTGGGGGCAGTGGGGCAATTCTCATAAATAACTCCCATCCGCAGGGCAAGGGCTGCCTGTCATTTGCTCTGGCACTTGCAGAGCTGATGGGAACATGAGAGAGGGCCTAAGGGGGACATGCTGGATCACCGGCCAGACACCTTCCTACATGAGCTTGCCCGCATCCCCTTTTCGCCCAGCATGCTCTCTCTGGGGCCAGCATGGTGCCCATTACCTCAGACACAACATACAGGTGGTGTCTCTGCATGGGAGCTGGAAATGTCCATGCACACCTGTCCCTTCTCTCACTGATCTCTCCTCTCTCGTCTCCAGGTGGCCGGGGTTATCGCCTCACTTCTCATCTTGGTGACCATTTTGAAGATTGGGCAGCTCTTCCAAGACCTACCCAAAGTACGTATTGTCCTAGCCCTGCCTGCCTCTGCCTGCCTTCCTGCCTCTTCGTCCATCTGTACAGTTACCCTGAGTCTCCAGGCCCATTACAGCTACTGGCACCACTTATAGATCAGCCCATGAAGGACAAAAATGGGTCACAAGCCCTATAAAAATATAGGGACAAGTGAGTTCCCGTAGTTGGTCCATCCTCCCAAGTATCCTCCCATGCCACACTGGATCAGATCATTGGTCCATGCATCCTCTCTAGTATCCTCCTCCGACGCACTGGATCAGATCATTGGTGCATCTATTACAGTGTCCCTCCTCTAGCACTATCCGGCATTCGAGGCATCACAGGATGACAGATAAACCATCCATAACCCTTCTATCCAGTTGTGTGATGCAGTGACACACAGAGAAATGCTCCCATCCTGACTCCTGCAGGAGTCCAGCTAGCACTGTCATAGTTCCCTCCCCACTCTGAACTCTAGGGTA
The DNA here is from genome assembly GCF_965140235.1 of Caretta caretta. Taxonomy (NCBI): domain Eukaryota; kingdom Metazoa; phylum Chordata; order Testudines; family Cheloniidae; genus Caretta; species Caretta caretta. The sequence goes on along the minus strand of NC_134212.1, from coordinate 24,304,711 downwards.
CAGATGTGGGGACCCACATGAAAGACCCCCTAAGCTTATTTCTACCAGCTTAGGTTAAAAACTTCCCCAAGGCACAAATCTCTATTTGTCCTTGGACTGAGGTATGCTGCCACCACCAAGTGATTTAACAAAGAACCGGGGAAAAGGACCACTTGGAGTTCCTCTTCCCCCAGCAATCCCCCCAAGCCTTTACACCCCCTATCCTAGGGAGGCTTGAGAATAATATCTTAACCAATTGGTTACACAATGATCAAAGACCCAAACCCCTGGGTCTTGGAACAATGGAAAAATCAGTCAGGTTCTTAAAAGAAAGATTTTATTAAAAAGAAAAAAAGAAAGGTAAAAATCATCTCTGTAAAATCAGGATGGAAAATACTTTACAGGGTGTTCAGATTCAAAACACAGAGGATTCCCCTCTGGGCAAAACCTTAAAGTTACAGAAAACAGGAATAAACCTCCCTCTTAGCACAGGGAAAATTCAAGGTACAGAAAACAGGAATAAACCTCCCTCTTAGCACAGGGAAAATTCACAAGCAAAACAAAAGATAAACTAATCCACCTTGCCTGGCTTACCTATACTGGTTGCAATATTGGAGACGTGGATTAGGATGGGTTGGAGAAGATGGATTTGTGTCTGGCCTCTCTCAGTCCCAAGAGAACAGCCACAGAAACAAAGAACCCAAAACAAACCCTCTCTCCCCAACCCAGATTTGAAAGTATCTTTTGTCCCCATTGGTTCCTTTGGTCAGGTGTCAACCAGGTTATTTGAGCTTCTTAACCCCTTACAGGTAAGGAGGAATTTTAGGCTACCCTTATGGTTTTGACAAGTACTCTGCTGCATGAGGCTAGAGTCCCCTTTGCATTACCACAGCTCCCTTAATTACAGGGGGGGTTGTTAATTACCATCGCTTCATTTCTGCCTTTAAAAATCCAGCTGTGTTGTTTGACTCAATGGTCTCTGCAAAAGAGAATGCCCTAGGTCTCACCTTCCACTGGCAGGTCATTGTTTCCTTGGCAGCATTTCCTTTCCATCCCTCCCTCACTTTAGCTGAATCACTGAACTGGGGGTCAAAGACTGAGCTTCCTCACTCAGTGTTTGCTCTGCCCCCGTCAGGTCAGGTCAGGTCCCATGTGGAGGGACAGAGTAATAGTGGGGAAGGGCTACCCTTTTCTGTTCAGGCAGGTGCTTGTGGGAAACGCAGGCCCCTGGAGTCATCAGTGCCCGCTGGTGCTTACAGCTTTGGGGATTTCTCTTCCAGGCCATCTTAGCTGCCATCGTCATTGTGAACCTGAAGGGCATGTTCAAGCAGTTCACAGACCTCTGCATGCTATGGAGGTCCAATCGCATAGATCTGGTAAGGAACACAACTGGCCTTCATGGGCCTTGGACCATGGGGCCTGATTCCCCTAACACAAGCCCCATAGGGCTCTGCCTTTGGAGGGCACAAAAAGGGCAAGTCCTCAGTGCTGCCCTGATCTGGCTCCTGGCAGCCCCTTAGTAAGGGAGGTGGCAGTTCCCCCAGGAAACTTGCCAGGCTTGAACCAACTGAGTATAGAATTTGGGCCATAGAAATTTGTCAGAACCAGGACTCTGACTCTGAACCCCAAACCACAGGGACCAGATTCGGGACCTCACAGTGCAGGCCTCTTTCTGCAATGGGCCTGAACTAGAACTCAAGCTATCTGGATCCAAATCTAACCTCCATGGCTCAAGCCCATCTCTGCTTTCACCTTGCTGCATCCCTGGGGGCTTCGGAGCAGGGAACCAGATCCCCACAGGATTCAGAGCAGGGAACTGGATCCCAGCAGCACAGAGACTCTGCAGGCAAATGCAATAGCCAATCTGCACTCAGCATGAGCTTATCCCTCTTGGTACATCAGAGAGAGCGCTTTTAACAAGGCGGGGATGTCAGCCAGGACACTGGCGTCCCCTTTTCATAGGGCATCCTGGGATCTCTAACTTCCACCCTGGATTCCCACTAGAGACAGGCAGGCAGGGCCTTGTTTTAACATCTCCTCTGAAGGAAGGTCCCTCCCACAGTACAGCTCTCCCTGGGACTGCATGGCAGCATCAGCATTGGCAGTGATGGCCAGTGCACTAGTGAACGTCACACCAAAATAGCCAGTGTCTACCACAAACCTGTTCCTCTTCCCCAGCACTTATCCTGCCTTTGTCTGCTACAGCTCATCTGGCTCGTGACCTTCGTGGCCACCCTCCTGCTGAACCTAGACATGGGGCTGGGGGTCTCTGTGGCGTTTGCCCTGCTCACAGTCATCTTTCGGACCCAGCTGTGAGTAGCACTGTCCCCATATACCATGCACCTCCCTCTGTGCTCCAGTAAGTGCTACTGAGCGACTAGTAGTACCCAGCCCTGTCTGTATACTCGTGTGTACACCACAGGAGGCTGCTAATAGGCACATATGAACCGCTGATGACATCAGCACAATCTGAGAAGCCCATTTGCTGAAAAGTTGCTATTAATTCTGTACCCCTGCCCACCTTCACCACCCAGGGATGAATCAAATAACTAATTGCAGCTCATGGGCGCACACAAGGCTTTAGCCTGGTTTAGCACTACTTTGCCCTCTCACAGCATGGCTCTGTCACTTATATATCACCACCAGGTCACTGGGGCAATACTTTGAGTGTAAGGCACAGCATCACTCCCCGAGGGATAGACAGTACCTTTGCTAACCCTGCTCTCTTTCTCTGTCTCCCCTCAGGCCCCGCTACTCCATCCTGGGGCAGGTTTCCAACACAGACATCTACAGAGACATGGTGGAATATAACAAGGTACAAGCAGGTGGTGAGATAGTTGAGGGAGTGGCCACAGGGGACCCATGAAGGAAGACAGACCAGCTCCTTTGCTGCTGCTGAATGTATTAGGCAAATCAGGATACTGGGGCCAAATCTGCCATGAGCAGCCAGGGGAGCTGAGATGGGGCACATCCAGGAGTAAAAGGGTTAAAGTCCTTGTCAGGCATTGTCCTTCCCAGAAGGAGCTGGGGATTCCCTGTGAGTACTGGCCTTCAGGGACTGGATGCCACTTTCCCTTCCCGCTGAGGAGGGGGAGCTCCTCCTTTCCAGGGCACTGGGAGTGTGCCTGGCACTTTACAAACCCCTAGAAAGCCAGGTCCCCTTCCAGTTCAGCTGTGTAAGCTGCAGGCACTGCTAGTGGTGGGACCCTGTAGGGACTTTGGGGGCTCTAAAGCAGCGGTTCTCAACCTTTCCAGACTACTGTACCCCTTTCAGGAATCTGATTTGTCTTGCCTGCCCCAAGTTTTACCTCCCTTAAAAACTACTTACAAAATCGAACATAAATATACAAAAATGTCACAGCACACTATCACTGAAAAATGGCTGACTTTCTCATTTTTATCATATAATTATAAAATAAAGTGATTGGAATATAAATATTGTACTTACATTTTCAGTGTATAATATATAGAGCAATATAAACAAGTCATTGTATGAAATTTTAGTTAGTACTGACTTCACTAGTGCTTTTTATGTAGCCTGTTGTAAAACGAGGCAAATATCTAGATGAGTTGATATACTCCTTGGAAGACCTCTGTATACCCCCAGTGCTATACGTATCCCTGGTTGAGAATCACTGCTCTAAGGGCTGCTGTGAGGGAAGCAGTTCCAAGTACCTGAGGTGGAGCGGCAGGAGAACGGGGAGCCCTCAGGAGGGAGCTGAGGAGGAGGGGAGCCCAGAGATACTGTGGGGCGTGGCTTTGCTTTTCTGTGATGTCTCAAGCTCTCCCTATTACTGATCCCCCTCCAGCCCCCACGACCCAGAACAGCCCCCACCTCTTTGAGGCAGTGTCCCTCCCACAACTTCCTCCATGCCTTTGTTTCCAGACTGAGGAAATTCCAGGTGTAAAGATTTTCCGGTCTTCTGCCACAGTGTATTTTGCCAACGCTGAGCTGTATGCAGAGGCCCTGAAGGAGAAGGTGAGGCAGGGGCAGAGATGGGCTCACGTAGCACACTCTGGGGCAAGGCCTGACCTCTCTACAGCCTGGTCTCCAGTACCTTGGCCAGGAGGTCATCTCAGGCCTGGGGTGCCATTCTCCAGTCTAGCTGGGAGAGCAGCACAGCTGCACAGTCCTGATTCTCTCTGCTCTCATGCTACAGTGCACGGGTTCTCCCTTCCCCAGTATGTAGTGGATCTAGCGAGGGGCTAATATGGCCTCTGTCCTCATAGTGTTGGAACATCTCACACACCAGCAATGTTCTCCTCACAGCACCCTTCTGAGGTAGGCGGGGAACTGAGGCACAGGCCCAAGGGAGGAATTGAACCCCGCTCTCCTGAGTCCCAGTCCATTGCATAAACTGCAAGCCAACCCTTCCTCTCCTGCTCCTGGGCTCTGCTCCCGCAGTTAATCAGTGCTCCAAGCTCTCCTGTTCCCAGAAGCCAAGAAAAGACTGTGGAGGGAGAGAGCTCCATTCTGTGCAGGAACAGCTGCAGGGACTCCCTGCACTGGGAAGTGGGTTGGGAGACAGCAGGTCAGTGGCTTCCGTATCCCAGGGAGCTGTATCTTTTGCAGAGTGGCATTAATGTCGATTACCTCATTGGGAAGAAGAAGAAAGCCCTCAAGAAACAGAAGAAGCAGCAGGAGAAGGACAAGAAGGAAGAGGCAAAGAAGAAAAAGGTTCTCTGCCAAATGCTTCTTTCTGGGGTTCCCTCCAGTCTGTCTCTTTCTCCTTCCCTTCAACCATATCCTCATCCTCCTCTCTCCGTACACATCTCTCTTGGTCTCCTCCTTCCTCTTTCTCTCGTCTCACTCCCTCTTCCGAGGTCTCCATTCCTCCCTGCCCCCACTTCTCCCTCTCTTTCCCTAATCCCTCTCTCGAGACATAACTGGCTGTCCCTACTCTTCAGAATCAAAGATGGACCCACACTGGAAATGGCTCATCTTTCCCTACTGGGGAACCCAAGGGTAGGCCTTGGCCCCCTGGGGAATGTTCCTGAGCCTGACAAGCATCTGTACTCTGATTGGAGCCATCAGGCATGGAAGAGAAATCCTAGGGAACCACCTGACACTGGAGTTGTGTCCAAGGTTGGGGAGGAGGCTACTGGTGTTAATAATTAAGGAGCCAGTGATTCACTGATTCACTCACATTTGGTGAGTGGTCAGCTATTAGAAACAAGTGCAAGGTGTGATCTTGAGAATTCCAAACTAATGAACCTAACTCAGTGCCAGGACAAATAATTAAAGAGTGACTTATACACCCCCTACATGGACATGATATGATGGGAACAGACCAGCACACCATCTGTAGAGAAAACCATGCCTCTCTAATTTATTAGAATCCTTTGAGTGTGTCAAGTAAAGAGCAAATAAAGGAGACTCAGTTGGCAAAAGTTATTTGGACTTTCAAAAGGCAAATTCTCTCAGAAGAGGCCATTAGGGACCCTAAGCTGTCATAGGGTGGGCTAAAGTTCTGTCATTGATCAAAACTGGCTGAAGATCTCAAAGCACTTCACAGAGGAGGTCAGATCGTTACTCCCATTTTATACGTGGGGAACCTGAGGCACATAGCTGTGACTTGCCTCAGGTCACACAGCAGGCAAGTGGCAGAACCAGGAATAGAACCCAGGTCCAGTCCTCTCTCCACCACTTCTCCTGAATAAATGATCAATTTTCCATATTGCAAATGTTAGCAGTGGGGTGCCCCAGAAGCTTCCACTCTAGGCCTGGTGTAGAATATATTTACTAATGGTAATATTCGTAGGGGAGAGAATGGGGGGTGGGTGTAGGCAGCTAGCTGCCATTGCAGACAGCTCAGCGAAAACCTCCTCTCATTGCACAAGGGCAGTCCTAACAGCAAACGAAATCTTAGGATGGATAAAGCCAACCACTGTATACTGGGTGTCATGGAGTCCCCGAGCGATGCTCTGAAACTGCTCTCCATGAAGCCAGTCAGGACTCTGGGGCAGTCGCCTTCCTGTGAGCAGCCTGTCTTCAGGACACAAAGCTCACACAGCTTCCACCTTCCTGGGTCTGACCTCCGAGCATTCAGCATCCTCTGCCCCTCGGTGTGCTTCCCACAGCGAGTCTGCTCAGCCGGGGCTCCTGGGGAAGCCAGAGGGTCCTGCACCCCAACTTCACAGTCAGACGTGACTCTCAGCCAGCCAGTAAAACAGAGGTTTATTAGACGACAGGAACATGGTCTAAAACAGAGCTTGTAGGTGCAGAGATCAGGACCCCTCAGCTAGGTCCATTTTGGGGGGCAGTGAGCCAGACAACCACGTCTGCACTTCACTCCAGGTCCCAGCCAGCCCCAAACTGAAACTCCCTCCAGCCCTTCCTCCTCTGGGCTTTGTCCCTTTCCCGGGCCAGGAGGTCACCTGATTCCTTTGTTCTCCAACCCTGTAGCTCTCACCTTGCAGGGGGGAAGGGCCCAGGCCATCAGTTGCCAGGAAACAGGGTGTCGGCCATTCTCTGTGTCCAGACCCCTGTACACACCTGCCCTCTAGGGCTCTGCAATGATCATACACCCTTACCCCACCACCTAGATACTTAAGAACTGCACAGGGGAAACTGAGGCACCCCCACGCTATTCAGAGGAAACATTAAGAACAGTCCCACTTTGTCACACTGGGCTAGGGAAGAAACCTCCCCCATGGGCAAGTTATTCCAGAAATGTCCACTCTGGCAGCTTTGTACCTTCTGTTGACCTGCCCATGGTCAGAGACTGGACTAGGTGGCTCACTGGACTGAACCAGGTTCTGCTTTTATGTTGTAACCTACGTTGTTCCAAACCTCCTTGCTGGGGTTGACAAGCCTCCTGTGGGGTGATGTGGGCCATGCAGCTACACCAACCCCTCTTTAACGTTCTCTGTCCCCATCTGGTTTTGGTAACAGAAAACTACCCTCAAGCTCTCAGAGGCATCTGACCCCAGCAGCAATGACTTTGGCTTTGTAGATATTGACATGGAGACCAATACGCAGGTATTTATTTATGTTGATCTTTAAAAACCCAAGCCCTCACTCAACCCATACCCACAGTGCCTGACATAGTTGAATGTCATGGTAAAATCTCAACCACAATGGTCTTCTCTACCATTAACACAAACCCTCCATTAGCAAGCAACAAAACCCTCCCAGCCCTCGGCCCTTCCTCCTCCCCAGACACCTGGGGAATAAGATATGTCACTAATCTAGGGCTTGGGCCACCTCCCACTCCCCTCTGACATGTGCTGGGGTGATTGGTGTCAGTAGGGGTCAAGGCCTCCGTTTAATGTCTCATTTCAAAGCCTTGTTTCTCAACATTGGAAATAGATATTTTCCAGACCTCTTTCTTGCTGCCACCTACGCTGATACGGTGCAGTCAGTCAGTTGACGCTCGTCTGCTATTGGCTGAGGTGCTCCCTGAGGAATGCCATAATCTCATTTGATGCGGGGCGGGGGGGGGGCGGGACTGTTTTCTTCCCCACAGGAGCTGGGGAGTCACTGCAATGGATCTGGCCCTGCAGTGGTTGACTCCAATGGAAGCGAGATAGAGTTGGAGCTCCAAGCCAGCAGCACCCAAAAAGCCTTCAATGAACCCACCCTGGAGTCTTTAGGTCTCAAAAAGCCCGAGCTCCACTCCCTCATACTGGACTTCACCCCCGTCAACTTTGTGGATACTGTCTGCATAAAGATCCTAAAGAATGTAAGGGGAAAGGCAGGGAAAATGTCCCAGGCACAACTGCCCTGGGGACTCTCCTACAGAGCTCTGCAAAGTGGGAGCATTCAGACACCCAGTGCTGGGAACTTGAGTGCCTCAGCGCTGTTCTTCTGCTACCAGCTAAGGTGAAATCTCACCAGACACTGGCTCCAACCTGTCCCCATCCCCTCCCTAATCCCGTCACCCACCACCCCTACCTCTGAGCCATTGCTGTGTGTGACAGAGGAGCTGTTCTCTCCAACATACACACCCACTCCCTCATATTGGCATTTTAACATCTTCTGTGTCACCTTGTTTGCCCAGGCCTGTCAACTGTAAATTGGGCAACAAGATGTAGAGTATGTTTCACATCCCTAACTTGTCTTCCCAGGCAGCCTGCTAGCCCACAGGAGATTGGCTCCAGGTCAGTGGTATCAACGAGCAGCGGGCACAAAGGGGGCCAAGGGGACATCTGGGGCTGCTTTGGGGCAGCTGGCTAGTAACCTCATACCCCATCCAATTCTGCGTGTGTTGCTGCTGCTGCGCATTGGGCATGGCCCCCAGGGACAGGAGTCTGTGGAGGGGCTCGACTCATCTCTTTGTGCTTGTGTCCATTGCAGATATTCAGAGATTTCCAGGAGATAGAAGTGGATGTGTTTCTTGTTGGCTGCCATGGTAAGCTCGGGTGCAGCAAAACTGTAGACCCTCCATTTGATAGCAAGTCCTCCCTTCAGGAGGATGTATCTTGTTGCACTGAAATCCCCTTCTTCCTTCTGGTTTCACCTTCCCTTGCCTCCTCTCCTCTCCACATCATACCAGCCTCAGATGTTACCCAGATGGAAACTGCTCACAGAACTGGTTTCAAACCCAGTGTGACTAATAGTTCAGATCCCATGTTAGGGACCAAATTCAGACCTGCTGTAAATCCCTCTGAGGTGACTCGTGTTGACATCAGCTTCTGCCATAGCTGAATTTGAGCCGGCGTGTGTGCATGGGGAAATCTTTCCCAAGCCCCATTCAGGAGATCAGCCAAAGCCCTTACATGTAGGCATAATTCCCAAGGTGCAATGCCAGAGTCTGTTTATACCCCAGAACAGAGACCACATCCAGGGGAGCATTCCTGTTTCCCTGAATTCCAGCTTGGATAATTTTGCCAGCACTTCCCAAAGCAAAGAATCCCCAAGGCAAACAGTAAAAAGCTAAGAAAAAGAGAGGTGGTTCTGTGTGTGGAGGGTGGGGGTCAAGGCTGGGCACCTCAGCCAGTCCTCACTCTAGGATGTCCTGGTGTTATTGTGCCACCTTCTTTCCCCCTCAGCTTCTGTCATTGACCAGCTGGAAAAGGGCAACTTCTTCAGCCAAACCATCACCAAGCACCACCTCTTTGCCTCCGTGCACGATGCTATTACCTATGTCACCAGGGGGAAGGGACAGAACATGCCACAGCCGGTCACAGTAAGCACAGTCTTTCTGCTTCACTTAGGGAAAAACAGTCTCCTTGGTAGTCCACCAGGTTTACAGATGTGAAAGCAGCATTTGTTGCCAGTTGCTGGCCGGCATGCTTCTCTCCACCAGCCATGCCAGCGTGTGTGCCTCCTCTACCCATCCTTGCCTAGCCAATGTGCTCTCTCTCCACCACCACCACTATATCTGCTGTCCTTTTTCTTAATTGCTTCTCAGTTATGCAGACCTCTGAGCAGACTCCTTCATTAACACTACCCCATTCAGGTGGCCTTCTGGGCTACTGCACATGCAGCCATGCAAGGAAATCAAGTGCATGTCCCGAAACCCTTGAGTCAGCAGGGACTAGGAGACCTGCCGAGAGAAAAAACCCAGCTCCTGCGGGAGAGAGAGACCCATTCTTCAGGCCAGTCAGAGCTGGGAACACATCACATTGGTCTTGGTCCCCTCCTGCTGGCTGATGAACAGAACAATGTTAATGAGCTGCACCCCACTTTCATCACAATGCAGAGCCTTCAGGTGGTGGTGGGGAAGCCACGGGAATGTGGAGTTATTCCAGGGAGTTGGGGAAACCAAACCAATCTCTTATTATTATTTGACTTTTTAGACTTATTCCAGCACTAAACTGTAGCCACCAGAAATAGCATCTACTGTCCCCAGGAGCTGAACAGGTGAGAGGGAACCACCAAGGCATGTTTCCAGAGGACTCTTTGAGCTGGCTGATTTTTACAAGGGCAGGTGACATGGGATTCCCTGCCACTGGGAATCTAGCAGACACAAGATCTCCTACTGCTAAGGATCTGCTTTGGGCACTGGAGACCTGAGATCATCTGCCCTTGGGACCCCACTTAGCTACTGGACAAACTGGGAATCTATCTCAAAGATGAAATCTCCTTCTGCTGGGAATCTTCTCCAGACACAGGAGATCTGGGATCTCACGGGCTTATGAATCCACTTCACACACAAGATTTTCTGACCCTGTGAATCCCCTCAGACCCAGGAACCATCTCTGATTGTGTCCGTGTGCGTGTGCGGCTCTTTCCTTTGAGTGATGGTGTCCCTAGTCTCTGTTTGCCAGAAGCTGGGAATGAGTGACGGGATGGATCACTTGATGATTACCTGTTCTGTTCATTCCCTCTGAGGCACGTGGCATTGGCCACTGGCAGAAGACAGGATACTGGGCTAGATGGACCTTTGGTCTGACCCAGTGTGGCCATTCTTATGAAATATCACTGGAGAGAAGCTGCATTTGAGAGTTTTCCACTTGACTGTTTAATTAGATGATGCTTTTCAATAGAAATAGACAACAGTTCTATTGACAGTGCAAAACTTCCTGCAAAGAGCAATACTGAACCAGCCCGCAGTCTGGAGGCTAAGATTTTGTCCCCTCCCTGCATCCCATTTCCAACTTTGTGGGTAAAATAACCAAGAGCAAAATCCGACCTTGCCACATGGGGCAAGCTGTGACTATGCACAGATTTTATGATAGAGAGAGAACAGTAAAATCAGAGTATCACTCTCTGGCGTGCAATCCAGACCAGTAAGGGGCTGTCATCACCTGCCCTGCAACCTTGGGTGCCTCACAATGCTTTGCTGAAACTCCCAGTCTGGGCCCCTCACAAACAGCATGCAGGTCACAGCCTGAGTGTCTGTGTATAGCTGCAGCCTGCCAGCACGCTCCAGCCACACCCTGGCTTCCACCAGAATTGGTTACCACTTGCAGGGTGATTCCAACTCACTCCCAGTCCTGGATTTTCCCCAAAGAATGTGTGCTCGGCCCCATACAGCCCTTTACTGGACAGTCCAGATATTTGTCTGTTGTCCCTGTACGAGGTAAACGTACAACAGTTGCTACTTTAACTGGAGTTACCAAACAGTTCAGTTTAAACACAATACTGGATTAGATTAGAATAAAGAATAAAACAAGTTTATTTAGTTACAAAGAGGGAGATTTTCAGTGAGTACAAGTTAAAGGTATTAAAGTCAGAAATGGTTACAACAGAAATAAAGATAAATCACTTTCTAGTAACTAAACTTAAACAAACTAGACTTGGTTTAAGGTAAATTCTTAACAAATGTTCCCAGCACCAGGGCTGACTAAATTTTCAAGTAGAGCCTTTCTCAGAGTTCAAAGGTTCCTTTATCTTCTCAGCTGAAAAAGCGAGTGAGAGAGAGTGAATGTATCTGGGGTGTTTTCCCCCCCTCCCTTTTATAGGCTGGTTGCCCTTTGAAATGCATTTTCCTGAGAGTTACCCCTAGATGAAATTCCTTCCAGCTATGAGGATGGAGCTGTGAAAGAGGTTCTGTGGTGTTGGTTAAAATGTAAATTGGTCTGTTACTGCCCCCCTTCACTGCCAAAGAATGGCCACTTGACCAGTGATTGCCAATCAACTTTAATGACCCCTGGCTGGGGTGGGTCTAGCAATTTTGCCGCCCCAAGCAGTCGCTGCCGAATTGCAGCCCAAAAGCTGCTGCTCCAGGAAAAGCGGCGGAGCTGCTGCCGAATTGCAGCTGCGGGACATGGACTGCGGCCCCATTCTAATTGCCGCCCCAAGCACCTGCTTGGAAAGCTGGTGCCTGGAGCCGGCCCTGCCCCTGGCTAGAGGTGTCAGTTTGTCCTTTGCCTTTGAGAAACTGGTTTACCTGCTCCTCAAACTTGTCTGATAAACACATTTCAGTCATAACTTCAGCTTATATTCATAACTTTCCATATAATGTTACTACATGCACTTCACCATGACATTATTGATCAAGTTATTAGTTTTCAAATGATACTTCACGAGGCATATTTTGTACAAAGATTATTACAGTTGTGTAGGGTGTGAATACAGGGGTTCATTCAGTGACATAGAGGTATTGCTTACTATTTATTATCAATACTGTACATTTTGTAGTGCTTTAGAAAATCATAGATGCCAGAAAAGGAAAAGACCTTTTAGATTATCCAGTCCATTAGCTGCCCAGGACAGGATTGTTCCTACAGAATATTTTCAAGTGTCCAAGCCCCACCACTTCCTTTGAAGAACTCTGCAGCTTAATGCATCTAGTAAATACAGGACCTGAAAAATGTGTTTAGTCAGTGAATAGACTATTAGACCTGTAAAGGAGTGGACAGAAAGCAGGAATTAGTTCTGATAATTAACTGGTATCTAGCCTGATTCATGTTCCACTTCTAAGACTTAATTTGAAAACATGATCTGACTTAAAGCCCAATCACCTATGAATATTTCTCAATAAATTGTGTTGTTACACAAAGCAGCTATTTTTGTCATTTATTAATGTGACATTTGTCAGGGCTAGCCTCAAATCCATGTCAGTGCTGACCATTTCATCAGATTTCATCGTTATAGCCACTGTTAAATACTAGGTCCTTTTGGCCTACCTTATTTATAATCATGGCCTTATTCTGCCAGGCTCTCTGAATACTTTTTGCAATTGCTTGACTTTGTTTTAAGAAGGCTAATGCTAGCTGGCGCCACGGCCACTCCGGCTTTGGAACAGCCACTAAGAAGCCCAGAGAGCAACAGGGTATGAGTGACCAGATTAAATACAAAATTAATGTGCTCAAAAAACAGCTCAACCTGACCCAAACTGCTGGGGCTTGACTCCCACCCTGCTTGGCTCCAACACTGTTTGGAAAGCTTGCCTCATTCTACTGCAGCTTTATACACGACTGAGTATTTTGTCAGCAGGAGATACACTGATGGAGGTAATGCCTTGGGGCCTGACTCAGTGCTGACTGGTAGGAGGTGCGGGAGAGGGAGCAGCTGAGCTCTGAGCAGAACCGGGTTTACAATAGTGCCAAGCCCACACTGAGAAAGGGCCTATTATGGACCTGTCTAATCCATCCACATGGCTGGGTCTGGCACCTCGCCCAGGGAAGTCCAGGGCCCAGGCCTTGCTGTGTGAGTGGCTCCCAGCCAGCGGGTCCCGCTCACCTGTAGGGGGCTCGCCACCCAGCAGCTAGGCTTCACTATGCGGGCTGAGCAGGGCTACTGGCCACGGGGCCAGTGGGCGCAGTCAGGCTGGGTGGGCTCTTGGGGATTGCATCCTAGGGGTCTGCCCCACTCCCCAGTGTGGCTCTAGTTCCGAACAGTCTCTGCTGCCTGCCATCTGTGTGGCCCTTCCCATCTCCCCAGGGCTGAGCCACCTGGGACCGGTGCAGAGGCTGAGCTGGTCTCAGCCAGTAGGGGAAGAGTGGGGAGTTCAGGGGGCTCAGGACTGAGCCCTGAGAGAGCCCAGCCCAGGCCGGACATGCTGCCACTCCGCCCTGACTGATCATGCCACTCCTGAGAGGCCACAGTGATCCCTGATTTGCCCCAGCTGCACTGTCGGCTCAGCCCAGCGGACACAATCATCTCCCAGCGAGGCCAGTGAATGCAGCTGGGGGGCAGGGTGCAGGGGAGTGGGTCTCTGGAGATCTGGGGGAGGGGACACTGGGCAATGGGGGGTTGTGTGTGTTGGGGCAGTGGGGAGTCTTTATGGGGTGCTGTGCAGTTGTTGGGAGTCAGGGGGCTTTGCATAAGTGCTGGGCATAAGGGCTTGGGGGGACTGGGTGGTGGAGGGGTGTGTGGTGCAGAAAAGGGCCAGGCAGGCCAGTGTGCATCTGGCAGCTGCTGGTTTGTAAACATTGCCCTTGCGCTGAACTGGGCAGAGCGCGTCCACCCTGGGCTGGACCCCATCGTTCCTGGGCGGCCCTGTTATACCAATAAATAAAAACCAGCAGGATCTTATTAAAGGGAAAAAGGCAAAATACCACATTTATTGTGAATACAGAAAGAATCATAGTAAGCAGTTAGTTATAGTTATAACATTCCATTCAATCTCATATTTATTCACACATTCATTCATACAAACACACACACACACACACAGGTTCTGCAAGGTTGTTATCATAGTTACCAGCCTTAGAGTTGCTCATGCCAAGCCACTGGCCAGGTGGCCTGGACATGAGGAGGGAGCAGGGCCTTGTCAGATGCTCATCTGATGCTCCTGGAAGTTGGTTTGCAGAATCAGACCGCAAAGTTCTCACTTTTTAGAGTCTATTTTTATAGGAATTTCTTCCTATGCCAGTCTATGGGAATTGCTTCATCATGCTGTTGCTGAATCCATCAGCAGATAGCACATTCCTGACGGCTCCGTGCTGCTAGATGTTATCTTGTTCTTTGGTTCTCCCATTCTTGAGGCTGTTGGGTGGATTCCAGTCTACCCTCCGGGGGTCCTCTGGTTATTTCCACTTGACGCCTTCTTCAGCCGATGGACACTGGATTCTTAGGCTGGCACCTCCCTGATCATTCAGTTATTATCCACACCAAGCATCCATCCACATACATCCTCTATCTCTATTTTAATCACAATTGTTAATACAACAAAAGGGCAGGGAGTCTCTGGGTGCTATTTCTGTTGTTAGAGTATTGCTTTGAGTCTCTCTCTCTGTGAATTGCTTTGAGAACAGAGTCTGTCTTAGAATGTACTAACACAATTAGCAGCTTGCAAGTTTCACACATAGAGGGAGAGAAACAGTACCAAAAACCAAGACACCTCTTAATTAGTAATACCCTGGAATTTAAACTATGGGGAATCAAACTCATTTGTGATTTTAATACAGAACTTCTTTAATATGATCCAACAGCCCCTCGCTCTGGGACCAATGCCCCTGCCCCCTCGCACCATGCCCCTTTGCCCCCACAGAGGCCCACAAAAGGTTAATCCGGCCCTGGCTCCGGGTTGATGAGTTTCCTGCCTGCAGACTGGGCCATGCAGAGCAAGGCCAGCAAGAAGCAGCAGGTGCTTCCCTCCTATGGCCTGTCACTGGCAGGGGCCTGCTGGAAGCCTGGCCAGGGGAGCCAAAGGCTTAGCAGGAGACTAGCCTTGCCCCTGCCCAGTTCCTACGGCGCTGCATGAGCAAGGGCAAGGGCTTATCTGCCCCAGGCTGTAGGTATCCACCCGCCCTTGGGAGGGTGGGGCTCGTCCAACCGGGCAGGGGCTCATGGGCTGCAGCATTCCGGTGCCCCGAAGGGGCTGGGCCGCGTGCCCAGTGCGATCCCTCCCTGCGCCCTTATTTGCCCGTGTAAGGAAGGACCCGCCCCGCCGGCTGAGAACAGTTTCTCATCGGCATCGGCCTCCAACCAACAGAGGGCGCAACACGGTCTCAGCCTCGCTAGACCCATTTCTGTGCATGCGCCTTTCTGCTTTAGACAGCTGTCCCAGTCTCCGCCCATGCGAGCGTCTCTCCCTGCGCATGCGTATCGCCCGGCAATTTGCCTACTTGCGCGTGCGCTCCTGTGCTTTTAGGGCTCGTCTTCCTGCGCATGCGGCTTTTTCTCTCCGCTCGGGGTCAGTTCGGCCTCGGTAGGGGTGAGGGGATAAGATGGCGGCCTCCTCGGTGTGTCGGGCCGGCTGTGCCGCGGGCCGAACCCTTCTGCGGGGCCCCCGCTCCTCGGTGAGTGGCCGCGCGCCTCTGCCCCGCCGGGGCCTGGGGGAGGGGATGCGGATGGGGCCGGGGCAGGCCCAGCCGCCTTGGCCGCCGGGAAGGTCACAAGGACGGCGAGGCCCTGGGGACCGGCAGTGGCCCAGGCCTGGCTCTGTCTGCGCCCCCCCCCCCCCCCCGCTGCGGCTGGGCTAAGGGATGGGGAATGCGGTGCGGGGGCCGTTCCTCGGCAGGGTCCCTGTTCGCAGTGACCTTCCCCCGGAGCGGGGTGCGCGGGGCTGGCCGGAGGAGCCGTGCCCGTTGGGGGAGGGACAGGGCGCTGCTGTCGGGGGGGGGGGGGGGCGTGTTGCCGCGCTGGCTGGTCCGAGGCAAGCGGCCCCTTCCTTCGGGCACTGCTCCAAACTCCGCCCGGTCGGATTCCGCTTCCCCGACTGCCGAGAGCCCCGGTACACCCGCGGCCGGACCTAGCCAGCCTGCGGGCTTCGCTTCGGAGCTGGCTAAGGAGCGCGGCTGCTCCCGTTGCTTCTTGCTGTTCGATCAGTCTTACCCAGAGCGCCAACGCCGCACCTGCGGGCGGCTGAATCCTACACGTCCCCTGCTGGCGGCCCCTGCCCACCCGGCAGGGATACAGCCAGCGGCCCTGGAACAGCTTGTACAGTGCAGGTGCTGAGAGCCATTGAACCAAACTTGTAAACCCTGTGCATGATGGAAACCTCTTCAGGCTGGAGGGTGCTGCAGCACCCCTACTTCCAGCACCTATACATCCAGGTAGCGTCAAAGAAGTTTAAAAGCTCGTATAGCCGCTTGTTGAAGCGCGCCCAGTTCCCATGTTTGTGCTGGGATGCTGTATACATTAGGGAGGCTTTGCTCCTGTGTAGTAGAAGGTCTCTGGCTAAGACGCTAGTCTTAACCAGACAACTAGTTGGCATCTATAAGTAGACATTTGTTTCCTGACTAAAGTCATTTAGTGTATGTTAAAACTGGGTACCGTTTCTGATGCTGTGGGGGAGCAGAGTACTGCACCTTCTGTTTGAGGTTCATAATCCAAGGAAATCCTGCTATCCAATTTGGGGTTCTATTGAATAAAATGATTTTAAAACTATTAAGACAAGCCCCTAAAAGCTTAACAAATTGTAGTTGAGAGAGGAAAATGGATGAAAGAGGAAAATAGTAATACAGATGTAGCAGGGATAGTTAAAGCAACAACTCTTTATTCTGACAGTATTATGATTATTTTAAATAGGGGAATTTCAGCAGGGAGCAAGTTCCACCCCCTAGAGCCCACCACAGCAAAGGTCCAATCATTCAACCATGACAGTGTCAGCATAATGTCAATCAGTTTTTAAAAATCAGTTCAAAGTAGCTTCAGGTGCTACACCTGCCCTGAGTCCCCCTGCTGAACTCTTTAGTTTTGCAGTTATGTTTTCCTATTTTGAAATTTTTCCCCTTTTGCTGAGTGCAGAATCCACATGGGTAAGAGCCAGTTATCTAGACAAAACAATGTAGCAGACAATGGAAAATACTGTCAAAATGCACAGAACAAACTGTCACAGATCCACAGCAGTGCTGCTGTGTCCCGGCTTTGGAGCAATCTCCAGGAGGAACCTGTTCAGTGCGGTAGACCATGTACAGGTCTTGCTCTTCCTTCAGAGCAGGCTATGCCACCTCTTTAGACTGAACCTCTGTGGCTTCAGCACTCCTACTTCATACTGTGAGCTCTGTTCACCAAGTCCACCTGAGGGAAACCCCTGGTAGAGACTTTTATGCTTTTCAGGAATTAATGCACCTCCCCAGGTATTTACAGGGGTGCTCAAACAGTACTATCAAAACACTCAGGTTTACTGCTGAACTGGAGCACAGCACTGGAAGTCCTTAAATTAGCATAGAGAACTGAAGTTTAAAGCATAGTTCAAGTCCATTCTGGTTAGTCCAGAGCCCAGCCAAGCTGTTGTGAACCCTCATGTTCAGGCTGTCTCTCTCTTTAGCCATCTGACCTCCCTGGTCATTTTCAGGTGAGAGCCCTTGCTCCTTCCAGCAGCCAACTCTTAACCCACCCACGGTCCTTTGTTCTCGACCTGTGGGATTTTGCTTTGCTTTCCTGCTGAGAAGTGGGGAAAGCCATCTTCCTGTGGGTCCTTGGTTGCTGGGTGTCAGTGTTCTGGTGATTGGATTTGCCATTGATATGGGGTTGGCCGTGTCAGTCTTTTAAATGACCCCTTCAAGCTCAGACACTTGTCAACATTCTCTTATGTCTCTGACAGCACAGCTGTGCTGCTATAGTACTTCAGTGAAGACACTACCTATGCTGACAGGGAGGGCTTCTCCAGTCAGATTAGTTAATCCACCTCCTTGAGAGGCAGTAGCTTTGTAAACGTGAGAATTCTGTCAAATTAGCGCTGTCTACACTGGGGGTTAGGTTGGTTTAACTGCGTCACTTAGGGGTGTGGATTTTCCACACCCCTGAGCAATGTAGTTATGCTGATGTAATTTCCTAATGTATTTCTGGGCCTAGCTTGCCCTGAGACCAAATGGTCGTCCATCCTCCCCCACCCCATAGCCATACAAAATATAGGGGAAACGGAGGTACACAGGATTCACAAAACTATTACATAAAATTTCCACTTTGTCATACAAATTAAATGTAAAAAAATTGGAGAAAATAATTCTCACCCTTTGAATCTTTCTTCTCCTCCATATCAAGTAAGGACTTCTTGTCTTTGTTTTCAGATCTCTGCATAATTCTTCACCCTTCCCTTCTTATTGGCCCATATTTTGTGTTGCCCATCTATTGCCTCTTCTGCTGGTGATACCACCCTCAACTCTCTTTTTGTCTGATTCTCCTATGAGTATCTGCATGCCTTTTTCCATGCTCATCTCTAAAAATGAGCTGGTCTGCAAGGCCTTTTCCCTTTCTACATTCAAAAGCTTCCTGAAGACCCATTTCTACCATGTTTGTTGTTGCTTGTGGATTAAGTCTGTCTTAATTTGTTTATCTTACTGATTCATGGCCAGTTAGAACTGGGGGCGGGGAAGTGGACCTGAGCCTTAAGCTGTGCTGGGGGACCCCCCCCATCTTCCACAGTGGTGCTTGGGATCTCATCTCCTCTTACCCTCGCCATACACACTGGTCCTCCCCCTGCCATCAGCCCCATTTTGTCTCCATCATCTTTAATAAAAGTCAGGGACAGGTCATGGGAGTCTGTGAATTTTTATTTGTTGCATCTGATGAAGTGAGCTACAGCTCACGAAAGCTCATGCTCAAATAAATTGGTTAGTCTCTAAGGTGCCACAAGTACTCCTTTTCTTTTTGCGAATACAGACTAACACGGCTGTTACTCTGAAACCTATTTGTTGCCTGTGACCTGTCCTTGAATTTTACTAAAAATAACTGAGACAAAATCTTAACCTCAATAATAAGTGGTGTTGCTCTATGCTGAAGCTGAAAGAACGGGTAAGGGCTTTGAATCTGAAGTGACATAGTTGATTTTAATCTGCTACATATATTGTAAATACATAGATCCTGATTCTTTACAGTGGCTGCTTATAATGTATCGCTTTCATTGTGTTATCCCTACAATGGAGAGGATGTATGTACACTGTACACTTGGTACAGATCTACCAAGATATATACTTTGTGAGATGAGTGTTTGATAAATGGGGATATACAACCTGAAGGACAACATAAACTCTCATTGCTTATCTGTCCCAAATCTTAGCATAGGAAAGAAAAGTAAAGAGGTACAGATATCAGTCTCTGGAGACCCATGGTGTAGATTATGATTTTGGGATGAGGTTAAAGCCCTGCAAAAGGTCTCAATTTATGTTAAGAATGCCTAACAATGGGACCACTTCCAAACTCCTGCTTCTGGGGTTTGCCTTGAGCCCACTTGATTGCTCTCATCCTTTTCCCTTCAACCTGTGAAGATCTCCCCCCCCCCACCCCCATGCTCATGTATCCAGAGATCTCAGAAACTGGCAGATCTTATAATTTAAAATATATATATTAATGGTTAGGGACCTACTGTGGGAAAGCTTTAGCAAGTGAAACTGTGTTCTGCTGGATTAGTTCATTACGTCTGCACCATCATGTGACTCTTGGCAATCTATATGTTGGTAGCTCTGTACTATAGTGTGAGTTGCTGTTTGATGGTGGCTTTCTCTTTAGCCAGCCTTGATGAGTTTGGGGAGAAATCGAGGTGCAGCTACCTATGCCCAGGCACTCCATAACATTCCAGAGACGCAAGTTACCTCTCTGGATAATGGCCTCCGTGTGGCTTCTGAGGAATCCGGCCAGCCTACGTGCACAGTAAGTTTAAGATGGGTTTGGAATCATCCCATGATCACTGTTAACTTAGTTCAGGTAATGTACTAGTCTTTCAAAGCCCTTGTTGGAACCAAGGTTAGCAGCAGAGATTCAGCCAATTGTGTTTACTTGTCTGTGGCTCTAGGCAAACTGGAGCTTAAATAAAAGGCACAACTTGCTTTGGAATGAGTCGACAAATGTCTCAAAAGTCCATTGATGCTCTCATGCTCTGCCCAGATCTCCCACCTGCGTTTGCATGAAAGTAGCTTTCAGACTTACTTACGCTTAACTCTGACAGCCATTCATTGCTTAATACATCTTTGATAAAATTCTGAAAATTATTCTCTTATGTGGCAAGGTAAATGGTATAAATAGACTAGATTATTTAAAAAAAAAAAAATACTTACACTGCCACCAGCATTGAAGGGCATGTCCTGGTACTAGCAGTGGGGTTGTCTTAAACTCCAGGTGTTACACTTAGTGACAGGAAACTTGCATATTTTGCTAGTTGTATTTCCTAATTGTATTTATTCACCTCATCTATCTTCTGTTAGGTGGGTGTGTGGATTGGGGTAGGTAGCCGTTACGAAAGTGAGAAGAACAATGGAGCAGGATACTTTGTGGAACATCTGGCATTCAAGGTGAGATGATGTGCTAGGTCTGGTACTTTTCATGGGAATTGACCCTATGCAACTACTTACGATTGAACTATCACTCTGGGCTCTGAGCTTTTCTGTCTGACTTTAATTTATATGTGGTTCTGATTCCTGTGGGTCAAATACATGTTAGAAAATTGGACTTCTTCCACTTGCCACTGCTTAAGATGTGTGGGCACCAAAGCATGAACACACCTTTTTGTGTAAGTTAGAAGGAAAATGAGCTTAAGCTCTTCAGGGCAGGAAGTGTCCTTGTTTGTCATATTGCTTAGCAGAATGGGATCCCAATCCTGCTCTGCACCTCTGGATTCCACTGTAATACAAATAAGGGGCTTTTTTAGGTACCTATGAGGGCAAAATAAAAGTTCAAGCTGCCCTCTCTGTTAAAAAGGCATTTTATCTGTGAATGTGCACTGAATCTTTGTACTGACTCCCATAGTCAGTGTTCAGGGGACTCTACTCTTGCCACTGCCCAGGGGATTTACGTGCCTAACTCTCTCTAGTGTTTCCCATGCTAGTCATGGGATAATATTAACTGGCTCTGAACAGCGAATTTACCAGTCAGTGGCATGAAAATCAATGGCAGTGTGCTGCATACAAGAAGGGTGTGCAGAGGTCCTTGTGACGAACTCCTGAACTTCCAGAACAATTTTTCTATGCAGTTAAGTATTTTTAAACAATGCAAATTTAGCCCACTTTTTAAAAAAAAACAGAACCCTAATTTATTTAAACTTAACATCAGTAATTTTATTTTTATTTATATGGAATTGTGTGTGTAAATATATGAAAATTACTAAAAATGAAGCACTCTTGCTTTGCTACTCGTGTAGTTTGTGGCAAAGGAAGTTGCTCACAATTTGGATATATGACAATTTGGAGACTTACTGCTAATATTGGGGAAAAGAAAAGGAGTACTTGTGGCACCTTAGAGACTAAGCAATTTATTTGAGCATAAGCTTTCGTGAGCTACAAAATCCGATGAAGTGAGCTGTAGCTCACGAAAGTTTATGCTCAACAGCTCACTTCATCAGATTTTGTAGCTCACGAAAGCTTATGTCAAATTGCTTAGTCTCTAAGGTGCCACGAGTACTCCTTTTCTTTTTGCGAATACAGACTAACACGGCTGTTACTCTGAAACCTGCTAATATTGGGGTAACTCATTTACTGGAGAAACCAGTGTAGAAAACTTGTATTAGTATTTAGCCCACATTAAATAAACAGTGCTGTAAATAACTTTCCTTATGGCTGAGTGTCTCTAGCCTTTTAATAATGCAGCCACCTGCTGAGCAGCACTTTTTTAGTGCAAGCAGGCCTTCCTGCTGAATAGTAGCCATACTATGGTAGCTTTCACTGGGAGATCAGCCTCACTTCATGGTGACAAGCATTTTAGGGCATTCTGAAAATTACATTTGTCCTCATTAGTAAGTACCTATTGGCATCTGATGGGAATGAAACATAGCTACTTCTAAAATGGCACCCTGAGTTCTGTGAAGATCTGTGTCATTAATTTAGTTCTTTAGTTGTCAGGGAAAAACCTAACCAATTTCTAGCTACATTTGTTTCTTTTAGGGCACAAAGAAACGTCCTTGTGCCACTTTTGAAAAGGAAGTGGAGAGTATGGGTGCTCACCTCAACTGTTATACCTCCCGGGAGCAGACTGCCTACTTCATGAAAGCCCTGTCCAAAGACCTGCCCAGAGGTAGTGTGACCATTGGTCTATTAAGTCTCTGATCAAGAGCTTGAGGGCAGAGAAATATTAGTTTTGGTTTGTTTGTTTTTAATGTCTCTTGTTATGTGCCAGTGGGATAAAGCAGGGACTCCAAGGCTATGATTCACTTAGTACCCAGGGAATCTGAGCATTTGCAGGTCCTGAATAGTTAATTGATGAGCATATAGTCATGGAATGGTGCTCAAGCCTTCAGCTTCATATTCTTCTAAAATAAGCCTTTGCGGCCTACCATACTACTGTTCTGTATATAGCCTTTAATAATGTTGCTGGGTGAGAGAGTGACTTTGATCATCCTTTGCCGTACTGTGAGGTTTGGGAAGATGGGTAGCGTTAACTCAGTTATTAACGGTCAGAAATGCTCAATGGAGCTCCTGTGGGTTCTGTTTTCAGTGTAGCTCCTTGCTGCCGTATGCAGATTTCATGTGTCTTTTGGGAAGTAGTATTTTCCCACAAGAGCAAGGACCTACAGGACTAGCTATGACAAACCATAGACACAGCAAGTTTTTTGCAAGTGTCCTACACGTTTGACTCCTGACATGCAGCCTCATCTCTTCCAGTTTTAGGCACCCACACTGCATTGCCAGCGTACGGAACCCCTGAACTGCTATGTAATTCCTGTACCAGTCTTATAATGCCTCTGAAAAGCAAAATGTTGTTACGCCAAGATGAGAAATGATTTTTAATGTTGAAATTTCTACATATTGAAACCATTCAATTTTATCTGTTTTGTGACCCGATGGAGACTTGAACCTAGGTGAACAGCTAGTATGTTAGCCCATTTTGCCCCACATACCCTATCCCATCATGGTCTCCTACATTCCCCCTTTTTTGCTGAGTCTTGGTAGAGTGTTTATTTCAGTCCATATCCATTCCTTCTCCAGATTATGACCTGTCTTCAGTTTCTTGCTGCAGTCTGTAGTGGCCAGGTAAAGAAATTGCTGAAATTGTGTGTGTGTATTATAGCTGTCGAGATTCTGGCTGACATTGTGCAGAACTGCAGCCTAGAGGATTCTCAGATCGAGAAGGAACGGAGCACCATCCTTCAGGAGCTGCAGGAAATTGACAGCAACTTGACAGATGTAGTCTTTGACTATCTTCATGCGACTGCTTTCCAAGGCACTGCCCTGAGCCGCACTGTCGAGGGAACCACTGAGAACATCAAGTGAGCAGCAAATCCACTCTTTTAGATCTGGAGTATGATATACACCCAAAGACAGTCCTCCTTCCGCTAACACACAATGCTTGGGAGCACACAGTTCCTGTTATG
The DNA here is from genome assembly GCF_965140235.1 of Caretta caretta. NCBI lineage: Eukaryota > Metazoa > Chordata > Testudines > Cheloniidae > Caretta > Caretta caretta. The sequence continues at coordinate 24,281,210 of NC_134212.1, read as the reverse complement.
GATCACTGAACTTGATAAAAAGGGAGCTGCATAACCACAACTACATGCAACTGTGTGCAGTGAGGGTGGAAAGGTCTTTGCTAGTAAAGCACATCAGCAACAAAAGTATTTGCACAAGGAAGGCAAGCCAACCCTACCCATTTGCACGCAGCAGGTAGTGCTATACACATGGCTGATCTGTTCACCATAGACTTACAATTTTTGCCTTGACTCTGTGCTTCCCACTGCTGGTGATGGATGCTGTATTATCAATTTTGGAGTTTGAAGTCCTGTTGTACTAGGCCTGATCCTAGGGCGAGCAGTGCTACACAAGCTTCTCTCACATATTCCCCACCATTGTGCCTCAGCCCTAACTAGGGGGGATTGACTGTTTAGGCCAAGAGCGCAGCCCTCTCCTGTATCTAGTCTGTGGTGCCTCTGAGATCACCAGCCAGGAGTGCCATTATGGTGGTGGCCTTGACCATGGACACTTACCCATTAGCAAGTAGATAGAGATCACGTCACTTCACATTGGCTACTAAACAACCATCGGAAAGTAATGATTTCTGGTCACAAATGATATAGGCTGGATTTGAACTGGAGACATAGAAGTGAAAGGTTCAGTATCCTAGTCCCAATTCCCTAAGCATTGTGGTCTCCAGGGTACAGCACAGGGGAGGGCTAGATGACCGATTCCCAGGAGATGTTCTTACTGTAACCAAGGGAGTGTTGTCTCTTCCGTTGTATTGAGTACCTGCCTTCCCTGACCACCCAGCCCTCACAGCTCAACCTATCTCCTCCATACTTGGATTGTTGGGATATTAAAATGTTGTGTATGCTCTTTAGGCGTCTGACTCGTGCAGATCTAGCCGCCTACATTGACACTCACTACAAGGCCCCTCGCATGGTCCTCGCAGCTGCTGGAGGTAAGTGCTAGTTTTCTGGGACTCTAGGAGTGGGGTTCTCTCAACAAAATTTTTGGTGGCCTCAGAGTGCAGCCACCAACTCTTGCTGGTGGCTGCTGACAATTTTTCCTAAAATACTTAATTAACTGTAGGAAAAACAAACAAATATGCACATATACACGTCCAAAGCATTGTGATTTGTGTAGGGGTTATTTTCAAACTCAATAATAAAAGTAATGTACCGTTGTCTCTGTTCTTTACTGGACCTAAACAGAAAAGAAACAAAAATAAGGTGCTTTGCGTGTTCTTGTCTTCCGTTGGTTTTTTTTTAAGATTTGTTAGGTGGGTGGCAGGCAGTGAAAAGTGATATTAACTAACATACAAATATCACTTTTCATGGCAGATTTATTCAGCTCCCAGCTTACTGGGGCTAAATTAAGCCCTCTCTGGGGAGGTAGGTAAGGAAGCAGTGGGGGGCCAGCACCTGGGGCCGAGGACCAGAGACTGCTGCTGTGCAGCTGAAGTCCGGGGTTGGAGGGTGCAATGGGGGCCAGGGATGATGGAGATAGGATGAGCCTGCTGCTGGAGCCCATGGATGGAGAAGGCAGCGGGGCCCAGGGCGACGGGCACGGGGTGGTGAGCCGGAGGCCAGCACCCACTGCCCAGCTGGGGCCAGATCCCGGAGCCATTTGGCCAGAGCCTGGAGGATGGAGCCTGCTGCCATGCAGCCGGAGCCCAGGGCTGGAGGAGGCAGTGGGGACCAGGGCAACAGGGGGGAGTGGTGAGCCTGGGAATAAAGCCCACTGCCATGTGGGTAGAGCCATGACCAGAGCCCGCCACCCCAGGGCTGAAGCCTGAGCCCCACTACTCCCAGGATATGTGGGGAACTCACACCAGCTGCCTGTTCCTCTGGCATTTCTGGTTTCAGAGTGGGGCAGGGCCCAATCACTACTGGCAGCCCCAGGGGAGGAGCTGCGGTTTCACCTCCCCCGCCCCCCATCACCACCAAGGAGGCTGTGGCCACAAGAAAAGGCAGCCATGGTGGCCGTGTTTGAGAAACAATGCTCTAGGAAGTCTTGATATTTTAAAACTGATGTTTAGACTCCAAAGTGGGGGGTCTCAGGCTCTTTTCTGTCATATGGAACATAATATTTTTTTTTCTTCCTTGCATTTCAGAGGCTCAAGCAGCTGTACTGATTTCTTGTACCTTCTGTTCCCCTTTCCAGGTGTTTCCCACACAGAATTGGTAGACCTTGCTAGGCAGCACTTGAGTGGAGTTCCCTTTGAATACAAGGAGGATGCGGTGCCTATCCCCCCACCCTGCCGTTTCACTGGGAGTGAGGTAAATTCTTCTCAGCAACAGCAGATTGCTTTGAGTACAAAGCATACCTTTGTGACATTATCCCCTGGTCACTTAGGGGATGAAATCTCTGTGTAAACTTGTATGTTTTCTTTATGTGAGTAGATGGCACCTCAGTCCTGACCAGCAGCAGGCCCCGCTGTTCTAGTCTTGAGACCCCTACCGAGCTCTGCCAGTCTTGCAGAAATGTTTTGGTTGTAGATGTGATCAAAATCCCCTAGGAACTTATTGAGCCTAGTACTTTCATCTATGACCTAATGGAGTCTAGAAACCAGATGCATCTGGTGATGTGAATGGGACATTACATACAAGAACTTAAAGGTGAAAGGCTAGCTGATTTTGCCCATGACCGCACCAAATCCCCTAATTTATCAACCCATGCTTTGTATAAGACCCTGGAGAGAAGGCCACAATGCTCACTCTGCTCTTGCCATGCCCCTTGATGTTTTTCAGATCCGTGTCAGAGATGACGCCTTACCCTTGGCTCATGTTGCTATTGCAGTGGAGGGCCCAGGATGGTCCAATCCAGACAATATTCCCCTTCTTGTAGCTAACTTGATCATAGGGCGCTATGACCGCACCTTTGGTGGTGGTAAGGTAAGAAACTTGGGAGCATGGCGTTGAGTCAGCTGTAGTGACTTAACATTATGATCTCCTTGAGCGGGAAGCTGTTATGTATAATATTGAATTCTGAAATGTTCCCATGAAATGGAGTTTGTGAATCCAGAAGGCAGGATAGAAATGCTGACCAGGGCTGATCTGGGACACCTCTTGGGCTGGATGGGGTGTGGCAAGGAGGTCCTGCTAGCTGTCTCTGGAGAGCTATATGCAGCTTTCTCGGAGAGGATTGCTGCACAGCAGATCCTCAGCAGATATAGAATAGGACTGAGTAGGACAATTCCCAGCAAGGTGCTCACACCCCTGAGTATCCTTTCTGTAAACTTGTCCTGTGATGCAACAATGAAATGTTCATTTAGTGGTGATAGTATTTAAGCAGGGCAGGGTAATGTGTATCCCTAAGACACAGGCACATCTTACAACTGCAGTGTGGTGAGGACCTGTTTAAAACCCAATGTACACCTCTCTTATCTCTGTATAGAGACTCCCTCTGGCAGGGCATGCCTGTAGTATAGTCCACTCTAATTTCAGGCCACCTACTCCCTATATCCCCCCACTTTTCTTGTGGTACCCTTCTGGAATGGTACCAAGTACCACCTTCAGAGTGCAGTGCTGGGAAAGGAGGAAGTTTAGTGAGATGTAAAAGCCTTCAGCAGGCTGTACACTCTACTTTCTACCATGAAAGCTTGTCATCTCTGTAGGGTAGAGCCTGGAGTGCCCCCCTGAGCTCTGTACCTTGTTTGCTCTTCTAACCCTATAACCACTCAGGGGGAGGCATTTGAACTGTTAAAGGAAAGGTGAGCATTTGAATCACTGAGGGTGTTTACTTATGTGCAGAATCAATCCAGCAGGCTGGCTACAATTGCAGTAGAGAATAAACTCTGTCAAAGTTTCCAGACCTTCAACACTTGCTACTCTGACACAGGCCTCTTTGGACTCCATTTTGTTTCTGATGCTCTGAACATAGAAGATACACTGCATTTTGCTCAGGGAGAGTGGTGAGTGTGATTTGCTGCATGTAATCAGTCCCTATTATGGAGACTAGATCTAGCAGAGAACTTATTGTATCCTACAAAGTTCAAGCCCACGTATTGTCAAGAAGAGTCCTGTGCTTTCTAGAGTTTTATCTCATGTTAATCCTTTCCTGTGCGGCTTCCACAACTTACCTTGAGAAGAAACTCTTCAGGCTGTAAGAGAAATGACTCCTCATATCCCGCCTGAATCTTCCTTTGTCTTAATCTCACCCCATTGTTCTAGTTTTATCCCCCTGACCTCCCTGAATGATGGCTGTGGTCCCTGTTTGTTTTGGTGCATTAGAGGTTGTTCTAGTGTTGGGGTCTCTTATCCCCAAACAAGGTTGCCTTTCCCAGAGCATGTGAAAGGCACAGTCTGTCCATCATGTTACACTTAAGAAAGGTGACCTGGTGATACATAATGCACAGTCTGAGTCCTGTTGACTGACTGGTAAATGCCTTGGTGCTGGAGACTATTCATTGCCAGGAAGCAATGTAAAGGCACTTTACATTGTTTAGTCTTTCTTAGAGTTTATGATGTGTCTTCCAGCAGTGCCTAGAGGCTACAACCAGAATTGGAGAAGCCCCCTGTGCTAGGAACTGTACGCATAGAGCAGGAAACAGTCCTTGCCCCCGAGAGGTTGCTATCTAAATACACTGGGTGGGAGAAAGGGATGCAAGACTTGTAGGAAACCTACCAAACTGCACAGAACCCTCAGGAATTGGAATCCCTTGACAGTGGTCAGTGACTGACTCCCATTTTGCGACCCTTAACAACCCTAGCAGCAGAGATTGTGTGTGATTGAAGTTTATAACAGGACTAACAGCTGGCAGCATGCCCTGGTCCCTTTGCTTTCTTGTTGCTGCCAAGTTGGAGTGACACACCTGCCATTGAGGTGCTCCCAATTGTGACTGCTCGGGTAAGGTATTTGTCATTTCCCCCCATGTATGCTCTGACTAGACTTGCATTGAGCTTGCTTCAGTCAGTTTTCTGTGCTACTCGTTGTTGAGTTCTTAGCCACTCTGAACAATACATGGGGAAGGTTAGTTCTTGGTGTATTAGTTAGTAGCAAGAGGGTTGAAGACCTAGTATTCAGTTTGTATAAGAGGTTGAAAATCGAGGGGCAGTGTTCAAAATAAATGTGGGTGGAGGTAATCACTTCTCATCTTGTACTAGTGGAATGTCTTTGAGAGCCCCTTATTCCTTCTGATTCCTGTTCAGGATGCGTCTGTGCACCAGTGCAACAGATGGGGAGGTGAAGAGAGCCAAGAACATCCTACGGAATGCCCTGGTGGCTCAGCTGGATGGTATGTTCTAATCTAAGGAACAGCTGCTTTGCATTTTTTAACAGCTTCAAGTTCTGGCCTTCCTGGAAAGGAGGAGCTCTGGCTAGAAGCAAGGTGCTACTGGCAAGCAGTGTGCAAGGTTGCTCCTCAGCCCTGACCTGGCGTATCCTCTGTTTCTGTCCTAGGTTACCACCCCAGCTTTGTTAATTCTGAATCCTAGTCTGTAACGCTCCATGCTATCCTGAATCCATGGGTCTCTCCTGAGCAAAGGTGGCAGTGCCAAAACAAATTAGGCACCACCCTTGTGATGCCGACCAAGGGCAAGGTTGAGACCATCAAGCTGATTTCAGTTATGACCCAAGTTAGGTGTGAACCATGGTCTCCAGAGGTGGAAGTCATAATGCATTTCTCTGTTCCCCACTGGAGCTGCCTGGGATGGCCTACTAAAGGAGCACGTGGGTGCTGGGTTATTGGAAGCTGGCTAATGGTATGGGCTGCTTGCATACTTTTTTCCAAACTGGTGGTCATGCTATGACTAAGGCTAGGATTTTGTCATGGTTACTTTTACTAAAAGTCATGGACAGGTCATGGGCAATAAACAAAAATTCACAGAAGCCGTGACCTGTCTGACTTTTGCTGCTTTGGCTCCATGGTTTCCCCTGCCACCGTGGTGGCTCTCAGCTGTGGGGTTCCCCACGCTGCTGGCAGCAGCTGGAAACTGCGGGGGGTTCCCTCCACCCATGGCAGCTGGGAGCTACAGGGTGACCATATTTCCCAAAGAGAAAATGGGGCACCCCCAGCCACTCGCCCAAGGCATCCCCCATGCGAGGCTGTCACCTGTCATTGGAACCCTGAGAAAGGGCCTCCTCAGGAGTCTGTCACTACAACCTTGCAGGGGGCCCCCTATTGCTGCTGTCGCCAGAATCCTGGCCAGGGCCCCGCTGGCTGCCAGCTCCAGAGTCCTGCAGCGCTGGGGCTGAAGCAGAGAATGTGTCAGAGGTCTCTGGAAGTCAGATTCCATGACTTCCAGGACATAAACATAACATTAGCTGTGATGTGTTGGAAGGCCTTTGACTGTCTTGCTCAAAACATGAGGTCTTTCCTAACGAATCTCTACATCTTTCCCAGGTACCACACCTTTATGTGAAAATATTGGGAGTCATCTTTTGAACTATGGACGCCGTATATCTTTAGCTGAGTGGGATGCCAGAATTGCTGTACGTATCAGTTGTTACGGGAGCCCAATTCACCTTACTCCAGGTGTTTGTTACTGGGCATAAAACTTGCTGCTGAGAAACTGGGCGTCTAAGGCACTTACCTGTTTAGTTAGACTGTTTATCCTGGCAAGTCAGAGGCAGGGTCAGTGTTAAACAACTGAAATATATGTATCGTGGAATTGCCAAAATAAGGCTATACTTGTGTTCTGTGTTGTCACACCACCTTCCTGCACCCTAGGTCTAGATGCTGGTTCGTCCCTTGTAGGTTAGTAGTACAACATATAACCATGTTAAGTGACTTGAGTGCCTGTAGCATTAGTGATGTGCCTCATTTGAGTGAATCCACCTCTGAGGAGATGGCCAGGATACAGTTTCAGCCGGAAAGGTTTCAGTGAGTATATGCCAGTTAAATCTTCTCTAACCAGAAGCCGGAACTAGAAATGGTTTGAGAGATTCCACCCAGAATATTTTACTCGTGAGCAGAAAGCTGGTTCATAAAGTTCTCCTTTGCTTATCCATTTCGCTTTGCTATTGCAGCATTAGAGTAATATTGAGAGAGAAGTGTTCTTTAACAGGTATTTCAGGGGATCTTCCCTAAAGGCTCCCCTTGTGCTGATTCTTCCTTCTGGTCAAGTATGGCTCGTGTTGAACTCTTAATCTTCACTTCTAAGTTGATTTGTCAGACTCCCTCATTTTTAATACTTATCCCCAAGCTCCCTCTGTAAGATACATAGTGGGTGCAGTCTTGCAAGAGCCATATAACAAGGAGCTTCGTTGCCTGGCCCTGTGTGTGTGTGCAGTCTCTGGCACTTGTGGAGCACTACATCTGATACATAACTTGAGGGACTTTAGTTACATAGACTGGAATGGGTTGTCCATATCCTGCCAAGAGGAATTTCTCATGGAGACAGTAAGCTGTCCTGGCAGACAAGTAGCCAAATAACTTCAAAGCAGCATCATATTGAACAGATAAGCAGAAAGGGTCAAATCTCTTGGTCTTTGGCAGTCTGATTGTGTGGTAGTTGAGTGAGTGGCTTTTAGTTTGTGTAAATGTGTGTCTATCAGAAACATGATTTGTTGCCTGTTCTTGTCATTTCCTGTTAGACTGTGGATGCCAGGATGGTACAGGAGGTCTGCAGCAAATACATCTATGACAAATGCCCAGCAGTTGCAGCAGTAGGTAAGTGACCTGGTTATACGCACAGGTTGAAAAGCAACCAACATTGTTGAGTCTTTGTTTATAATGGAGAGCAAGGTGTCTGCTTGGTGGATCTCTGGCAGTTTTCTGTATAAAGTAATTTTGTAGTTCTGGCTTTTCTCCCTCTAATTTACCCTTCTGGTAACTTCACTGCTGTCTCCCCTGCCTTTGTGCATCGATATACTGAAGCATGTTCACCAGAGAGTATGTGTTGAAAATCTAGTTAGGTACAGCTGCTAAGACAATGGCTTTGGGCTGCTGGCTAGCCTCCCACTCTGTTACAGGCATGTGATTAACAATGGAGTTTCAATCTGAGTGGGGTCCGCAATAGTGCCCGCCAAATGTCATCTCCTTACTCTGTGGTGACATCAGTCAATGTAAGAATCAATGGGCTGGACTCCTTGCAGTGCTACTCTGCCATGTCTGTCTGTCGGCCAAGGAGATGTTCCCCTTGGAAAACTTGCCCAAGCATCTTCCCTCCCTTAAGGGCCTGGTGGATTCCCCTCCTCCGCACAGTGATCTCCAAGATTAAGTTTGAATCTTCAAAGGGGAGCTATAAGAAAAGGGGTTTTCAAGACAAATGGGAAATAGTGTTAAAAATCACTGTCCAGTTAAACTGTCTTTATAGACTTGTTTCTTCCTACTGTTGGACTGAGGTTTTAATGTAAGGATTTGAGTCTGGGTGGTGGCGTCATTGGATCAGAGAGCAGTAGAATTGAGAAGCTGACGGTGGATCTCTTCACTTTATTCTAAGTGACTAATTCTCCTCTGCCTACTCAGGTCCCATCGAACAGCTCCCAGACTACAACCGGATCCGCAGCGCCATGTACTGGCTCCGTTTCTAGGCTGTGCCTCCTGCAGAATGGAAATGGAGACGTCTTGGGCTGGGATGGTGCTCCCAAGGGGTGGATCTGTGTCTGAATCTCCTGTGTGGCAGTGGCAAGATGGACCTTGCTGTAAGCGCTGTACAAACATTTGTCTTAACTGTTAAAACTAACCGAGCCAAATAAATATAATTTAAATGGAGTTGGCTCTCATGGGTGTTTATGGCAAAGTGCCACTGTTGGCTAGGTGTGGGGTGGAAGTTCTTTCATGAACCTCTCCAAGTTGGTGACACACTGGACCACCATTAGCACTGGCAAAAATGCAACTATAGTAGCTGGGCTGTGATAGGGTATGCTGAGTTAAGTGATGCCTGGAGTCATTGCTCTTGCCTTTCACCTTTGCAGACCAGTATAACACGCAGGTGGCTGAAGCCCAACAGGGATGCTGTTGGTCTGGATTGGGGTGCATTGAGGAGGGCCATGGAGAAGGAATCTTGCAAAGCCTTTTGATATTTGAGCCTCTTGTCAGTTTCTATAAATGCTCCAAAGTTCCTTCTTAATGGAAAAAAATGTTTTGCTTCCCTTCGCTGTGGGATTGCACTCTGTGTTTGCTGTTCAGTCACTGCCATAGCCTGCAGAGACACCTTTGACACTGGTCTCTCGTTCTGTGGCACCAGGCTAGAACAGAAAGATGAATGTCTCTAATTTTCACTCTTCCTTAATACAGCTCTTTCTTGCGCCTCTTTACAGTGCCTACAAACAGAACTGTTACTCACCGGCACCTTTTTGATGGGCACAGATTAGCTGGCTTCACACAAGGGGTTGCTTAGTATTTTATTTCTCTGTGCCCTGAGTAAAGGGGCAACCTTGGACTAAAATTTTGCTTTCAGAAACAGGTTCATCTGCTCTGCTGCTACCCAGCAAGCATCAGCATTTAAACAGCCACAAAGATCAGGAGCGAAAGTGATAGAGCTGCCATCCAATTGGGCAGTACATGTAAGGAGAGTGGTAGCCTTGTGCTCTGCGATGAAACTTAACTGTATTGATTCAAGTTTCTTTTGCTCTTTCCTGTGTGTCAGACACACCAAGCTTCACTACACGCGAGTCCTAAGCTATGAACAGCATCACTTGAGCAGACAGCTTGGCCTAGGCGAGAGGTCAAAATTGTGGCTTGTTTCTCTAGAATGAGTGATTTGGATCTACGTTCTCAGCTCACTTCCCACCTCCTTATTTCCAAGAGTGCACCAGCATTCCTGTCCATTCAGATTCTTTTCAGAGGGAGCCTCTCTGAACTGTGGTAGCGTACCAATGTGTGCACACGTACCACCTCCACTTTAGCTCAGAGCTCTCATTTCTAGTCCAGGTACAAGTAGTTCGTTCTTCTGGAGGAAGGCTGTCAGGATGCCACTGGGCACATGATGTACACACTGCTGTGGTTCAACAGTAGCGTGGTACAACTCTTTGAGGCACTATGGTTTTACTGTTTGTGCACAGTGTTTGGCACCAGGGGCGCTGATCTGACTGGGGCCCCTGTGCACTAGTCCTACTGGTAAAGGAGAGGAAAATGGGTGTCTAATGGCACAGAGGCTTGAGAATGGGGTTCAGGACCCTTCATCTTGAGGCTGATGGTTAAATGTGGGCTAAGTCAGTATTGATCAAAACTTGTTACTGGTTGATGTCCTTGTTCTGTGTGAAATGATTAGGACCTAAACAGAAACTAAATAGACAAGTGTCCCCATCAGACAAACCACTAATAATCAGTCCTATCTTTAACAGTGTTTGAGAGGCCAAGAACTGACTGCACCATGGAGACTGAACTATCTTATCCCTGGAGTCTGTGTTGGGTTGAGGTGGGCATTCAGGGCAGAGTGGAGGAAACTTATCCTGCTTTTTGCTATACCTGGTTGGTCTCCACTAGCCACCCAGCTCCTGTGTTGTCAGTCCAGCATCTTTCACAGGCATGAAATTCACAGGATATCTGTGGAAAGCTGACTGTATGGTCAGACCGAAAATATACAATATGGAGGTGCAAATTAGAACTGTGCCAATAACTGTTTGTTTTAGTTTGCTAAGAGTTTCAGATCAAATAGAAACTGAAACTCTTCAGAATATTTGGTGAATTGAAGAACATCAGCATCAACACCAGTGTGAAATGTTCATTGACCCAAATAGCACTTTTTGCTGAAAAGCTTTGCACAGTGGTAACGCAGATACTTCCCACGAGGTGGCGCTAGCTCACAATTTCTCTGTTCTTAAATTGCAACATGTTTTTTTATTTAAAGTTTTGTTCTGTGGATATAAATATTCATTGAATTCTCACTTAATTTCTAGACATTGCCCTGACAAGTGGATTTTAAAATGTAAAATCTTCCAAGAGTTAGTCATTGAATTCAAGACTAATCCAGTGAACTAAGCAACTTGTGCCAAATCTGGATTCTTAATGAGAATTAGTGTTTCTGAACTCATTGCATGTATTAGGCATGTTTGAAACTGTTAAATATTCTTGATGCAGTTTGAACTGAAACTAACATTGCAAGTTCTAGCTTGTTAGACACACATCTAAATCCCAGAACACTTAATAACCTGCTCCCTTTTGCCTGAAACCTTGTAGGACCAATAAACAATTCCACCTCTGTTTATGGCTGCAATTAGACCCTAACCCTCTTTGTTGCCTTCCCTAGCTGCATCTGCCCTGTAGCTGGGCTAGGTGAGCTGGTTGAGTCTAATACTGCCAGCAAGCTTTGTAGTTGGTGGGAGGTAGAAGAGGACAGCTGTAAGGTGGGCAAATGGGAATCCATTTATGTAACCCTTCACATGACAATTCCTGAGCAGATAGCTCTAGTGAAGAGAAACTATCTTTTTTGGAAAGAACTACCTGTTAGCTACAAGGCAGTATGGGGAAATCTTCTTGCTGCTGGTTTGGCTGAGGATTGTTGAAACAGTATTTGTCTATAGGTTCCCCAGTGTGTCTGTATGCTTTGGCGATCAGGGCTTTTAGAAATGCTGATGGTGTCTTGAGCAGCCCACCAGCTGTAAAGAAAATAAAGGGATTTATTCACTGCACAACTAACCTTTTTCCTTTGTGTGCAGCCTTTAGACAGAAGCAGCCTGGTAGAGAACATAGGGATGTTTGATATTGGAGCCTATAGTGATGGGAATTCAATCCTCTGCTTACTGGCTTGCAATGGATTTTTGCTCAGACTCTTACAAGAGGCTTGAGAATGAGTTGCTGAATAATCCAGTACCAATATACTTGACATCTGGACTCTTCTGTGTCAACTCTGAAGTGGTTGGCAGGATCCCTGTTACTAAAACTGCTCTGTGCTGCCCCATCAGGGCAGCCTCGATCTGAGAAAATCCACATTTGGAAAAGTCTTGCATAACCAGCGTATCTTGAAAGTGTGAGAGAGGCTCATCTCTCTCCTTCCCCCCACCTCCCAAGTTCCAAGGGCTAGTGTGGGACAGTGGCATCAAGTAGAGGAAGGAGCGGGAACACCCTGTGGAACAGGGCAATTTCAGATAAATTAGAGAGGGCCTGGATGACATAATCAGTCTTGCATCCCCCAGACAATGCAGGATTGTTCTGCAGGGCTTTGACCAGTCTAGTTTTCAATGAGTTAAATGACTTTAGCTACTTGCCTTGGAAGATTACTCTGCAGTCTATTGGACCATGCTGCTAATATTGTTCTAATACTCTCTCTAAACTTTTCCCTGCTTCATTTTCTCCCATTACTCCTAGTTACAGCCCCTTCCTCCACTCTAAACAGTGCTCCCTTTTTGATGCTTATGCCCTTTGCATAGTTGTGCACAGTTGCCTTCTCTCCCCTATGCCCCTTGATGGTGATTTAGCTGAACAATACCTCTAAATCAGCCATTCTCAAACTATGGGATGGGCCTCCCAGGGGAGGCATGGGAATGTGTCAGCGGAGCTGCTGCCCTCTTTTTTTAAATAATAATTTAAAAAAAACCCAAACATGCTCTGGCTGTCAGCCCTGGGTGGCTGGGGCTGTGCAGAAAGGCCATGCACACCCAGGAAGTGGGGAATAAAGGGGACAGCTGGAGCCCTGCCACTCAGGCTGCCCTCCCCCAGTCCCTCACCTGGGGGTTGTCAGCCCTGGACTGGCAACAGCAGCACAGAAGGATGGCAGTGGGGCACTAAGTTTGTTGTGGAAAGTGATATTAACAAATATCACTTTTCACATTGCCTCCCTTACTTACGTGCCGCTGGGCAGCGCTGCCTTCAGAGCTGGGCACCCGGCCAATAGCCGCTGTTCTCTGTTCTGCCTTCAGAGCTGGGTGGTGGTATATGTACTTGGGGTGGGCAGGCATAAATGACTGACTACAGACACAAAGAAGGGGGGCCTGATTAAATGAGTCTGAGAACCAATGTTTTAAATAAATTCCTTCATTGCTGTGCTTCGCTAGGAAATGAGAGAATTCAGAGTTATCCAGGATAGCGTACAGTATTCTCTGCCTATGCTTCCCTCTGCTATAGAACAGCATGTGAACACTGGAGACCAGGGAACCAGACCCTCAGATGTGCAGGGTGGATCTGCCTTTGGAACAAGCAGCTTCTTTGATATGTGAGAGCTGACTTTTTGGAATACCCATCTCTTGCCAAGGGATGGTCCATAGCAACCAATTGTCTGTAATTACCTTACCTGAACTCAGTTATCCCCCCTTGGAAATTACTGTTGACACTAATCATAGATATGCAGCTGTGCTTGTCCTTAGGGAACCCTGGAGCTGCAGAGAGCTGCCTTTGTTCTTGGTTCCCTTGTATTCTGGAGAGCTTTTGGAAGAAGAGTCTTAATCCTCTGAGCCTGGTTCTCTATTTTCTACCAGCTTCCCTCTGCTGCTGCTGATGGAGAACCACTCCTGATGCTTGCGGTGGGTGAGGAGAAGAATCAGGCCTGCAGGGGGCCAGTGTTTAGCACAGTTCTAATCTGTTCAAATACAAACAGGGTTTAAAATGGGAGCACAGTTCATCTATGCTTTGCAAGCTCAAACATGTTCAGACTCCACTAGGAAGGGTCTTTAGAACAGTTCTGTCAAGCTTATGCTCAGTGAACACTCCTGTTCCCAGCATGGACAGTACTGTAACTGAATTAGCCGCCTTAACTGCAATGTGGACAGGTTTAAGGAACAGCTTCTCCTTGTGTGCTCTCCCTCCCTCTGTCCCCCAGGCTTCTGGAGCCTTGTGTGGCTAGTCTAAGGTGCCATGGCATATAGCCAGCAGCTTTTGATTGGGTGAGGGCCAGGCCATGGCCAGTAATGGAGCGAAGAGGAAAGCTAATCAGGTGGGAGAGAGCTCTCATGAAACAGTATGGCTGGGAAGCCCATGTCGCTACCACTCAAAAGTACCTGGCTTATTGGTCGATTAACCTTTATTGAAGCTACTCTCTTAATATGGCTGAGGTCAAAAATGCACATGCAAAGTGTCAACCCCTTTGCAGTCACATGCTGCTCTCCTGTGAGCTGGGTGGGGAGGAAGATGGGCTAGTGGATGGGAGACTAGATTCACTTCCTGGCTCAGCCAGACTTCCTGTGTGACCTTAGCCAAATTACTTAAAGCACCTTGTGATTCCATTTAAATCTGTGCAGTGGGGATTATACATTGCTACCACTCAGGGGTGTTAAAGTTACAAATGCATTGACTGAGGCACTCTGGTGATGAAGCCATCTAAGTACCTAGATGGAGCTGTAGGTCTGGCCTGCTTCCACTTGTTCTGTTGGAGTGAATGAACTAGCTCCTCGCATTAGGGCTTTCTTTAGTAGATGTGTTACTGCAGCTTGCATTTGGCTGCACCACAGTGAATGAGCACTTGGATGATCTGAGCTGTGAAGTCCTCAAAGATGTGCCCCCCTAGCAATGTGCTATATGACCCATTAACTCCTAGGAACCTGCAGGCTCTGCTAACTCCTGATGCAGAGTCACTAAATCTCACTTCTCCCATACACTACAAAAACTGGCAAGAAATCCGTGCTGGAGCTAGTCTTGGGAGTGTCCCCAGCTTCTGAGCTCTGGTCCGTAAGGGATAGTTTCAGTATCCTAGACTTGCTTGGAGCAGAAATGATCCTTCTTGGGGGGGAAAAAAGAGATGCTGATGTAGAGTGTCTGGTAGTTTGGAGGAGAGAGAGAGGCAGAGAACGGGTCTTCTCGAGCCTGACCACCAGCTATGTCCCAGCCCCACCCACTGTCCTTGTGTAGTTGATTTGGGATGGGGCAATGTGCAGCTCAAGGGCAAGATTTGGTTTCAGTCTCTGCCTTTCCTCAGTACTTACTATTGGCTGGGGAAAGGAGTAATACTGGGACTTAAGAATTCTGCTCTTCTCTCTTCAGCTGCTCTCTACGGAGGTTCCTCATTTCTCTTCCTCTCTGCTTAAACTTATCTCCCCGCTGTCCCCCTAGGCCTAGCATTAAGATCTTTCTCTCAGCTGAGGATGCCTGGATGGGCACCTTCTGCTTTGAGGTCTATCAAAGCTATTTGTAGTTTAGCCAGAGGGGGGACTGTGGGATTGACACCTTCCCAGGGGCTCAGCATGCTGGCCAGGGCCAAGGGGCTGTTTGGTAATTCCTGCTCTCATGCTGATGTAGAAGGCTGGCCCTTGGAAGGGGAGGTTCTCTTAGGTGGCAGCCTTATGTTCTCAAGTGACATTGTTCACTTCCTTCATGTCAAAAGTGACAGCTGCAATCCCAGTCTCAGGTGTGCCACAAAGCTTGGCTGGATTAGTACTGGATTCCTTTGGGTGGTCCAGGAGCAAACAGACATGCTGTACGAATGGAAAGGCTTTCTTCCCATCCTGCAGGTAGAGTGATACAGCCAGCCACTCACTGCCTGAGGCACTACAGGGAGTAAGAGGTTCTAGGTTGGAGATGGTAGTCCAGAACAGGGGATGAGCCATTGCTATAGATCCTGGCCTGAGCGGGACAGGCATTACAGGGAAGATTTCAAAGTGAGAGTCTTCACCTGGGCAGCTAGCAGTGCCCCCAAAGGCTCTGTTCAGACAGTGCAGGGTGGGGTGCTGCCCAACGGGAAGAGTGGCTACTGTTCCGCTTGGCTTGGCTAGGCTAGTGATTTAACACATTTCACTCCTTAACTTCAGCAGTTGCAGCCTGGTAGCTCAACTGCTACACAAAGCAACATCCTTTTCCTCTGTCAAGGATGTAATAGGACAATAAGCAGCTCTAGTTGCAGTGTGAGCATGATGTTGCTTATTATGAAAGATTTTGCTTCAAATCCCTGAAGGATTTTTGTCTGGTTCCTTGCCAGGCAGCCACAATCAGGATCGTTTTGCAGCAGAGGTCAAAGGTCAGAAGGCATGGTCCACTCACAACACCGATTTGGGATGCTATTGATGCATAGATAAGTGAGGTATTGGATTGTTGAATGAATTCTGGCAAAAGGGAAGCTCCTGCAGCAGTTAAAGTGGGAAGGGAGCAGGGTTATAGGAAATAAAACCCAGCCTTCCTTAGGTGCACGGAAGCTGGGTCAGTTAGTGTTTGCAGGGGTGCCGCTGCCTCTGCCTTCAACTGGGAGTAGAAGTGACACAAGATCCACAGAAGCAGCTTCTCCCCAGAGATGTGCAGCCTAGACAAATCCAAGAAGGGTCAGCAATCTCCAGCGTGCTGGGTCTCGAGAGACTAAGACCAAAGCATCTGCTAAGCTCTGCCTAAGTATCTGCCTCTTGATGCATAACCCAACTTTCTGGGATCCACGTGGCACTAGTACTAATACACCTAACCCTGGGGACTGCAGAGCAGAAGACGCTCCTTGGGATGCTGTGACTCCCAGACCTGCTCTTCCCGGCTTTGTGTACTTAGACTCCAGATGTGCGGAACTTGGCAGGGCTGTTGTGACATTGAAATATAAACATCTCCCAGTGCAGTCTGGTGCATGCAGCTGCTTAAAGGGCCAGGAGTGTGAGCCATGGATTTCTCTACTAGAGACCTCATGTCTGAAGCTGGCACCTGGGTTTCCAGGCGTCCGAAGGGGCAGGATTTGCTGATGAGTTAAGCTTTGTCTACACTGCCAATTGAACGACGACAATTTTGTCCTTCAGAGATGCTTAACCCCCTCCCCCCGAAAGCCAAAAGTTTTGCCGCAGCAAGCAGCAGTGTAAACAGCTCGTTGTCAGCAGGAGCGCTCTCCTGTCGACAACAGGAACCCCGCTCAGAGGGCATGGAAGTATTTGATTGGCAAAAGTGCTGACAAACAGCATTTACACTGCGTGACTTTCAGCGACACGGCCTCAGCAAAGCAACTCTAGCTCAGGTTGGGAGAAGTCTCATGTGAGTTAGTCAGTGGCCCTTGTTTTCTGAAGGCAGGGTTTTGTCTGCTGCTTTGGGGAATGATGGAGATCTTGGATACTGCATCAAGAGGTTCAGACATGCAGGAGAAGCTGTTCCTCTCCTCCGTTAGTTAAGACATTGAAAGAGGCCCAAGTTCATGCACCAGCACAGAAATCCTGTCTGGGTGTGAATTTGTGTTGCAAGCCATGTAATCACTGTTCAGCATTACATTCCAGCCAAGGTGTTGGGCTGGTCTGACTGTATGGTCCTTGGATGTGGTCTAGCACCCCATACTGTTCCAGCCGGCTTATGGCTGTTAGAGTGAAGGACTCACTCAAGTTTCTCCAATGAGGGGAAGTAAGCAAGTACAAAAAATTGTCAGCCAAAGTGGATGCCATGGTGCTGCATTTGCCAGCCGCTTCCTAAGGACAGAAAAACAACTCTCCAAAGCCCCACACCCCAGCCAGGCAATCAAATATGCTGCTGGCAAAACAGCTGAGCGGGGTGATGTGGTCTGTCTATTTTGTGGCAGTATGAGGCCACCTTGGATGGGGCTGTGCATGGGAGGGGTTCCTATGGTGACAGACATTCATCCTGGTGGGGCAAGGTAGGTCTTTTGTCCTTTCTTCTTGCATGGGCACCCCTCCAAAAAACTGAAGGATGAACAGAAGAACCAGCCTCCAAAGGCAGAACACTTGGGACATGCCTTGTCATGCCAACTTCATAAATCTCCTTAAACACCACCTGGGTCCCTTCACTACAGTACTATGGGCGGCTGTGCTTGCTGCTGTATATTCTTGTCTCATTGGGTGGGAGCAAGAGATGCAGACTTTCCTGGGAAACCTGAGGGGTTGCTTCTCTCTCTGCCACCTTAGCCCAGTACTTCAGCTGCTTTGATTGCCTAATGACCATAAAAACTTTATCTTAGGCTCTGATGAGGGCTTATATAAGCTGCTGATGTGTGAAATGACTACTGCTGTAACAAAAAACAGCTGGATTCACGGGTGGGGATCCTCCTATTTCCCAATACCATGTGTTAATAGGCAAGTTAGTGGTGTGAAAATGCAGAACTCTATTTTTGGCTGGAAAAGCAGCCTTGCTGCAAAGAAGCATGCACCATCTATGTGCCTGCTCTGCCCCATCTATGAAATGGCTGCAGCAAATCTCTGGCAGAGACCTCATTGTTCTACTATCAGAGCATCCTTCTCCTGGGTTTGATCTCTGACCAGTTTGCTAGTCATCCTCTCCATGGGACTTTTTAAAAATACCCTCTTTCCTGAAGCTTCCTATAGGATACCTTGCATTCTAGGCGTGTATGCTAACATTGGATGTGTCCCTGCCTATCTTAGGTCAAGTGTCCTGTTGTTACAATGTGGTGCAATGGCTATCCTGTTCAGATCCATGTGAGTGCATGCTCCTCATGCTTACCATTAAGCTGCTTTCTAAAGTGCCTGTCACCATACTCGCTGGTTAACTTACATAAATTATGACTTGTAATGACATAGGTACCTGGGGCCACTTAGTTCTCTGTACCAACAGGTGTCTAGTACTGAAGAACACGTTCTAAGCTTTTGGGGTCAAACTAGGTGTCACGGAGTCCCCAGGCGATGCTGTGGAAATGCTCCCTGCGAAGCCAGTCAGGACTCTGGGGAAGTCTCCTTTCTGTGAGCAGCCTGTCTTCAGGACACACAGCTTCTACCTTCCTGGGTCTGACCTCGGAGCATTCAGCATCCTCTGCCCCTCCGTGAGCTTCCCTCAGCAAGTCCGCTCAGGCAGGGCTCCTGGGGAAGCCAGAGGGTCCTGCACCCCAACTTCGCAGACAGACGTGACTCTCAGCCAGCCAGTAAAACAGAGGTTTATTAGATGACAGGAACATGGTCTAAAACAGAGCTTGCAGGTGCAGAGAACGGCACCCCTCAGCTGGGTCCATTTTGGGTGGTAGTGAGCCAGACAACCACATCTGCACTTCACTCCATGTCCCAGCCAGCCCCAAAACTGAAACTCTCTCCAGCCCCTTCTTCTCTGGGCTTTGTCCCTTTCCTGGGCCAGGAGGTCACCTGATCCTTTGTTCTCCAACTCTTTAGCTCTCACCTTGCGGGGGTAGGGCCCAGGCCATCAGTTGCCAGGAAACAGGGTGTTGGCCATTCTCTGTGTCCAGACCCCTGCACACACCTGCCCTCTAGGGCTCTGCAATGATCATACACCCTTATCCCACCCCCTAGATACTTAAGAACTGCATAGGAGAAACTGAGGCACCTCCACGTTATTCAGAGGAAACATTAAGAACAGTCACACTAGGATCTACCTTTGTTAAAAATGGGGCTTTCACCATAAACTGCAGTGGGTCCTGAGGTGATTTTATTGAATTACTGGATCCACAATGTGAATCCTGAAATATGTTTGCAGGAGAAGCAGGTACACCATTGAGCAGTTACAATGTGATAACACTGACCTGTTCAACAGAGATCTGTAAGTCAGTAATAAAAGGGGGGAATGGCTGATCTTGGAATGAGATATGGAACCTTTTACCCTAGTAGGCCAGTTCTAATCCAGCCTAAAATGATAGTGGTCCAAAGCCAGAACCATCTCATGGCTGTTTTGCTAGCCTGTGAGATAAGTTGGTGGTTCGGAGGCTTCCTTGTCACAAAGCCAACGCTGCTGGTAGTAACTGGCCATCATCTTGGCAGACTGTGCAGAAGACTTGGATGGGCTGTGGCGAATGAATGCCCTTCCCAGTCCCCAGAGGTCAGGACTGAGGCAATTGGAGAGTGAGGGCTTATAGTGGAGGTGGTGTCTGTGGACGTTGAAGTGCGTGAATTGTGTGAATTTTTCCTGTGTCACGTGGATCTGTCAACTCCTCTGGAAAGCTGTTACTGGATGGGGGTTTGTAGACTAACAGGAGGCACCAGTGCCTCTGATCTCACAGTCTGGGTTACCCAGAATTCCCTTGGAGGCCAAACAAAAGAAGGTAGCTCTCCCCTCTAACACTGGGCCTGCCAGCGGCATGTGTGAAGAAATCCGCGATGTTGCCCGCTGGAAACTAGCGAGGGCATGACCCTCCCCACCTTGGGGCACCTAGCCAGAGAATTTCTGTAGGGGAGCAGGCCTGCCTCCATATACCCCTTCCCCCTCTCTTCCTGTTTGTGTGGGAGTACAGGGCTGCTCTGGCTGCTGGGCTCCAAGCGCTGCACCAGAAAGGTTGGAAGGGTTTGTTTATAAATTACGGGGAACGTTATTTCAATCCCTCATGAAATGCTGTAAACGTCTCTAAAGGGCAGGTGCTATAGAAATGAGGTCATAGGACTGCTCCCCTTCCCAGCCCCTGGCATTCTGCTGCTAGAGGAGGCTGGCACTGAGCACCCAGTGCCACCACCTCTGTATCTTGGCAAGTATGGAGTTAGTGCAGGAGCAGCAGAGGCTGCACTGGCTCCTGCAAGCTCTAAATACGATTCGTAGTAACCAGCCTTCCCTTCCAACATGGGAATGCACCAGCCCTGTGTTCTGGCATCTGGAAAGCTGCCAGGGCCATGGTTCTGGGGAAAAATACCCAGCTCCTGAATAAGATCATCATAAATCTCAGTCGAACTCATTACTGCCCCAGGAAGCCAAGCCACTAGCTGCACACGGGGCACGGCTCCAGATTCCCAGGCTCAGCACTTTGCTGTCCTTTCCTTCTCGGTGCAGGATGAATGGCTGCTGAGCTCCAGTTTAACCTAGGAGGGCAGCTTCCCCCTTCATTCAATTCCATTCATTAGCACCTCTCCACCGCTCCCTCACTTCCTTTAATTTCCCTCTTGCGTTCACCATTGCGGTGTTACTCTTCCCCCAAGATCCAGGGGCTGGAGCAGGAGTCCTGGAGCATCTTCCCCTCCCCCCATGCCTGCCAGCAGGGCCCATAACAGCAGGGTTTAGGGAGAGCTCTGCTTGTTGCAGGTCTATTCAAAGCACACCAACGCTCACCACCCCGTGGTCTATGGCAACTCCTGGCTCCAGAGCAGGGTGGAGAGTGAATTGGGAAGCAGAATGGGGAACAGCTCCTTCCAGCCTGTTCAGTGGGGCACAGTGAGAGCTGCCTAAAAGAAAAGAGGAGCCCCTTTGCTTTTCCACAGGTGCCAGCTGCTTCTAAAGGCCACTTTGGTTTTTACCCAACAGCTAGGGTATTGGCAAAGGGCCCAATGTGACACCCATGGGCCCTGCCTCAGAACTGCCCTAATAGGAGTTTCTCCAACCCCCTAAGTCATGCCCAAGCCCCCATGATCTGGAGCTGTGGTGATTCCTTGGGCCTGTGAGCAGCGTGGGGCGCTGCAGGGCTGCGTGGGCAGGCAGGAATCGTAAACCTAGCCAGAGCAGCCTTCAAGGCAGGGGCATGCAATTCCTGCAATCTCACTCAGAGGATAACCAGCTGGGCCAGGGCTCTGTGCTGCATCCTGGAGGTAGTGGGAGGCAGATGTTGCTCCTTAGACTTGGCTTAGGCCACGTAAACCAAGCAAGGAGCTGACCTGCCGCTTACAGCTTTCAAAGGCAGGGAAATCCAGATCTGGCACTAGAGTTAACCCAGATGCGGAGTCCTCTCCTCCCCCATGCACACATGTTCAAAGAGATCCTCACAGCTCCACTGCCAAGCACTTAGGCCATCAATCTCCTGGGCCAGACCCTCAGCACCAAGGGGAAGAGCTCCTCCTCTCCAGCTCCCATGGGCTGCCTGCTTTCTCAATCAACTATATTTGCGTTCTTTGAATGTCAGAGCCCTCTTCCTGCAACTGGTGGGTGTAAGACCTGCCTACACCACCATGCGGCTGGGCTGAGCTCAGCTTCCAGCTCAGCTGGGGGCAAACTTTCTTTTGGTTTGCTAGAGCTGTTGCCTGTGGATGCCACCGAAAGCCTGGGGCAAGGTGGAACTGCAGCGATGCGCACACAGTGAGTCATCTGAAGGGGTGTCTGGTCACATCCTGTTGCACACACAAAGGGAAGGGCTTGAGTGCCTGAGGGCCATCCCATCCTGCACCGTACCTCCATCGGCAATCCAGCCTCCCCATGCAGTGCTGAGGCCGGACCCTGACACTCCTGTGTAACTCTGAACTGCTGTACCAGGTGACAGCAGCTCCAGCCACCTCGCTCCTCTGGGCTGAACTGCGTCTCTGGGGATGAGATGGGATGGGACCCGATGCACCAACCCAGGACTCACTGCAAAGTCCGTTATTGACTCTCGAGGGCTTTCCTTACCCTGCCTCTCCCCCTGCGGCCATCATTTTGGGATGAGTGCAGTCAACCCCAGAGGAAGGGCAAGCTGGCATCACGCCTCTGTACTCCCAGGCTCCAGAGGGGGCCATAACCCACTGCCCTCAGGCCTAAGACCCACCTGAGCCTGTGTGACAGAAATGGATTCCTGGGGCACTGATCCAGGCTCTATCTCCCTCGTGTATGTGTGTGTGGTGATGGGAGCAACCTGGAACGGCTCTGGGTTACTTTGAGACATAAGACACTAGTGCAGGGGTCGGCAATCTTTCAGAAGTGGTGTGCCGAGTGTTCATTTATTCACTCTAATTTAAGGTTTTGCATGCCAGTGATACATTTTAACATTTTTAGAAGGTCTCTTTCTATAAGTCTATAATACATAACTATTGTTGTATGTAAAATAAATAAGGTTTCAAAAATGTTTAAGAAGCTTCATTTAAAATTAAATTTAAAATGCAGAGTCCCCCCGGACCGGTGCCCAGGACCCGGGCAGTGTGAGTGCCACTGAAAATCAGCTCGCGTGCCGCCTTTGGCATGCATGCCATAGCTTGCCTACCCCTGCACTAGTGGAAGGTAAGGTGGTGGTTGTCATCACTTCTCTGAGGGGCCCTGCCTGGGCTAGCCAGGAGGTAGCAGGCCTTCTTCTGGCTATTGGCCTAAACAGCTGCCCTTATTCCTGCCTACAGCTGAGCTGTGGCCTGGGGAGGGGGCAGCGTGTCTCACTCACACCCCCATGCTCATGGCTCAGGGTCCTGCAGGGGTGCGCTAAGTGGCTGTGTCCTGAGGTTTGCTACCAGTGGGCTGGGTTGTACAGCAGGAGTGGCTATCAGGCTACGTAGGTCTAGAAGGAATGCAGCTCTTGGGACGGCATTGTCAGAGCCGGCTCCCTGGCCCAGCTGCTGAATTGGACACCGGCCCCTGCCTCAGCCAGGACGCGTGTTGAGTCACGCTCTGCAGATACGAAGCTGCAGCCTACACAAGTCTGAATGAATGAGCGGTTGCAGCTGGATTCATTCATGTTTTCCTGGCTGCAGGGGCCGCAGAGAACTCCTCTCCCTTATGCTCCTCCTGCCTGTTTCCTTGCAGCCCCTCTGTGCTGTCCTTGTTGGGAGAGCTCTTGCGTGAGAGCCACACAGGTCCAGTCTTGGAATGAGATGACACACCAGATACACAGCTGTTGCTGAGGGGCTAGTGGGTTAATCCTGATCACAGCTGCCACCAGCTGAGATGGGTGCTTACAAGCCATGTCCCATATGTAAAAGGCTGCACCCACAAAGGCCAGAAACCTTATTTCCAGTCTGCGTTTGGCTTTCTGTGCAATGAGTTTGGGGCGCGGGGGCTCAGCCTAACTCTTGGGGCTGTTTGTTTGCATCCGTAAAGCCTGGCCCAATTGCAGAGCATTGCAGGTCTCTGCACAAGGGGAGCTCTGGGAGTGGAACAGCAGCAGGACCGAGGGGCATCGACCGAGGTATGGGGGACCTAGAATAGTGGTGGTGCAACAGGCCAGGAGCAAGGGGCGCCAGCAGAGCTGTGTGCTGTGCCTGACTCCAGCTAGCTCTGTCACTCCCTCATTTTTATAAGCACTAACATTTGCCCAAGAACTTAACCCCCTTGCTGCCCCATAAGATCCCAAACAACCCACCACAGCAGCTCAGCTGACTTAATGGCCATACTGGCCAAGACGCCTGTCCCTCCTTGCTCACCCCACTCACAGTCAGTTCCCAATCTCTTGGTTTCCTGCACCTCATTTCCCTGCATGGCAGCAAGTGAGGTACAAGGACTAGCACAGAGCCGTTCATCCTGCACTAAACATGCCTGTGCCCTGGGACAGGAGCCAGCGACTTGGCACCCTATGCTGCCTATAAAACAGGTCCACGGAGTATGCTTGCCTCGAGAGACAGGGTTTGTCTGTTCAGCTTTAATTCAAGCAGTGCCAAAGTGCCCTCAAGGCTGCTAATTAAGCTGCCTTTTAGAGGCAAGAGTTTCCCTTTTATGGTCTGATAAGTACTGTTAGTCATATTTATCTGGGCCAGCCAAGCCCACTGCACCTTCCCTGCAGAGCTGCCGTGGGTCTGACCCACCTGGTGAGCCGCCCCGTCTGGTACAGAACGTATCCCTCTTGCAGCACATCAGTAATTAAGAGGCAGAGCTGTGCAGTTTCTAACCTGTGCGTCTCTGGACAGGGCCTGAGTGCGCAGATCCAGCAGCAACAGAGGCTAGTTAGGTACCTAGGTACGTGCTGCTAAGCAAAGGGGATCAGTCGCTCTTCTGCCCAAGGGCTTGTGAGGCAGGATTTTCAGTGGATGCTCGATAGCCTGGGCAGCTGTTCAGACAACCTCTGTCAACGTACCCTTACTCCCTGCTCTTGCAGATGGGGTGTTAGCGTTGCTGCCGAAGGCCTGAACACCCCAGTGAAACGCTGGCCCTTCCAGTCCTGGGGCATGGATCCCTCTCAGTGCACAGCAACCCCCCGCCGCTCCCTAGGGTGGGGGACACTTTTCTAATCTGTCTTAGGGTAGTGGCGGGAGGTGCTGCATGACCTCCGCATGGCCACTTTGCCTGGCTACCTTGTTGAAGGAGCTGAATGGCTCAGAGGAATCCCCTCGTGTTTCTGTTCCCCGTCTGCAGTGGCCCATCAGTGAGGCTGTCTGGCAGCTCGTGTGAAAGGAGTGGGTGGATCAGTCCAGAATGGGCATTGGGCAGGTGTCCATATCCCAGCCCTGGCACAGTGGGCCCCCTTGTAGGCACCCTCAGCTGAGTGACAAAGGATTGAAAGAGGCGTGGAGAGGACTGCTGCTTCCCTCTCCAGGACAGGGCTGAGCCCATATTGGCGTGGCGCAGCACGGAGTGGAGATTGCCGTGCTGCTGGATCTGCTCTGAGGCTACGGCGGCTGCAGTGCTGTCTTTCACAGCACTGCTGCCCCCCAGCCCCACTCAGGGAGTGCTGTGCTTTGGGGTCCTTAGCCTGGTGGAAAGCAGACAAAGGCTGTGCTTGTTACACTGTGCGTATCAGAGGGGTAGCCAAGCCCTGCGGTTATCCCCCCACTCTGCTCTCCCTTCTCCCCACCAGCCTTTCTCTAGCTGCTTTGTCGAGCCAGACGCTTTCCACAGGAACAGCTGCTGAAAACAAAACAGCGCGTGCACCGGGGTGCTCGTCCTGCCGAGGTGGTGCAGGGGCGCGGGCCGGGGGAGGAGAGTTTTCCTGAACGCTTTGTTGATATGGCAGATTCCTCTGGGATGAGCCTCACACTGCTCAACTGCGTGGGTGGTCCCTGCCCGTCTAGTTGGAAGATGGACTGAGGGGAGGCCTGGCACGACTGCAGCATGGCCCACTGTCCCCAGGGGAGTTACAGCCGGCACTGGTACTCCCCATGTCCCTGGCTCTTGGGCTGCCTTTCCTCGCTGCCTGCTGCAGGACCCCCCCAACCCGCCTTCCCTCGCTGTCTGCATTCGCACGCTGTGCTGCACTGCAAAGCTGGTCCCTCCTCTCAGGCCTGGGGAGCGAGGGAGCTGGCTGCCCAGGGAGCCTCTCCTCTCCTCAGGGGCTGGTGTGTCAGGCAGTTCCTGGCAGGGAGCCCAGAGTATGAACCCAAACTGGTTACAGCAGCACCAGTGAGCTCTGCTCGGCCTGGCTCCTTGAGTGAAAGCCCTGGCCTCTCCAGCTGGCTCCTGAGATGCCTGCACCTCGCTCCTCTGCCCTGAATCTGGCCCATGAGGTTACCAGAGCAGGGTCTGTGCTATGCTTGCGCTCAGCAGAGGGTAGAAAGGCAGAGCTCTCCTGGGGAGCTCTCCTGCATGGAATTGGCCCTGAGCAGCAAACAGGCCCCTCCACACCAACCTGCCTCGTCCGCACAGCCACACATGTGCACACTCACACACTGTTCAGTGCATGTGCACTGCCCCACGTACTAACCCCCCCACGGGGGAGGGGTGTTGCGCACGGACCCATGCGCACGTCCACAAACAAGCACAAGAACCAAAGTCACGTGCATTTGCACAGAAGAGCACTGCCCCACGTGTGCGCTCCAACCCAGCTGTGCTCTGAATCCGGGCTGAGGAGGGGCCAGTCTCCAGACCCCGCTGTTGCAGTGAAAGGGCGCAGCCTGCTTGGCAGAAACAGAGCGGTGCCAGGCCTGGATGTTTCCAGTGAAGATGGCTCGTTACCTAGGAGACCCAAATATCTGCCTGAGAACAGCCCCCAGCTCCCCGTGCTGTGCTGGCTGCAGACAGACCAGGACGGAGGAAGGAGCATTTCCAGGCTCAAGGGAGGGAGAAGGGAGGCTCCCGACAAGGGAGAGGGAGGCCTGGCAGCACCCAGCACACATACGTGAGTCCACCCTCCGTTCCCTCCCCCCACATGCTCTGAGGGGCTGGCAAGCTCTGGCCACAGGACTGGGGTGAGGTTCACAGCCGGGGCAGGAGAGGGTACTGGCTGCTGGAGCCTGCTAAATGGGAGGAGCCCAGAGCCAGACACAAACCCTGCCTTGCAGGGGCAGTTAGTGGGGTTGTCACTGTTGGATCCTTTGGAATGGAGTTTTGGGAAGCGCCTGCCCAAACAATCCCTGTTTCTATTCTTGCTCTGCCAGGCCTTTGCCAAGCACTGGCTCCTCTCCCCCTTGCTGGCTGGCAGAGCTTCTGAGAGATCTGAACAACGGCAGAGAGCAGCCCAGCTGTTCTGAGCTGGGACCCCAGCCTCAAGCACTTGCCAGGTCCTCGATACTGACTCACTCAAGATCTGTCACCTGGCAGGGGGAGGATGTGTGCTCTGCCTGGGGGGAGGGGAACCCTCATTTGCATGCCCCCTCTCTGTCTCCCATGATTCAGCAGCTGCAGTCAGTGATGGATTGTGTCTGCCCACCCAGCTGGCAAAGGGTCAGAATTTCCCAGGGGCACGCTGGCCGCAGCTTGCAGCACCCATACGGTGCCGTCGCCTGAGTTCGTGCCCCGCGTGCTGATTCCTGGCAGTGGGTAGGGCTCGGACGACTCCTGCAGCAGCATTTCTCTTATTATTGTTCCTTTCTAGTGCCCGCCACAGTGTAAGCGCTTGCAGCGGGAACCTAGTAGCTAATGCTGAAATCAGCCGGTGCTCCTGGCAGCCCCAGGTTTGCTGACCTCAAACAGCAGTTCATGTGCCCTGGGAAATGTCGGCTCCCAAAGAGCCTGGTTTTCACTTTGCTTCTCCATCTGACCTGTAGCTACCCACCCTCACTGTTGGGGCAACCCTCTGGGCTGCACTGCCTGGCACCCGGTTTAGGCAGAGTGGGTGTAAAGCATGGCCAGATCAGCGTGGCAGCATCCAGCCTGCACTCTGCACAGGTGGGAACGACTCCAGCGGCTGTACAGCAGTGGAACCAGGCCCACGATTCCAGGTCATGGCTCCCATTTCCATAATGACAGGCAGTGATGGATCCAGGCCTGAAGTACCCTCCGATGCACAGAAGCAGCCCTCTAACTATTGCCATCAGTACTGTCCCTCCTGCTACTCTTCCCCCCCCAGACAGCAGGGCTGGGGCCCTGCATCTTCGGCCAAACCAGTCCCACATTGAACTTGAGCTGGCTTGTCTGACTGAGGTTGGGCTAGGCTCCTCAGCCTTGTTTGATAGCTCTCAGTACTGAGCACGGTAAACATCTTCTGGGGGGGAGGAGGAGCCTGGGCAGTGAGGCCTGTAGGAGGTTCTTTAGGTGGCCAGGGAGAAGCTGGTCTGGAGCCATAAGTCAATGTTTTGCCTGTCTGGGATGTCAGTTTGGCTGCCTCTGGAACTCCAGACTCAAGAGTTTATGAGAAGAAAAGCTGCTTTGCCATAGCTTCTGGGCCCCTGGGAAGTGTGGGCTGGTGAGGGTGTCACGGAGTCCCTGGGCGATGCTCTGGAACTGCTCCCCATGAAGCCAGTCAGGACTCTGGGGCAGTCGCCTTTCTGTGAGCAGCCTGTCTTTAGGACACGCAGCTCACACAGCTTCCACCTTCCTGGGTCTGACCTCGGAGCATTCAGCATCCTCTGCCCCTCCGTGCGCTTTCCCCCAGCGAGTCCACACAGGTGGGGCTCCTGGGGAAGCCAGAGGGTCCTGCCCCCCAACTTCGCAGTCAGATGTGACTCTCAGCCAGCCAGTAAAACAGAAGGTTTATTAGACGACAGGAACATGGTCTAACACAGAGCTTGTAGGTGCAGAGAACAGGACCCCTCAGCTGGGTCCATTCTGGGGGGCAGTGAGCCAGACAACCACGTCTGCCCTTCACTCCATGTCCCAGCCAGCCCCAAACTGAAAACCCCCTCCAGCCCCTCCTCCTCTGGGCTTTGTTCCTTTCCCGGGCCAGGAGGTCACCTGATTCCTTTGTTCTCCAACCCTTCAGCTCTCACCTTGCAGGGGGGGAAGGGCCCAGGCCATCAGTTGCCAGGAAACAGGGAGTTGGCCATTCTCTGTGTCCAGGCCCCTGCACACACCTGCCCTCTAGGGCTCTGCAATGATCATACACCCTTACCCCACCCCCTAGATACTTAAGAACTGCCTAGGGGAAACTGAGGCACCCCCACACTATTCAGAGGAAACATTAAGAACAGTCCCACTTCGTCACATCTCTCCCCCCTTCGAGATCGAACTGAGCGGGGTCACTTTAGCCGGTGACCTGGGGAAGTTCGAAGCCACCAACGTTCCCATGGATGCCCCAGCATCTCTCCCATTCCTTGGTAGGAGTTACACCAGGCCCTTCCAGTTTCACGCCCTCCCTTAGGTCAGGGGTGGTCGATAGCACTCGCAGGCCGCATGTGGGAAGGTTTATGCAGCCCATGCCCTTTGGCCACCCCAAGAATGTCTCCCCATTGACCATCACCTTCTGCTCCCACTGGAGGTCCGGGGGGCCTGGCCCCAGGAAACTCCACACAGACATATAGGTTGGGGTCAGGAGTTGGAGCCTGTCCACATCCCCACCCATCTGGCTGACGGAGTCTATGGCCTTGGGACCCAGCAAGGGAGCTAGACACCGGGGCTTTTCCGCAGGGTCCCCTTGGTTCAAATCGCCAGCCTGCTCAAAGGCAGTGAGGTGGGCATCCATACCCCCCCCCCCTTAACCAGGGGCAGCAATTTAGTCTCGAGGTTCCCTGCGGAACTGGCACCCCGGGGTCTATCCCCACTCACCCCGGGGAGGTCCCCTAGGCCTCTCCGCCCCACCACCGCCAGTTCATGCTGCTGCTGCTTCTGCAGCTCTTTCTCGGGCTCTCGCTGTCTCCCACGGTCCTCTTGCTCTCTCAGACTCAGCTCCAATCCCGTCCGTCTTGATCCCCCGATGGGGAACCCGATCGTGAAGACCCTCGTCTGGTCGGGGACAGGAGTCTTGGCGATGCCTGGCTCCCGCTTCAGCTGCTCCCAGATCCTGCTATAGCCCCAGTTGGGGTCAGGAATCTGTTCCTTAGAGCGGTCATCCTCCTCCAGCTGCACGATTAACTCTGCTTTGGTGCACTTTCCAACGCTCAACCCTCTCTTTTTGCACAGGGTTACAATGTCCTTCTTAAGGAGACGGTGACAGGCCATCACTCCGCTCCTCCCAAGTTGTTGTGGACTCACAGGCCCGTGTGTTCTCAGCTCCCCACGGTTTCCAGGGAGAACCCCTAGTGTGCCAGCCCTTCTCGAGGTCACCACCTCTTTGCCAGGGTCGAGCTGCAGACTCCTCCGCCCCTTGGACTGCTTGCTGCAATCCCCAGGGGAACCCTGCTACTGCACAGTCCTTCTCGCTGGTCACACACTCCCAGGGGTTAACCGCCCCCCGAAACCGCTCCTCTCTGAGCCTTCAGCAGGCCTAGTCCTCGGCAATCCCCCTTCGTGTTACTGCTCCCCAGTCACTTACTGCAGGAAGCGCCATCCACGGGGTGCAGTACATCCCACCGCTGCCACCAGTTGTCACGGAGTCCCTGGGCGATGCTCTGGAACTGCTCCCCATGAAGCCAGTCAGGACTCTGGGGCAGTCGCCTTTCTGTGAGCAGCCTGTCTTTAGGACACGCAGCTCACACAGCTTCCACCTTCCTGGGTCTGACCTCGGAGCATTCAGCATCCTCTGCCCCTCCGTGCGCTTTCCCCCAGCGAGTCCACACAGGTGGGGCTCCTGGGGAAGCCAGAGGGTCCTGCCCCCCAACTTCGCAGTCAGATGTGACTCTCAGCCAGCCAGTAAAACAGAAGGTTTATTAGACGACAGGAACATGGTCTAACACAGAGCTTGTAGGTGCAGAGAACAGGACCCCTCAGCTGGGTCCATTCTGGGGGGCAGTGAGCCAGACAACCACGTCTGCCCTTCACTCCATGTCCCAGCCAGCCCCAAACTGAAAAACCCCTCCAGCCCCTCCTCCTCTGGGCTTTGTTCCTTTCCCGGGCCAGGAGGTCACCTGATTCCTTTGTTCTCCAACCCTTCAGCTCTCACCTTGCAGGGGGGGAAGGGCCCAGGCCATCAGTTGCCAGGAAACAGGGAGTTGGCCATTCTCTGTGTCCAGGCCCCTGCACACACCTGCCCTCTAGGGCTCTGCAATGATCATACACCCTTACCCCACCCCCTAGATACTTAAGAACTGCCTAGGGGAAACTGAGGCACCCCCACACTATTCAGAGGAAACATTAAGAACAGTCCCACTTCGTCACAGAGGGCTTGTCCAAGAGCCCCTGGGGGGCTGGGCCTGCCAGGAAATGGCCAAGTGGGCTTAAAATTCCTCCAGCCCTGAATGGTGCACTGAGCCCTCTTACCCCACACGGGCCCCAGACACAGAAATGCATCAGCAGAACACCAGCCTTGATTCTCAGAGGGAGAGAGCGGCTCCTAGCATGTTGCATTGACTTGGTTAGTAGCTGTAATAGACCAGACAGGCTTCTTGGGAGAAGATGAGTGGGAAAATGCCAGTTCAGACCCCCAGATGCTTGGCAACAGGCTGCTGACAGTGCCAGGTGTGTCACTTCCAATGAGCGGCATGCCATGTGCTAGAATGCACCCTCTGTGGCTGCTTCCTGGCAGTAGCCTCTATTGTGTTGTGGGATATCTCTTTCCTTGGCTTAGATGCATTCATGGCCGGAGAGGAGATTACCTGTGCTCCAGCTGGGCTGAGGCACGCTGCTGGGGAGTGACACACAGCAGCCATGCGGTCTCCCTACCATGCTTCAGGGGTAGGAGAGTGTTCTGCATGCAGAGCACTTGGCTCAGCTGGCAGTTCTTAGCGTGGGAGCTTTAACAGTGGGGCAGGGAAGAGCTATGACCCTGAGGCTGATTGCAGGCCCTTTGCTTTGTCCCACAGCCAAGTGCAAGGAGAGACCCTTAGGGATGTCTAGGAGATTCTCCCCTTCCCACTGGGCGGAGCTCCGAGCCCTTGGGCCCACAGCCTGTGCCCTCACTGCCAGGCCCTGGACACATGACTGCATTCTCTTGCTCTCCCCGAATGTACTGCAGGCTGCCTTGGGGAGCAGCCGGTTTGTGAAGACAGGCTCTTTTCTGGAGTGGCTCCCCCCATTCTAAGCTGGTTCCAGCTGGAGTGAATCCTTCATTCTGGGAGAGTGACTCTTCTGCCGGGCCTGCTCTCAGCAGAGCAAGCGGGTGAGGTAGCCCTGCTGGGGGAGCTCCAGGGGCTGGGCAGTGCTCTGGAGACATTCCTGGAGCATGTCCCAACGAGCCCCTGAGGCAAAGCACAGATTCTGCAGCTCCCTTCTCTGGCCATCTCTGTCCTGGCCCTGCGGCTCGCCCCACTTCCTCTGCTCACTGACCTTAGACGAGGTCACTTTGTTTCCCCTCTAATAGACTCTGCGGCCAAGTTGCATCTAAGCCCCAGCCAGGAAGATGTGAGATGCCGTGTCAGAGCAGGTCACTGGCCCATCAGCCTGGTCTCCTGCCGGAGCCAATACCATCTGCTTCAGAGCATCAGAGAGAGCAGGGAATAGCCTCCCTATTGGATTTGCCCACCTGCCCCAGGGTCTCTAATGTCCCTGCCGGAGCACTGAAACACTTCCCCTTTCCTCCACAGCCTCCCCATTATGGTCACCATCCTTCTGGAACAGACAGAGGAGATAAGGTTCAGGGGCTGCCCATCCCCTGCTCTGGAGAAGCTGCAGTGCTGGGAAATGCCCTGCCGTGTACCAGGCAATGCTGGAGCTGCCCACCCAGGAGCTCAAGGAGTCCAGGACCCTCCTGTGCTAGGGCTGGGGTTCCTGGATCCCTGGCACTGCCCCCACGCCTGCAAATCTGGCATGCAGGGCAGCTCCAGGCCCCTTTGTCTCAGGTGTGCAGTGTCACAGTGTGTTGGGGACAGCCGGAAGGGCGGGCAGGCAGGGAGAGCACCATGGGGGCTCCCTGCTTTGTTCTGTCCCACAGCATTACTGCCATCAGGGGCACCCTAGTGATGGGAGGGGAAAGGAGGCACCTCCCCCTGTACTCACACTCCCCACAGCTGTGACCGCTGGTCTCTACCCTCACTGCAGCTGTCCAGCTGGGGGAAGGGATCTCAAGGTAATAGAGCACATGGCTCTGGGGGCTGAGTAAGGGCTCTCTGGGTATCATAACAGAGCTGCAGCATGGGGCTGGGCACTGGCTCAGAGCTTCCAGGGGCTTGTTTCCCATTCAGCCCATACCATTCAGGCCATAGTTTCCCAGGTGCTGAGGAGCCCAGAGCTATTTCTGTGGCTGCTCTTGGTTCCTCCCATACGCAGTGTCAGCCATTGGCAAGGCTTGGAGCCTTGCTGGGGGTTAACGAGGCCGTTCCCCGCCTGGGGCTCGGCAGCTGTGTCTGCGTTTGCCCAGCAGTGGGGATCCCAAGCCGAGGGCTGCCCTGGCGCAGCATCCGTACATGATCTCCACTGCCTGGCGTGAGTCACTGTCTGCTCTGGGCCTCCCTCATACCAGCCTTGGTGAGTCTCCTGGAATCAGTGCAAGCCCCGAGGGGGACGGCTGCCTGGCAAGGGGCTAGCTGCCTTCCTGCCTGGCGCAGGCTTGGCGTGCAGCTGCTGGCTGTGCCAAGCTGCAGCGGGGGGGAGCTGGACTACAGGCAGCTGGGGGCTGGGGCTGGGGAGAGCTCCATGGTGGTGAGGCAAAGAGGAGCCCTGGGGGCTGGACAGAAAGTGTGTTTGTAGTACTAGTGCCCAGGCCAGGGCCAGGGCCAGGGCCAGGGAAAGGGAAATGAAGAGCACAGGGGAACTCTGGGCTGCAGGTGAGAGCCCAAAGTATTAATACCACTCACCAGCTCAGCTCGCACTAAGCCAGTGTCTCCTGAGGTGACCCTGCCTCCCCTCCTCTGAGCCAGCAGTAGGAGGGCAAGGACCAAGGATGCCGTTACATTCACTGGCAAGGATTCATCTCCACCAGCCTGGCCTTGGCCCTGGCCCCAACTGCCCCCAGCTAGGCCTGGGCCGCCATTGTTCTGGGTGCTGTACACACAGGGCACCTCGCCTGGACAGCCCTCTGGCTGTGGAGGTGGAAGGTGACCAATCTACCCACTGCGCTCCCCCACCTGGAGACAGATGTTCTCACTGTGAAGATCACAGCTCAGCTCAGGCATGGCTGGGGCGAGCAGGAGGCCGGGGCTCAGCATTGCTGCTGTCCCTTCCCTCTCACTGAACAGATGCCATTATTGCCGCTTGTTGCTGTAGGGCCAGCATCTTTGCATCCTGCCAGTCTGCACCTCCGAGTCCCACCAGCCAGCGCCAAGAGGCTCCCTCCTTTCCCCCACGGACAGCTAGGCCTGAGATGCAGAAACGTGTGACAGGCACTCTCTCTCTCTTGTGCTCTGGGTGCAGAGGGAAAACTTGGATTGGTTTCAGTGAGGGCAGAGATCAGCCAGTGCTGTGCGCTTTAGAAAGTCCCCGTTTCTCACAAGGGAGCCCTCTGGTACAGGCCATAAGGACTCTCCTTCATGGCTCCTCTTCTCTAGGTGGGTTGTTTAGTCTCCTGAGAGAGGCAGGGCACTGTGTGACCTGTAGTGGGAATGTGGTCAGCTCTATGCTTTGGGGGTGAGGGGATCTGAGCTGACTGTTGTCTGCCTGTCTGAAATAAGGGCAAAGTTTTGCTGCAGGCTGGATATGAGGAAGGAGCAAAGGACCCTTGTTTTGAGGCCAGACCAAACCCATGTCCTGCTATTGTCCCCACTATAGCTCTAAGCAAGCTCCCACTTCCCCGCTGGGAACCATTCCGCTGTAGGTCACTAGCCACCTTCCCTGTAGAAAATTGGGCCTCTTGCCTGATTTTGCTCAATCCTTGGTGGGAGGGGGAGGGTCTTTTCTCTGAAGGGTGAGTGGGTGGGAAGGTTGGCTGCTGCTACTGCAGGAAGAATGTGCTGGAAAGCTTGGGCATGACTGCACACGACCTCTGGTGCTGTTTGTAAAGGCCAGTGTTAGGGAAATTGCATGGAGTTAACCCCGTAGGCTTTGTTCTGTGCATTTGTAAGCACACTAAGGGCAGTGTGGGGACGTGTTTGTCCTGGAATTATCCTCCCCGGCATTTCAACCAGGAGTCCTCTACCCTTATGGAGAGGTGGGGGAAAATGGAGCTTGTCCCTCTGTCCTCTTCCGTGCTGTCCTCTCCAGTGTCCCCAGGGCAGGGAGCAGTCCCCTGACCTTCAAGAGCACTGGTGGAGAGACCTGCAGGAATTGCGCCGGATTTGTCTTATCAGTGTGCATGTGCCTGATGGACACATGTGATTGATGTCATTGCACACACAGTCGCAGAAATTATAACTAGTTATGTCTCAATGGCCATTTATAGATGTAATTACTAGGGCTGTAGGCCCGATTTCCAAAACCAGGTGTGCAATAATGTGCCCAAATAAGATAACTGTGTGTACAAATGGGCCTAATTAACCAGCTGTAAGTGCAAGGGCATGATCTGCATGTGCAGTTATGGTAATTGCTCATGCATATTGGGGGCAGACATTTGACAATCTGGCCCGTTACCACCAGTTCTGTGGAGCAGATACACAGACCATCATTGAGACTTTAATGACTGTGTTACAGACAGGTGGGAAGGCAGCAGACCTGCCAGGCAGAAAGTAACTGGTAGGTAGTTATTTTTTAGTACCTGTTTGGTTGCTGCTGGATTTTCCTACCTAGCTTTGGCTCCTAGGCTGGGGAGACTGTTAACAGAGAAGGGGAGTAGCTGAAATTGACACGCACAGCCTGTTCGCAGCTGTGGGTAAAGCTGGTAATGTGTCTAATTCACAACAGGGTTGGCAAGACCCCCAGCCTTACTGGTCCTGGGGAGCCACCACTGCCTACCCTCTTCTCTGCGGCAGGAGGGAGAGATCCCATCAGCAGCTTGAATATGGTAGGGGTCCCTGCCTGCTGCTGCGCTGCAAACTGGGGCAGGTTGGAACCAGACGAGCTGGGGGTGGTGGAGGGTGAGGCCTGTGGATTCTAAGCAGGGGTGCAATTAGGTGAGCAGCCCCTACAGAAAGGGAAGTGGTGTCTCTGCTCCCTTTAATTTTCTCGCCTTGCTCCTCGCTCTGCAGTAATTACCACTGCAGAAGCTTTCTGGCACCAATGTAAGCTGAGCTGTGAGCCCCTTTCCACCCGGCATACTCTGTGCACCCTCCTCCTCCCTATGTCCCACTCTGGCAGTGTAGCGCCTTCCTGTCATTGCTTGTGTGAGAGAATTAGTGTCCCTGCCCCGAGGTGCTCCCGCATAGTTCCCAGCTTAGCCCAGAGCAACTGCAGCCTGCACAGCCTTGCTTGGAGGGTGCAACATGGCTCAGCTGAGCCCACTCCCAGCCAGGAAGCCTTAACCCTGGCCTACAAGGTGCTGTCTGAAACCTCCCTTCCCCAAGGCTCTGGGCCCACAGGAACAGCATGGAAACCAGTCCAGTCCACTCAGTGAGCGTGGCCAGCCCAGTATCCCCGCCCTTACCTCACGCCCATGACTGCAGTAACCAAGGGTCTGAGTGTACGGCCTTAGGCCAAGACCCGCATATGCAGTGCCCAGGGCGTGCCAGGTGCTGCCCTGGCATAGGCACCTGCATGGCTCGATTCTGTCTGCTAGTCCACTGGTGGTTGGGGGACTCGAGGGATTGCAGTGGGGAGGAGCTAACTGTAGGCATAGAGGGAAGGACAGCGACTGCAGCTCTGCTGCCATGCGGGACCCCCTGGCCCCAGTCATCGGTGGTGGCCCAGCAGGCACAGTCCTGGGTTTGCTCTGTTCCCCTGGGCAGGAGCATAGACAGAAGAACTGCGAGGGGGAACCACCTGGTGAACAGAAGGAAACAAGGTGTTGAAGGGAAGCTGCTGGGGTTGGTGCAGTGAGCAGGTGAATGCAGACTGACAGAGAAGGGCCCTTTTCTGACTACACTGAGCATGAGTCACAGCCCCCTCTCCCTCCCCGATCTCAGCCAGCCGCATAGAACGCCTTAGCCCCCCGGCTCCCTGTGTGAGGGTCCTGCAGCCAAGGCTTATCCTTGGCTCTTCATGAGGGCTATGGGTAGCAGCTGAGCCAGACAGGGCTCCCGCTTTGTAATGGGGGTTCTCTGGATAATAGATGGTGCAGTGAGTGCGCTAGCCGTGTGTCTCTGGGAGCTCTGCATGGCTGCCCCGCCTGCCCCTAAGGCCTTTCCCAGCTCAGTTGTGGGGAACGAAGACTGGAGCCCAGGGGAAGTTGTTCCATGGAGGTGAGGCCTGAGCAGGGAGCATCGGGGGCTTTTCTTTCCACTTGATATTAGCAGGGAAAAGGGCACGATGAGTCCCTCCTCAGCCCCAGTCTGGCTACACCTGTGCTGCAGGCAGTACCCCTGGGCTAGTGGGAGGTACAGGACAAATGGCCTCAGGTCCCTCACAGCTCAGAGCTCCCATCTCAGCCACTGCCCAGCTGGCTCATCCCCTTCCCTGCTCTGCTCAGTGACACGCCAAGGGGGAGGGGGAGAGAGCACATGCCATGCTCAGCTCCTTGGGGCACAGCAGCTGGAGTCCAGCTCGCCCTCCTGCCCCCCATCCAGTAGAACTTTGACCAGAATTCCCTGAGCATGCTCCAGTCCCTGTCCAGCCCCATGTGCATGGGATAGGAGGGTCCGAATCAATGGAGCTGCATAGCAAGATTGGGGCTGGCATAGCCAGGGGGCATGCTATGGGTGTGGACGGAGGGGCACGGGCAGAGCTATGTGGGGTCCCAGAGCTAGAATAGCTGGGGGGAGGTTCTGGGGGTGTGAACAGAGGGGCACTGGCAGAGCTGTGTGGGGTCCCAGGGCTAAAATGGGGGTGGGGGTGGGGGCTGACCTAACCCAACCCAAGGGAGCTCCAAAGGCTGATGAAGGGAGGGTCTGATGCCAGCACCAGCTGCCCAGTAGTCACCCTGTTCCAAGTGTGTGGCTCTCGCTCCACGGGCCCATTGCTGAGTCCCTGTGGAGCAGGGAGGCATGCAAGCTGCCTGCAGGCAGATTCCTCGAGTTCCTCTCCCGGTGAGGTATCCGGGCCCCGGAGCGACTGCGCCTCGACTGACATGCCTGGCAGGAGGCAGGATGGTGGGGGGGTTTAAGGGGAGAGATGGGGCAGGTTGATGACGACGCATACCTTTGCCTTCGTGGCTTTGGCAGTTGGAGGAACGCTAGGGAGGGGGCAGGGGAAGGAGGAGCATGGTGAGTCATTCACACCTGGTGCCCTCCCTCTGCAGAAGGGAGCCATTGGGCCTGGAGGCCACATGCAGGATTCCTTTCCTGGCACCGCTGTGGTGGGGGTCATGAAGCATCTGATCTGGTGACTAGGAAAGCAGCATGGGCTGCCTGCTGCAGCCCCCCATCTCCTGTGGCCCTGATGGGGCGGGGACACTCAGCTCTCTGGGGTTTGCCCTGGGATCCTCACAGCTCAGAGCCACTGCTATCCCCCTTCTGACTTTCTGTTGCCAGCCACTGCTGCTAGCGGAGATGGCTCCCCAGTCTGTCCTAGCACTGCAGGACACTGGCCTAGAGGGGCTGCTGGGCTGCTCCCACACTGAAACTGGGATGCCACTGGCACAGAGGGGCTGCTGGGGCTGCTCTGGAAGATGTGGCCTGGCCTGGGGGCCTCCGTCCACTCTGCATGGGGTCTGAGTCAGTCGTGATGCAGCACCTGTGCAGGCCCATGCCCCTTCTCTTGTAGGCTGTGTGGCTTGTGCTGCGCTCTGCAGTGATGCCATCCAGATGCTGCGAGGCCTCTTCCCTCTCTACGAAGCCCCTGCTATGCGTGGGCACCTGGCCAAGCCTTGCCATGCCAGCTGGTTTCTTGGAGCCCGTGGTGGCTGACAGAGCCCGGGGTGACTCTCAGAGCAGCCAGGAGCAGCGCTTTCACAGCAGCAGGCCCTCAGCCAGGACTCCCTTCCACTGGGAGCTGGGATGCCCTTGGCTCCTGGCAGCTTCTGAGAAGAGCATGAGGCCCATCTCTTGGCACACACCTTCCCCCCACCGCGACGCCACAATTCCCAGCAGTGCTTCTCCTGAGCCTGGAGGATCTGTGTCCACAAGCAGGGCCGTGAGGACACGGATAAACGCCATGCTGTGGAGATGCGCACTGCTGCCAGGCACTGAACCCTTTACTGTGGCTGCCCCATGGACATCAGCAATGGGGGGGTGTGTCAAATTCTGAGCTGTTTCAGCCATCGCATCTAGGCAATCCCCCTCTCAAAGAATCTACCACTCCTGCTCTGGGCCTGGGGCCAGCCTCAGAGCTCTTGGCAGCTGCCTCTGCTCCTTGTTTAATGAAGCCCCTCTTCTAATTGGGACAGGCTCCCCTGCCTTCATTGGACAGGCTGCTGAGAAGGAGGCTGCTCCCATTTGGATGGCAGATGGGAGGAGGGCACAGGGATCACCCTGATTACAGAGCATGGTGCAGTGTGTGTGTTTGTGCAGTTAGCCACCTCAACACCCAGAGCCAGGCCCACCCAGAGCTTAGTCAACAAGGGAAGCTAAAGGCCACCAGCCCTGGAGCTACTGACCGTGTGGGGGAGGGGACTGAACACAGGTCTATATGCAAAGACGTGCTAATGAGGTGGCATGGGGTGCTCTTGGTGCTGTGCCTTTAAGAGGGAGCTGGGAGATGGCAGCCCCTCCCTGGCCTTTGAAACTGTGTGTCTGGAAAAGTGCTTCAGGAGCCCAGGGCAGGCTGCATCTCTGCGAGGGCAGAAGGCCCCAAGTGCGTAGCACTGATCCATTGACACAGCTTTGAAGGTGCTTTGACTGTGGGGTTCCATGGTGCTACTCAAGGTAATGGGCCTCCACCCCCTGCTGGAAGATGCATGTGGACCTGCTTATCGCTCTTGAAGGAGTGGAAGGGGGAGTTCCTGAGCCTGCAGGATCTGTGTCTCCAAGAGAGGAGGTGAGGACACAGGTATACCAAAGGCCTGGAGGAGGAGGAGGGAGGTGGCTTGGTACCTGCTGGGAAGGTGTGGCACCAATGAAGCTGTTTCTGAGATGCAGCCTGCCCTGAGCTGCTGTAGTGTGGGGAGAAGCCACTGGGTTCTTGCCCTGCTGGGGTGGGACCCACGATAGAGGAGACAAGCAGCTAAGCCAGAGAGAAGCCATGGGGTGGTAACAGGACTGGAAACATGACGCAGCATTTGGGGGTGCCCTTAAATGCACTGTGGGGGGAGGGGGATTGACTAGAGGGATACCCTTTGGGGTGGGGAGGGCAGAGGATCCCCAGAAGGAGCTGATGTTTGTCAGGTGATGAGAATGTTCCCAGTTATGCTAGAGAAGAGATCCAAGCCCTCCTGCCCCAGGGCACAGCCCAGCCACTAACTGCCTGGTGTTGGAAAGAGCCTTCCCTGTGGGCAGGGTATCCCAGAGCTGCCAGCTGTAGGGTTTTTGGAGCAGACAGTGCTGGCACTGTAGGAGGCGGGATACCTGCTCGCTGGCTCACTAGTCCAGCCCAGTAGGGAATTCCATAGCCCATCTCCTCTCAGTTTGGCTCCCTATGAGACTTAACACAAGCTCAACAGCCTGGAAAACTGAGCATGCCCTCTGGGGTCCCAAGGTCAGTGATGTTCCCCATAACAGCTCCACAATGCCCCTCATCATGGACTAATCTTGATAATTGGTCTCCCTCTGCACCTGGTCTTTCCGAAAGCTAAGATTCCAGGACTCGCATGTCTAGGGCTGGTTGCATAGTAACCCAGCACCATTCTCCATAGGAGTTGCCACGTGGGAACCATCTAGTCTAGCTTTCTCCATCCTGCCATACAGAACCAAGGGCAGCCTGTCTCTGATAGTGTTTAATTCTGTTTTGAAACGTACTCTGTGGTGTTCTGTAATATCCTGCAGCAGTGAGTTCCATGGGTTAACTGCAAGTTACATAAGAAGTTGTTCCTTTGATTAGGTGTGTGACCCTTTGTCCCAGTGTTGAGGGATGTGGGGAAGAGAGGCCCCTGGCTTCCTGGCCAGTGTGCACACTGCTGGGAACTGAGCAGCCTGGGAGCCCCAGCATCTCCTGTTTGTTTTCTTTCCGGTGGTCATTCTGGATAATCTAATTAAATGCTGGAGCCGTCCCGCCGGCTGTTTGTTTGTTGAAGACATTTCTCTGGTGGCTGAACCGATCTGAGTATGTGAGCGGGGCTGCAGCCGAGGCTCCCGGAACTCCCCAGACTCCCTTGACGGGATGGGAACAGCAAAGCCACTTGGGCCAATGCCAGGCAGCCCAGGATGGCTGATGTCTCTAGCTCCTGCTGAACTTTACCAGGCTTGCAAAGTCATGGCTGGGACCAGATCAGGAGGATGGGACTTACCCAGTCCAGCCCTTCTGTGGCTCCATTCCCCCTTGCAGCCTGGTTCAGCCCTGTCCAGACTGCCCTCTGGAGCATGCCAGGCTCAGGAGAGGGCTTTTAGCCATGCAGTACACTGGTGCCCGCGGAATGGGGGCAGTCAGGGGTTGGTCAAATGGTCCAATGAAAGTTCAATGGAGAATTAACCTTCCGTGCTGCTGGAGTGATCGAAGTAGCCTGTCCTATCTGGTGGGGTCCTGGGCCCTTTAATCGCCTTTGTGGAAACTCCCAAGGCAGAGGTGCTTTAAAAGGGACCCTGGGGATTGCTTTGAAACCAAGTGGGGTCTTTCTAGCCTTCTCATGAACTGGACACAGAGCTCCTGGAGGGCAGGGAATGGCCTCTCCTCAGGGTTCCTTGTAGCATAATGGGCTCCTAGTCTGGAGCCGGAGCCTCTAGGTGCTTCTACATAATGAATGGCAGCCCAGCGGTGTGGGCATGGAGCCATGTGCTGATCTCCAGTTGGTGCGGGCTGGGGGGGGTCTAATTCTCCATGTTAGTTGGTGTCTGGTAGGTGGGGAGGCAGAGTGCTAACTGACTTGGGGGCCCAGAGGCAGATGACTGGTAATTCTCTGCTTGTGAGGAGAGCAGGATGATACCTGATCACCTCATGCTGCAGTGAGGTGTTGGCCCCACCGCCCTCTGCTGGTTAACCTGCCTCAAACCTGCCTGTCAGTCCCCTCTCTTCCAGCTGACCTTCCCTTTAGTTCACCAGGCAGAAGCTGGGAGTGCTGGAGTCAAAAGGCAAAGTGCCTGGAGTGAGCCTGCTGCCCTAGAGAGCCAAGGGTGGGGGGAGCTAGCATTGCTTTATCGCAGGGACTGAGGTTGAATCATACCCTACAGCAATAGTTTTGAAAGGTGCCTTTTTCCTTATAGGACTGGTCATGTGGAACTGTA
This sequence comes from Caretta caretta, assembly GCF_965140235.1. Lineage (NCBI taxonomy): Eukaryota > Metazoa > Chordata > Testudines > Cheloniidae > Caretta > Caretta caretta. The sequence goes on along the minus strand of NC_134212.1, from coordinate 24,239,671 downwards.
ATGGACAGACAACCCAATGCAAAATCACCAGGGGTGCATGGTGAATTGGATTTAAAAGCAGATAATGCACATTCCCCAGACAGCTCTGAATCCCCTGCCTGACTCAGAGCATTAGCTGACCACACTGTCCCGTCTTCCTGTAGGAAAGGATAGTACATACAGTGGCGTTGTATGGATTCTTGCACCTTCCTCTGAAGCATCTGGTACTGGCTTTTGCTGGAGACAGGAAACTGGCCTAGATGGGCTAATCAGTCTGATCTACCATGACCAGGGCTACAGAACACTTGACGCTCCTAGTTGTGAGTCCCTGAAGTGCTTAAGTACTGCAGGGGTGGGAGCACTGTGGAAATACCTAGTGAAGTAGACCCTGGTCTGGATGGACTGTTGTTCTGACTGGGTAAGGGAGGGAAGGGGAGACAGGATTGTTCTGGTGGGGTAACTTGATTACATTTTATTTTAGCATTAGGCCAAGAGGCCCCAGGCTGGGTTAGCTCACAAGAGCCAGGGATTTACACCAGAAGCAGAACGGATCCAGTCTCTCTTGCTGGGATTTGGCTTAGAAAAGTTGCTGGCTGTCTCTCGCTGAGCGACTTCCCAGTGCCTGGATTGAAAATGCAGCTGGATAATGTTACGCCAATCCGTAAGATTTGTAACTAAAATGAGGAGAATCAATCTTCATGCTCTAATACATAAACTGCTCACAGCAAGGGTCAGGAAGACCCCCCTCCCCGCACATACACATCATGTACAGTATTACACAATGAGCCAGCTGCATAATGGGCAGGTTACACATTCCCCAAGAACATCAGCTACTGGCTTCTTCCAGGCAGGGCACAGAGCTGATGGAGTCAGTGGCCTCTGGTTTCTCAGTCTATTGTTTCAAGTGTGGCCAAATGGGCTGGCTCCTCTGGACAGACAGAACTACCCGATTATCCTTCGTGAGGTTATATGGCAGGGGTGGGCCCATGCCATGCCACACAGCCCTCCCACCCAACACCGGAACCCTGCCCCAATTTCCTATGGCCAGAGCCCCCCCAGACCTGCTATGCTCAGGGCCCCCCAAGGACTGTGCCACAATTGCACAGCACCCTGTTCATCACCCCTGCCCAGGGCCCCCCGCCCACAGCCTCCCCCACAGAACCCCCACTCCTTAGTGCCCCAACACACAGAGATCTTCCCCGCCCCCTCACAGCCCAGCACACACACACACACCTGGCCCTCCAGAGACCCACTCCCCCATGTCCTACTTCCCGGCCACACTCACCACCCCTGCTGGGAGGTGACTGTGTCTGCTGGGCTGAGCCAGCGGTGCAGCCAGGGCTGGTCCCGGGGTGGGGAATCACTCCGGCCCCTTGGGAGTGGTGTGATCAGCCAGGCCAGGACCTGCCCCAGCCAGGCTCCCTCAGGACCCACTTGTGTGAAGGGGCCCAGCCAAGCCCCCCACACTGTCCCCCCCCAAGACTGGCCAGGCTTCTACACCAGTCTCCAGGCGGTTCAGTTCTAGGGAGACAGGTGGGGCACCACAGGTGTTGGGAAGCAGAGACTGCCCGGAGCCAGAGGTGCACTGGGTCCAGCCAGGGGGCAGCGAGAAGCCAGCAGATAGGGCCAGGGGGTGGAGAGGAACCCTCCTGAGAGGAGCAATTATGTGTGTGCAGGGGAGCCAGCAGGCTGGCGGGATCTCAGGGCACAGTGCAAGCAGAGCAGGCCTGGGCCCCTTCTGAGCATGGCCTGGCTCCATGGAGCCACGGGCACCATTGCAAACCCGGCACTGTGGGGTGAAGTGGGATTTGAAAGCCCAAAGAACTCTCCCAACTGACTATCCTAGGTCCTTGCTCTGGGATGGGGAGGAGGGGCCAGCACTGCTTAAACACTGGAATAAATTGCCTATGGAGGTTGGGGATTTTTAAGAGCAGGTTAGACAAACACCTGTCAGGAATGGTCTAGATAATACTTAGTCCTGCCATGAATGCAGAGGACTGGACTAGGTGACCTCTCCAGTTCTATGATTCTCACCCCGTCCAGATTAGTGTGTGTGGGGAAACGACCAGTGCACCTTTGCCCTGACCTGGGGGACCCTCTAGTTAAAGCTGGCCCCAAATGCCAATATTTCATGGGAAATTTGAACCAAAAATAAATCTCCCTCCCCCCCCCCGAATTTCTAGTGAATTTTTCCAGTTTTTCAACAAAAACGGAACCCAAATGCCTACATTTTTTCAGTTGTCAAAAACCTTTCTGGGGAAAGATGCTGAGCGGTGAAAAACCCAACCCCCCAAGTGTTAACAGAACCTAGATAGTTTGACTATAAAAGCTGGGTGCTGATTTTTCATTAAGGAATCCGAAACATTTCCAGCCAAGGGAAAGTTCTCTGGGAAATGTTCATTTTGTCAACCAGCCTTTCCGGGGGCGGGTGTGCGTGTGTGTGTGGGGGGGTGCTGAGTCTATGTGTACCAGCCCTGCCTGTTGGGGTCCCGAGGTGGGTGCAGTCTCCTCAGCCCCCGACCCACAAGGAGCTGTGGGCTGATCTGGCCAAAGAAGGATCTGAGCAGAGACCCATCCTTGCTTCTTACGGCCCCTTCGGTCTCCACCAGTGTGGGCCAGGACCCAGCCTCCAGTGGCCACCATCTGCCCCATTCACCGCCCCGGCTCAGTTGCTCTGCTAGATCAAAGGCCATCGCTGTCCCTCAAAGGGGATGTCCCGTTTTCCTCGGCAGGGGAGGCCCGGTGTCCCGCTTGGAGCTGGAGGCTCCCGTCCCGGGTGTGGCCGGCTGAGCTCCACTCCCAGCGCCCTGACACGCGAGCAGGGGAGCAGCCCCTTGCACCTGGGAGGGCCGGGTGGCCATTGGCTGCCGCGGGAGCAGGGGCTGGGCCGGGGGTGCAGCCTGCAGCGCTTTGCCCAAAAGCTGGGGCCCCGGCTTACTGGTGGAGGGGCTCTGGGGGCACGGAGGAGAGAGGCAGGAGCCGGAAGGAGGCAGGGACCGGCCCCCCCTGGCAGCAGCTTCTCCGGGACTCTCTCCAGCCTCCCTCTCCACTGCTCGGGGAGCCTCGGGAGTTTCCTCCCCGATGCGTGGCGGGCAAGGAGCGCGGCGATCTCGCTGAGGGGCCGGAGCCGAGCGCCCGCCGGGTCCCAGCCCGGCTCCCAGGGGCGTGAGAGCCGGGATTTGCGGAGTATGCTGGCGGGCAGCAGGTAACGCCGCGCCGCTCCCTGGGGGAGCCCGCGCGCACCGGGGGCCGGGCAGGGGCAGCAGCTGCAGGGCTGCGACGGGAACCAGGTGGCTGGGCGCCCCCGGGGAATCCCAGGGCCTCTCTGTGCAGCCGGGCTTGTCTCTCGTGCGCCTCTGCCCGTGTCCCCCTCTGCCCCTCTCCAGGGCGGGGAACAGCCCCAGCAGGAGTCTCCCTAGCCCCAGAGCGCCCTGGACACACGGTTCCCTCTTCACCAGCGCTGGGAACTTTCCAGGGGAACCCCCTGGTCTGGTCCGTTCCATCCGCTGCGGCTTCCCCTTCGCTCCAGTTCCCCTCCCACGCGCTGCCCCTGCAGCCTCTGCCCATTTCCCCGCCCCGCGCGGTCTGGGAGCTCTTTGGATGCACCGTGGCTTTGCAGGCACCCAGCAGAAGGGTGGTCTTGGGTCCGAACAGAGTCCCCCCGACAGGGCCTCCCGGGCAGGAGACCAGTTCCGTGGGGAGATGGGGGGAGCTGCCCTGAGTGGGAAGCTTAGCCAGTGTGCACTGGTGCTGTGGTCCCCATCCTGTTGCAGCTCCCTGTATAAAGCTTGTCCCAGGGTATGTCAGGGGAACTGCTTACCTGGGCCTGGTGAGGGACAGGGGCCAAAAGATGGGGATGGGGAGACAGGAAGGGGCAATGCATCCTGGACAGCTGAGCTGACTCTCCACTCTGGAGCTGGCAGGGGTTTGGGGAAGGGACAGGTTACAGAGCTCCTTGGAGCATCTCTCTCAGGCTCTGGGTTTGCCTTGACTTTCACTGGGCCCTGGAACACGCGAGGGGAGAGGGACGTCAGCCGGGCAACCGTTAACAAACAGTTACAGGGAGGAAACAGGAGAGGTAAGATCCGAAGGGATCCCGCCCAAGTATTCACACTCATAGTAGTGCACACTACTGCACGCTCACGCCGCTGTGCGTGCTTGCACTCTCAACTATGCACAATCACATACTTGCATTGCAACCACAACCATCCACTCATCCTCTGAGGGTCAGAACAGCGCACGCTCATGCTGTCGCACACTCACAGCTGCACACTTGCACTCCTGGGTGTACACAGCCTGGTTGGAGAGAGCTGGGAATGGCCGCTGGGAAGTAGGAAGGCCTGAGGTTGGCAGGCCGGCGTGGGGTTGTTAGCTCGCTGCCTTGGTGTGAGCGTGTGCAGTGACACTTCTGCCGGGGGAACCTGCCCTGCCCATTCTCCTCTCCCCGGCGCTGGGGCACCCATGTCCTGATGAAACTTGACTTCTCTCCTTCCCAGGGGGACAGAGTTGTGCCATGCTGGAGAGGTGGCCCCTCCTCATTGGGGCTGGAATCAGGGGTGCTGGCTTTGCTGATTAAAAGCTCCAACAGGAGACTTGTGCCTCTACCCCTGCCTCCTGTCCTTTGCCCCTCACTTTCTCTGCCCTCTTCCCCTGCATTCCTCCCATCCACCCCCCACCTCCTGTTGGTGTCAATGGGAATCCTGGGGAGACAAATCACAGATGTGTAAGTGAGCCTGGACTCTCTCCTGTTTGGATTCATTGGGATTGTCTCAGCTCAGTGAGGAGGGGGCATCTGATCTGGCCTGGCTGTGTTGGGCAGGGTTTGTCGGTGCCCCAGAAGCTCTTACTTTCAGGTGTCTCTGGTTTGATCTACTTTGTTAGTCTCTAGACCCTGCTTAGTCTCATGGGGGAAAGCACCTGCTTGGTTTTGCCTAGGAGCGGAAGGGGTGTGGGGCTCCTGTGCAGCTGAAGCAAGAGGTGGAAAGTGATGGCTAGCATGTGTGGGCCCTCAGCCCTGGCTATGCCTCTGTCCCCATTGGAAAGCTGGACTCTGCATTGCTGAGGGTGCAATGATCCTCCTTAGCTGTCTCAGGGCTGCACTACTCCAGCTACATGTTAGAGGGAGGAGCAAGAGCCCCATTTGCATTGCATGAGAGCCCTCGATTCCCAGGCTTCTGCCAGTGCAGATTTGTAGAGAAGTTCCCATCACTCCTGGCCTGCAGCACTGACAGCTCTTCTGCCCCAGCTGTGGACTTTGGGGTATGATCTGGTGTTCATCAGCTGTGGGGGCAAGAGAAGCAGTGCCCCCCATCGTTAATTCATGTGAGCCTCTGCCAGCTGCAGAGTTTTGATGGGCCTGGATTCCAGGCATGTGTTCAGCCCATGTTGGAAGGGAGCCCCCTGGTCTGAGAGGAGTTTCCCCTCCTCTTTGGCTGGCTCTGCCAATACCTGTCCTCCCTGTTCTGGATGGCACCACATGTGCGGCACTCCAGGCTCCTCACCAAACCACTGCAACATGCAATAACGCAGCCCAGGTCCATCTGACTCATTCCCTGGGCCCTGCCAAGGCATCTCCCTTTTACAGCTCTATGCAGAACTGCCCAAGCTGCTCTAGAGGGAAGGATCCCAGAGCCCAGGGCTGCGATGCAGAGAACAAACGCCCCTCTGCCCCCTCGAGCAGATCCCTGTATGACATGGCTAAGGCCCACTGGCTTGGGGGTGGGGGGGCAGGGGGAAGGGAGTGTTGGGTAAAGCTTGCACTGCTGCTGGCTGCTCTGCGGGGAGGCAACACGGTCCCATGGGTAGAGCACGGGGCAGTGGGAAGACCTGGGTTCCATTCCCAGCACTGATGCTGACTCGCTGTGTGTCCTTCCCCTCTGCACAATGAAGATAAGAACGCTGCTGACCGTCCCCTTTGAGAGCTAGCAGTGGAAAAGTGCAGTGTGAGGCCCAAGTATCAGCCAGGCTGTCAGTCAGGCCTTTCGCCAGCTCTGAACTCAAGGCAAATGAGAGAAGCTAAGTGCGGGGGAGAGTTTCCTCCCCAAATGGGCTGGGCTCTTGCTGCCTTCCGCGGGCTCGTCCTCAGGCTGAACTCCTACCCGTTTCACCAACCGTGGGACAATTTAAACTGGGGAAGCTTTGGATGTGGCTTTCAATCTGTCTGTGTTTAAATCTGGCTCACATCAGTTAATAGCGGACCACTCCAATGGGAGTGTGTCCACATGGGGCTGCACCAGTTCATCTAGACCAGTGCAACATCCCCCATTAGTCAAACCAGTGCAACGCTGTGAGCAAAGCAAGCCTCAGTATCCCCTTTATGGGCATTAGTGGATGCCTGAAGCCCGAGGTGGGGTAGGGGAGAGGATTGGTACATGGTGGGGGATGGGTTTAGCTTGCAGTTACCCTCTGCCTTTAATGATGGTTACTGCAGCCTCTCTCTATTCTCCATCTTGGGGTGCAATGCTCGGGGAAATGGGAGCTCTTACAAACTGCCACCAAAATTCCAGGGAGCCCTTGGTGCCAGGTGTCATCCTTTCTCGCCCCTCCGTGAGTTCCCCCAGTCTCTGCGCTGCTGCCAATCTCTCTGCTCTGTTTCCGGGTTGCTGGGGTCCGGGCTGGGACACGGAAGAGCTCAAACAGAGAAATAAGTGAAAGGGACATAAAAACAAGCCAATTCTGTGGTAGTCTAGCTCTTTCCTATGTTGCCAGAGCAGTATGGGGAATGTTATACTGGACTGGGCCCAACAGCCTGTCATGTCTGGTGTCTGACTGCAGGAGGGATGGAGGGTCCGTCTAGACCATTACCTGCTCTTCTCTAGAGGCCAATGGGGGATGGTGCTTTTGATAGAAAAGAAATTGTCCCTCCCACACCCAGGCCTATGCATAAGTGCACAGCATTATCCTGGGGTAGAGGTTTCTTCACTCACCTACTCAAGCTGGTGATAACTCTATTTCCTGAAGCATCAGGATCAATGGCCCTTGGGGTAGTCTTTGTCCCAGCTGGTGTCACTGCAGATGCTGTTCTTCTTCAGATAAATGTCTAACCCTTCATGGAATCTTCCTAAACTACTTTCCTCTGTAATATCCTGCATCAGCAAGTCCCATAGATTAACAGTGGTTTTTTTTAGCAGTTAAATTTGTTGCCCTTCAGCTTGAGTGAATTAATGCACACTGGAGGGAATCATTTGAATGAATCACACCTGTTGCTGGGTTCTAAATGAACTGTGACAGCTCAGGGAAAAGTCATGTACGGCACTGTGGACAGCTCTGAGATATCTGACTATCAGAAAAAGCAAACCGAATGGCAAGGTGCATAAGGAGTGGGCTAGGAGACAATATTGAATAATAATAATGCTGCAAGGACTAGGATGCCTCCATGTAAATGAGTACTAACATGTCAACTGGAATGTGTTTTCGGTTCTGGCAACCTCAGAAAGGATCCAGCAATGGGGAGAGGCTGCCCACGGAGAGGTGACATGATGGGGACATTGTATTTCAGAGAACAGGGATGCTCTCCCCTGGTGTTTCGCAGCCTTCTGAGGTGGTGACCCCATACCCGAAATAACAACTGTTGGTGATCCCCTTCCATCACTTACATTGGCTACAGAAGTCAGAGTATCGAAGGTAGCAATGCTGAGCTGCCTCAGTATGTGCATGTGGTCAGAGGCTGCCAGAGAAAACTTGACCATGAAGGGTCTGGATGTGCCAGGCATGGGGGAGCTTCAGAATGTAATGAAATTGGCAGCGCTGTGTGACACTCCTGCCCCCATGGGTTGGAAAAACACTGCTCTAGACGTATGCAAAATAGTGACTGGTTTAGAGATGGCAGATTGGGTCGCCTATACACCCTGCCTCCTGGCACAAGAACATAGGGCTGGCCAAGGGAAACTGAACGCCAGCTCGTTTAGAACTTACCAAAGGAAACACTTTTCAACCCAGTGAATCTGGAGAACCTGCTGCCAGGAGGGGTAGTTGTGAACTCAGCACAATTCAAACTGAGTTTGAACTCAGACACAATTCAAACCCAGATTAGACCTTTATATCGACAATAAGAGTGTCCACGGTTACTCGGCATAAAAATGCCTGCTTCAGGCCCTGAACCAACCACCTGGGGTTAGTAGGCACTTCCCTTGGGGGAGGTTTTCATAAGTGTCCACTAGGGGGGTTTCTTGTATCTGGCCACTGATCAGAGACAGGCCACTGGCCTAATGTGGCAACCCCTGCTGTGGGGTAAGGTGTCTGGGAGGGTCCGGTGGGCTTTTTCCATGAAACTCAGCTGTGTCTCTGCCCCCATCCCATTGCTTTGCTGAGACATGAGCCCCCCATTGGTTTTCCTGTTCCCTGGTGGGCATCCACTCCTCCCACTTGTTATGTCTTGCAGGCTCCCATGATGAGAGGGTGGATCCTGCTCCTCGCTCTGCTCCTAGCTCCAGCACCAGTTACGGCACAAAAAAGAAACCAAGGTTGGTGCTGTCTGAGTTCTCCAAGGGGGTGGGGAGGGTGGGGGTACGTGAGGCAAGGGCTGGGGGCTGGGCCCATTTGTGGCACCATCACTGGGTTTGCTGGAAACAATGCGTGGCCCCAGAGAAGCTGGGGGCGGGAAGATGGGGGCATTTGGCCCACATAGTCAGCTGGGAGGGTGAATTCAGACTGGTCCCAGCTCCACCCCTCAAACCAGCCTGTGCCCTGTAGTCCGATACCAGGTGTCTCCTCCCAGCACAGATTCGCTGGCAGGCTGCCCAGGCAGATCTGAGCCGTCACCATGCTGAATTGTACTGGGTCTGGTGGGTGGGGTGTATGTGGGGGAGGGGATGGGACACAGACTTTGTTGAGTGGTTCATGGTTTCCCAAGTCCCCACATGCCGGACACAGGACTGGATGGGGCAGAGAAATGATCTAGAGTAGGGGATCTCTGCACCCCTGCTGCCTCGAGGCTGGCCTCTGTGTCTGTGGTTGGGATGTCTGCCTGGAGCATGGCATGCTGTTGCATAGTTAGGTGTCACAAATCTGCTGCTCTCTGCAGTTCTCCGGCTCATGCCTCTCTGGTATCCCTATTGGCCCACCACCCCACCCCACCATGCTTGCTGATGTGCAAGGTGAAGTGGGGCTTGTCCAGTGCTCAGCTCCTGGCCCCACCTGTGAGCTGTCAGGATCTTGCTTGCTCCCTACAGAAGGTCAGGTTGGAATCCCACTCTCAGCACCACCTGGGAGGTCCCCTCCTTGGAGGGGATAAGGGCTAGATCCCCAGACTGAGAGCCCCCGTCCCTGAAACGAGGACTGTTAGGGTTGCCAACCCTCCATCTCTTGGAGGCTATTGAAGCCAATCCGGGAGATTTTAGGCCGCTAAAAGTCTGGCGGCACAGCGGGGCTAAGGCAGGCTCCCTGCCTGCCCTTGTTCTGCGCAGCTCCCGGAGTGAACGGCATGTCCAGCTTCTAGGCACAGGGGCATCCAGGGGGTCTCTGCATGCTGCCTCCACTCTGAGTGCTGACTCTGCAGCTCTCATTGGCCAGGAACAGTGGCCAATGGGAGCTGTGGAGCCGGCACTTGGGGTGGGGGCAGTGCACAGAGTCGCCTGGCCACCCCTGAGCCTAGGAGCTGGACATGCCATCTGCTTCCCGGCAGCTGCCCAAGGTAAGCACTGCCCAGCCGGAGCCTACATCCTGCACCCCCTCCTGCATGCATCTCAACCCCCTGCCCCAGCCCTGAACCCCCTCCTACACCCAAACTCCCTCCCAGAGCCCACACCCCCTCCTGCACCCCAACCCTCTGCCTCAGGCTCAGCCCAGAGCCCCTTTCCACACTCTGAATCTCCTGGCCCAACCCGTCAGTCCAGAGCCTGCACCCATTCCTGCACTCCAACCCCCTGTCCCAGCCTGGTGACGGTGCGGGAGAGCGAGGGAGGGGGGATGGCGTGAGTAGGGGCGGGGCCTTGGAGAAGGGGTGGGGCAGCCGTGGGGCCTTGGGGCAGGGGTGGGGCAAGGGTGTTTGGGTTTGTGTGATTATTAGGCAGCTGGCAACCCTCAGAACTGCGAGTGGGGGAAGTGCAGCATCTCCCTTGCTGACTTGCTGCTGCCCCTGTGCTCCTGGGATAGGCCAGAGGGCTCCTTGCGGGTTTGTTCTGCTCCAGGGTGTAGACTGCGCTTCCCTGATGCTCAGCCTGGGAGTTGGTGTCTCTCCCTTCCTCCATAGGCTTGATGACTGCCCCCTCCCATGAGCTGGGGCATGGAGGGTGTCACGGAGTTCCTGGGCGATGCTCTGGAACTGCTCCCCATGAAGTCAGTCAGGACTCTGGGGTAGTCGCCTTTCTGTGAGCAGCCTGTCTTCAGGACACACAGCTCACACAGCTTCCACCTTCCTGGGTCTGACCTCGGAGCATTCAGCATCCTCTGCCTCTCCGTGCGCTTCCCACAGCGAGTCCGCTCAGGCGGTGCTCCTGGGGAAGCCAGAGGGTCCTGCACCCCAACTTCGCAGTCAGACGTGACTCTCAGCCAGCCAGTAAAACAGAAGGTTTATTAGACGACAGGAACATGGTCTAAAACAGAGCTTGCAGGTGCAGAGAACGGGACCCCTCAGCTGGGTCCATTCTGGGGGGCAGTGAGCCAGACAACCACGTCTGCACTTCACTCCATGTCCCAGCCAGCCCCAAACTGAAAAACCCCTCCAGCCCCTCCTCCTCTGGGCTTTGTTCCTTTCCCGGGCCAGGAGGTCACTTGATTCCTTTGTTCTCCAACCCTTCAGCTCTCACCTTGCAGGGGGGGAAGGGCCCAGGCCATCAGTTGCCAGGAAACAGGGTGTCGGCCATTCTCTGTGTCCAGACTCCTGCACACACATGCCCTCTAGGGCACTGCAATGATCATACACCCTTACCCCACCACCTAGATACTTAAGAACTGCCTAGGGGAAACTGAGGCACCCCCACACTATTCAGAGGAAACATTAAGAACAGTCCCACTTCGTCACATCTCTCCCCCCTTCGAGATCGAACTGAGCGGGGTCACTTTAGCCGGTGACCTGGGGAAGTTCGAAGCCACCAACGTTCCCATGGATGCCCCAGCATCTCTCCCATTCCTTGGTAGGAGTTACACCAGGCCCTTCCAGTTTCACGCCCTCCCTTAGGTCAGGGGTGGTCGATAGCACTCGCAGGCCGCATGTGGGAAGGTTTATGCAGCCCATGCCCTTTGGCCACCCCAAGAATGTCTCCCCATTGACCATCACCTTCTACTCCCACTGGAGGTCCGGGGGGCCTGGCCCCAGGAAACTCCACACAGACATATAGGTTGGGGTCAGGAGTGGGAGCCTGTCCACATCCCCAACCACCTGGCTGACGGAGTCTATGGCCTTGGGACCCAGCAAGGGAGCTAGACACCGGGGCTTTTCCGCAGGGTCCCCTTGGTTCAAATCGCCAGCCTGCTCAAAGGCAGTGAGGTGGGCATCCACACCCCCCCCTCCTTAACCAGGGGCAGCAATTTAGTCTCGAGGTTCCCTGCGGAACTGGCCCCCCGGGATCTATCCCCACTCACCCCGGGGAGGTCCCCTAGGCCTCTCCGCCCCACCACCGCCAGTTCATGCTGCTGCTGCTTCTGCAGCTCTTTCTCGGGCTCTCGCTGTCTCCCACGGTCCTCTTGCTCTCTCAGACTCAGCTGCAATCCCGTCCGTCTTGATCCCCCGATGGGGAACCCGATCATGAAGACCCTCGTCTGGTCGGGGACAGGAGTCTTGGCGATGCCTGGCTCCCGCTTCAGCTGCTCCCAGATCCTGCTATAGCCCCAGTTGGGGTCAGGAATCTGTTCCTTAGAGTGGTCGTCCTCCTCCAGCTGCACGATTAACTCTGCTTTGGTGAACTTTCCAATGCTCAACCCTCTCTTTCTGCACAGGGTTACAATGTCCTTCTTAAGGAGACGGTGACAGGCCATCACTCCGCTCCTCCCAAGTTGTTGTGGACTCACAGGCCCGTGTGTTCTCAGCTCCCCACGGTTTCCAGGGAGAACCCCTAGTGTGCCAGCCCTTCTCGAGGTCACCACCTCTTTGCCAGGGTCGAGCTGCAGACTCCTCCGCCCCTGAGACTGCTCACTGCAGTCCCCAGGGGGACCCCATTACTGCACAGTACTTCTCGCTGGTCACACACTCCCAGGGGTTAACCGCCCCCCGAAACCGCTCCTCTCTGAGCCTTCAGCAGGCCTGGTCCTCGGCAATCCCCCTTCGTGTTACTGCTCCCCAGTCACTTACTGCAGGAAGCGCCATCCACGGGGTGCAGTAGATCCCACCGCTACCACCAATTGTCACGGAGTTCCTGGGCGATGCTCTGGAACTGCTCCCCATGAAGTCAGTCAGGACTCTGGGGTAGTCGCCTTTCTGTGAGCAGCCTGTCTTCAGGACACACAGCTCACACAGCTTCCACCTTCCTGGGTCTGACCTCGGAGCATTCAGCATCCTCTGCCTCTCCGTGCGCTTCCCACAGCGAGTCCGCTCAGGCGGTGCTCCTGGGGAAGCCAGAGGGTCCTGCACCCCAACTTCGCAGTCAGACGTGACTCTCAGCCAGCCAGTAAAACAGAAGGTTTATTAGACGACAGGAACATGGTCTAAAACAGAGCTTGCAGGTGCAGAGAACGGGACCCCTCAGCTGGGTCCATTCTGGGGGGCAGTGAGCCAGACAACCACGTCTGCACTTCACTCCATGTCCCAGCCAGCCCCAAACTGAAAAACCCCTCCAGCCCCTCCTCCTCTGGGCTTTGTTCCTTTCCCGGGCCAGGAGGTCACCTGATTCCTTTGTTCTCCAACCCTTCAGCTCTCACCTTGCAGGGGGGGAAGGGCCCAGGCCATCAGTTGCCAGGAAACAGGGTGTCGGCCATTCTCTGTGTCCAGACTCCTGCACACACATGCCCTCTAGGGCACTGCAATGATCATACACCCTTACCCCACCACCTAGATACTTAAGAACTGCCTAGGGGAAACTGAGGCACCCCCACACTATTCAGAGGAAACATTAAGAACAGTCCCACTTCGTCACATCTCTCCCCCCTTCGAGATCGAACTGAGCGGGGTCACTTTAGCCGGTGACCTGGGGAAGTTCGAAGCCACCAACGTTCCCATGGATGCCCCAGCATCTCTCCCATTCCTTGGTAGGAGTTACACCAGGCCCTTCCAGTTTCACGCCCTCCCTTAGGTCAGGGGTGGTCGATAGCACTCGCAGGCCGCATGTGGGAAGGTTTATGCAGCCCATGCCCTTTGGCCACCCCAAGAATGTCTCCCCATTGACCATCACCTTCTACTCCCACTGGAGGTCCGGGGGGCCTGGCCCCAGGAAACTCCACACAGACATATAGGTTGGGGTCAGGAGTGGGAGCCTGTCCACATCCCCAACCACCTGGCTGACGGAGTCTATGGCCTTGGGACCCAGCAAGGGAGCTAGACACCGGGGCTTTTCCGCAGGGTCCCCTTGGTTCAAATCGCCAGCCTGCTCAAAGGCAGTGAGGTGGGCATCCACACCCCCCCCTCCTTAACCAGGGGCAGCAATTTAGTCTCGAGGTTCCCTGCGGAACTGGCCCCCCGGGATCTATCCCCACTCACCCCGGGGAGGTCCCCTAGGCCTCTCCGCCCCACCACCGCCAGTTCATGCTGCTGCTGCTTCTGCAGCTCTTTCTCGGGCTCTCGCTGTCTCCCACGGTCCTCTTGCTCTCTCAGACTCAGCTGCAATCCCGTCCGTCTTGATCCCCCGATGGGGAACCCGATCATGAAGACCCTCGTCTGGTCGGGGACAGGAGTCTTGGCGATGCCTGGCTCCCGCTTCAGCTGCTCCCAGATCCTGCTATAGCCCCAGTTGGGGTCAGGAATCTGTTCCTTAGAGTGGTCGTCCTCCTCCAGCTGCACGATTAACTCTGCTTTGGTGAACTTTCCAATGCTCAACCCTCTCTTTCTGCACAGGGTTACAATGTCCTTCTTAAGGAGACGGTGACAGGCCATCACTCCGCTCCTCCCAAGTTGTTGTGGACTCACAGGCCCGTGTGTTCTCAGCTCCCCACGGTTTCCAGGGAGAACCCCTAGTGTGCCAGCCCTTCTCGAGGTCACCACCTCTTTGCCAGGGTCGAGCTGCAGACTCCTCCGCCCCTGAGACTGCTCACTGCAGTCCCCAGGGGGACCCCATTACTGCACAGTCCTTCTCGCTGGTCACACACTCCCAGGGGTTAACCGCCCCCCGAAACCGCTCCTCTCTGAGCCTTCAGCAGGCCTGGTCCTCGGCAATCCCCCTTCGTGTTACTGCTCCCCAGTCACTTACTGCAGGAAGCGCCATCCACGGGGTGCAGTAGATCCCACCGCTACCACCAATTGTCACGGAGTTCCTGGGCGATGCTCTGGAACTGCTCCCCATGAAGTCAGTCAGGACTCTGGGGTAGTCGCCTTTCTGTGAGCAGCCTGTCTTCAGGACACACAGCTCACACAGCTTCCACCTTCCTGGGTCTGACCTCGGAGCATTCAGCATCCTCTGCCTCTCCGTGCGCTTCCCACAGCGAGTCCGCTCAGGCGGTGCTCCTGGGGAAGCCAGAGGGTCCTGCACCCCAACTTCGCAGTCAGACGTGACTCTCAGCCAGCCAGTAAAACAGAAGGTTTATTAGACGACAGGAACATGGTCTAAAACAGAGCTTGCAGGTGCAGAGAACGGGACCCCTCAGCTGGGTCCATTCTGGGGGGCAGTGAGCCAGACAACCACGTCTGCACTTCACTCCATGTCCCAGCCAGCCCCAAACTGAAAAACCCCTCCAGCCCCTCCTCCTCTGGGCTTTGTTCCTTTCCCGGGCCAGGAGGTCACCTGATTCCTTTGTTCTCCAACCCTTCAGCTCTCACCTTGCAGGGGGGGAAGGGCCCAGGCCATCAGTTGCCAGGAAACAGGGTGTCGGCCATTCTCTGTGTCCAGACTCCTGCACACACATGCCCTCTAGGGCACTGCAATGATCATACACCCTTACCCCACCACCTAGATACTTAAGAACTGCCTAGGGGAAACTGAGGCACCCCCACACTATTCAGAGGAAACATTAAGAACAGTCCCACTTCGTCACAGAGGGGCCCAGGGGTTTTATCCTGGGGGAGGCTGGGAGGTGCCCTGTGCTGACATTCAGAGGAGGTTTGTGGCCAGGGGTGCTGGAACAATTTGTACAGTGGGGGTGCTGAGAGCTATTGAACCAAACTGTAAACCCATGGAAACCACTTCAAGCCAGGGGGTGCGGTGCACCCCGAGCTCCAGCACCTATGCTTGTGGCATGAGGGGGGGAGGAGGAGGAAGGATGCCTGGTCCTGGGTGATGGAACTGCCTCTGTCAGCCCATGTAGGACCTGGAGTCCCAGCTGCCTCTTGGCAGGGACTTATCCCTGAAGGAATGTGGGATGTGTGAGAGGCTGGAGTGATTCCCAGGGGAGGGGCAGCTGCTGCCTCGCTGGTGAGTCCCTGGCCCCTTTGCAAGGCCTGTGGTTGGCAGGGAGGAATGGGGTACTAGTCTGAGAAAATCCATTGTGTTCTCTGCTAAGGGGGCCCCTAGTCAGTGGGCCCTCGGGGAGCTGTCAGCCCACAAGCACTGGCTGCTGGCAGTGCTCATCCCCTGCGTATTCATGGGATATCCCCACCCCTGCCTGGGTGGCCCTGTCTGCTCCACACCCGCTTGGCCCTGTCTGCTCCACACCCGCTTGGCCCTAAAACTCCTATAGAGGGATAGGCTGTCATGGCCTCTGGCACTGAACCTATCTCCTTGCTAGAGAATGTGGCCCTGAGGTCTGGGCTTCCTTGCCCTGACTCATGGACTCTGGCAGTCTTGGAGCTCTCTGTGGGAGGAGTGAGGGCTCCTGGGGTAAGAGGCTGGAAGGGCTAAATCAGCAGAGGGAGCTTCCATGGCAGGGCTGGGACAGTTCCCTCTGGCCCTCGCATGCTGGGACAAAGGGAGTCAGCCTGAACTGCTGATGGTTGCTTTGCAGGGACATGCATCAATGTCTATGCGGCCGACATCGTGTTCCTGGTGGATGGATCCTCCAGCATTGGGAGGGCCAACTTCCGCATGATCCGAGCCTTCATGGAGGACCTGGTCAGGCCCTTTGTCCATGTGGTCGGTGAGAGCGCGGTGCGATTCGGGGCAGTGCAGTACAGCGACGACCCCAGGTGAGTCCCAATGGTCCTGTTCCCCCCTGCCAGGCACACGGGGTGCGGGAGGCTCCTGCAGCCCTGTCCCTGGTGGGGGCGCCTCTCTGTGCTCCTGGGGGTGGCTCCTGGGGTTCCAGTCGCCAAGGGAGCTCGGGATGCTTGGAGTGGCCGCAGAGCTATCTGCTGGGGGAGGGAGTGCTGCGAGTGCCTCACACCTGCTACTGACAGAGGAGGCCCAGCCTCTGCTCATGGGCACTGTGATCGGTGCCCCTTGGTAGCCAGTGAAACGCCTTCATTGTCCTAGGCTGGGCAGGGGGAGGGGGAGAATAAAATATCTAATTACCCCCATTGCCCCTGCAACCCCTAGCACACTTTCTAAGGAGCCCCATTACAGATAACCCACTGACCACCTCTGTAGTGTCATTGCCTCGCTTCCGTGGAGCCGCACCCTAGGGATACATGGAAAATGACCCATCCCCTACAGAAACCCTGTGGGTGCCCTGGTAGCTTCCCCTGAGGAAGCATGTGGGCCATGCAGTTACTGTGTAGGGATCCTGCTCAGAGCGGGAGTTGGCTGTGTTGTGGTTTTCCCCCATCCCCCTGGGATTGTGTTTGTCCCCAGGGTCGAGTTCACGTTTTCCCAGCATCCCAATGGGACGGAGGTCAAGAGGGCCGTCCAGCAGCTGAGCTACAAGGGCGGGAACACACGCACAGGTGCCGGCCTCCGGTACATCGCTGACAACTTCTTTGGGCCCACTCAGATCCGGGCTGGAGTCCCAAAGGTACCTCTAGAGAGACCCTGCTTATGCCATGGCCAGGGAATGTGAGAGCAAAACGCTGGCCTATCGGTTCTCCTCCAGTGGGACCAGAGAATGCTGATGGCTAGGCCGGTCACTCGTCTCCCTCTGTGCTGGAGGGGAGCAGAGCTGGGTGCTTGGCAGGAGCGGGTGGGTTGCTACATCCTCTCTTCTTCGAACCCCTGTGTAACATCTATCCAGTTCCAAGTCTTTCTCCATAACAGGGGAGACCATGGGGAGGCAACATGCTCCAGCCCAGTGGGACTGTCTGACTGCTGCTCCCCTTCTTCCCAGTGTGGGCCCCTCCAAACTCAGCTTCTGGGGGTCCCAGTCTCACATCTGCTGTGCTTTGGCTGAGCCAGATGGGGGCACTGGCCTTGGGGCCCTTCCTCCCTGAGGTGGGCCCCATGGCTCGTGTTGAGCCTGGCAGCTGGTGTGGAGTTGGCCAGCCCCCGCCTGACTTGCCCTTGCCCCTTCCTGGCAGGTCTGCATCCTCATCACAGATGGCAAGTCTCAAGATGACACTGAGCAGCCGTCCGTGAAGCTGAAGGCTCAGGGCACTAAGGTCTTTGCTGTGGGTAAGTGACTCCAGGAGCCCAGGGGTGTGTCTGCCTTCATCAGGCTGCTCAGGACTCCCACCGCTGGCCAAAGTGTCCCTTTGGTGCAGGGGAGCTCTAGGAGGAAGGCAGAGCCATGCATCCGTCCTCTGATCTTGGCCAGTGCAGCTGCTGGATGAGAGTGGAAGCACCTGGCCAGGCCTGGAATGAGCCTGATCCTCTAGCATGGGAGGGCAGGGGGAGTGGATGGTACAGGGGTGTGAGGCTAGGGAGCTCTGGCTTGCTGGCCACTGCAGGACATTACAGGGCACTGCAAGGGGGGTGGGAGGTGGGAGAGTCTGAGGCGATGGGCCAAGGGCCCCGGGAACCCAGCACACCATGGCATGTGCTGCAGCTCGCTGTGAATGTCTGACACTGTAGCAGCCAGCTAGGGCGAGTAAGAATGGGGGGGTGCCACTGTGCCAGCCGGTGGGTGGAGGGGGACATGGCTCAGGGCATACCTGGGGATTATTCCTAGGAGAGAGACTCACCCGCTCACTGGCTCTCCACCCCCTCCAGGGATCAAGAACGCAGACCGCGCGGAGCTCACACGTGTGGCCTCCACTCCCACAGAGGACTACTTCTTCTACGTCAATGACTTTAAGATCCTGGGCACCCTGCTGCCGCTGGTGTCCCAGAGGGTGTGTGCCAGCACCGGAGGGGTCCTGCAGACGGGTAAGGGGCATGTTGCACCTAGTGCTCTCGGCCTCCCCCCTGCGATGGCTCAGCCCTGGACGTGCTTTGGAATGCCGTGTTTGATCACATCTCTCCTGTCTGCTGTGCCCTTCTAACCCACGAGACCACTACAGCCTGAGGGATTTTGGCAGTCTCCCCACTTGGCTCTGCTTGGCAAGATACTTCTCTTTCTGAGTCTCGGGCACTGGCTGTCGCAGCTGTTTCTGATGCTGCAATGGAAGGGTTAAATTCCACCTTCCCCTGTGTTTCTGGAGATGAGCCCCATCCTGGAAGTACATCCCGGCGTCTAGGGCTCAGTGCTATGTCACGCTGTGGCATTGTTTTGTGGTGATGGGGCGCTGTGTCGGTTCGCTTTGGCCCCACGGTCGCTGCCCTACCCAGTTGATTCCCCCCCACCCAGAAAGTTTGAGTGAGAACGTTTTCATGATTCTCTTCTGATGACGTTCTTCGCTGTGGCAGAGGCCATCCGTCCCCGAGCGGGCTCCCTGCGTTGGGCAGCTGGGACTTAGAGTCTGCGCCGTGGCTCTGTGCGTGTCAGCCCTGGGGAAGGTGGGGTGCCAGCAGGGAGCCTGACTGCTGCTTCCCTTCCCCTAAGGTCCGCGGGTGTACAGCGGCCCGTCCAATCTGGTCTTCGTGGAGCAGGCGGTCAACATGCTGAGGATCCGCTGGACTGCGGCGGGTGGCCCGGTCACAGGCTACAAAGTCCAGTATGTGCCGCTCACGGGCTTGGGGCAGCAAGTTACAGCAGAGATGCAAGAGGTGAGAGCTTCCCTTCCCAGCTATGGCCGGAAATCCGCCTGCTGGGCAGGCTCGGCAGAGAGGCCAGTGGGACTGAGCTGCCCCCCCTTGCTGGGAAAGGGGGTTTCTCTGGCTGAGGCACATTGGAAAGGGTGTGCCTGCAGCCTGCCCTCTGGGTGAATAGAGCCTGTTGGCTTCTCGTGGCGGCGGCTCTGACTCCTGCTCCAGCACCAAACCCCTTAGGGAAGTGAAGGGTGCAAAATCTCATATGGAGCCCACCTGTTCCGTGGGGCCTGGCTCAGTGGGCCATGCCATCTGGACAGCAGGAGGAGGCTGGTGAGCAGGCAGGGTGTTCGATCTCTCTGGCTGAAGAGGAGAATGCCTTTGGGTGCCTTTGAACAGGTCAACCTGAGCCCCGGGGAGACGAGTGCCGTGCTGAGCCAGTTGATCGGAGGGACGGATTATCTGGTCACTGTCATCGCCCAGTATGCCAACAGCATTGGGGAGTCGGTCTCTGGCAAAGGACGCACTGGTGAGTAACCTGCCCTGCTCCCCATCCAAGCACCCCCTGCACTCCCACACCTCGTCCACCTGCCCAGAGCAGGAGCCAGCCTGCACTCCCAGGCTCCCTGGTGCCCTCTGAGCCAGGGGGATTCCTGATGGAAGAGCCTGGTGAGCTTGGAGTCCAGCCTGGGGCTAGAAAGGTCAGCTACCATGTCCATGCACCATTGTCTGAGGATGGGCCCCATTACAGGGTTGGGGCCTGGCTGAGCCCACCCAAGGATGGGACAGGGCTGCTGGACCCGCTTCCAGCTCAGTTTGGGGTGAGTGGGACTCCTCATGCCTGTGACCCTGGCAGGCTTCCCATGGGAATGGGTGACTCCCTCTGGCCTCACCATGTGCTCACTCCATCATTGCCACCATCTTGGATTCTGTGGCTGGATGACCGTGCTGGGATGGGATTGATAGGGTGTGAGTGCCGCTGCCGAGCCGGGCACTGGGCTCTCGCGCTGATGGTTTTTGGTGGGTCCCACAATAGCGTTGGCTCTGAGGCGTTGGTGGGCTTGGCAGCGGAGAGATGAACTGTATATGGGGAGTCTTTGAGTCAGTGTTTAGTATCCCGAGGATGCTGCCCAGTGGAGCGTGACAGTTTTAGGGCTGCTCCGCCAGATGCTGGGATTTGGCCCCAGACTGGCTAATGACCACCCCTGTCCCCTCCTGCATCGCCCCAGGGCAGCTTGCTTTTCTCCTGGCACCAAGGCGCCTCTTGACCCCGTGCGAAGGGCTGGCGGCTCTCTGGGGCAGGAGTGTGTGAGGGTGATGGCCTTGCCCCCATTCTCTTTCAGGGGCCCTGTCTGGAGTGTCGAATTTCCGAGTGGTGGAGGCTGGGCCGTCCTTCCTCAGACTGGCCTGGGGAGCTGCCTTGGAGAACTTGCAGGGCTACCGGATCACCTACATGGCCCGAGGTGAGGGCGGAGTGCGGGCGATTGGGCCGGGGAGGCGCTGCCTCTCCTGTGGCTCTGCAATGTGGGAACATCCCCCTGGGCTGTGTTCTCTGCCACAGGAGAGCTGCCAGCCAGCCCGGCTACAGACCCTTGTCCCTCATGTGTAGGGTGTGGAGCCTGGATCCATTCCAGGAGGGCAGGGGAATCCAAGCCTGGGCAGGTCTTTCTCCACTGCCCTAGGACTCGGCTGAGTGGGAGGGTTGGAGGAGAATCAGCGAGCACGGATCTCTGCTCCCTTCGCTCTTTGGCTGCACCACCTCCTCCCCACACCCTGTCTGTCCAGCAACTTTGTTAGCCACAAACCCCAAGGAGCAGACAGCTGTGACGTATGAACTCCCTCCGAGGCAGGCAGACACAGAGCCAGTTGAATGGCCTCTTGTTCCCATGGGAGGCCGTGCTGTGCCGGGATCAGTGCAGGGCATCCACTGTGCCCAAAGGGGGTGGGTGGTGCTGCCAGGATCTCTGTGATGTGGCGTTCACGTGGCCGAGTGAAGCCCAGGCACCCCATAGGTGAGAGCGGATTCCAGCCCCAGCTCTCCTCTCGCTGCAGCTGTATTTGTTGTGGGGGAATGTGTGGGTCCAGGTGCTTCTGTATATTCTGTGTGTGTGTGTGTGGCAGGGGGGAGGGGGTTGGAAGGGGTTGGGTGTGTGTCCTGGGGTGTGGGTGTACAGGACTGGTTTGTGTGTACGGGAGGAGATCAGTACATGTGCTGGGGGTGTACATGTGGAGGTATGTACATGGGGTACAGTGTGTGCTCAGAAGAGTGAGTGTGTGTGTGTGTGTGTGTACAGGGGCTCTCTGAGCATGCTGGGGTTTGGGCAGGGGTATAGATGGTTTCAAGCCCTCCACCCCAGTGCTATTTTCTGTAGGAAGCTGCACCTGGAGCTGCCCCTCCCCAGCCTGCAGCCATCCCAGTGCATGTGGCCCTGGCAGCACTCCCAGTGCACCTCGCCCTACATGCTGCCACACCCGGCTGCCATGGCAGTGCATCTCCCCAGCAGAGAATGCTAGCCCTGAGGGCACAAAACCACTGCTGAGCTCATCTGAACCACCCCTGTGCCCTGCCCAGACCCAGTGCCTAACTGAGGGGGCCAGCTTAGAACTGTATGTGGAGATTTCCCTGCCATCTTCCCCTCCTTTCATGGCATCTGCAAGGGAGTGCCAGGACTTGCCTACAGCTCCCTGCCAGGGAGTGCAAGCAGGGCCCTTGCTCCCTTTTCCCAGCCCTGCCTGGTTGGGTTGAGCCCCTGATCTTTGTTTAGCTTCTTGCACTGGCTGAGCCCTGCTGCTGGGAATGGGGGCACAGAGCTGGGCTGAACGTACTGAGCGCACATAGCATGTCTGCTCATGCTGCTAGCCATGTGCTTGCACACGTGTGGGAGGCCAAGTGTGTTCTGTGCTGCATGTGCCTGCATGTGCTCCCCCTCGCCAACCCACCTGGGCACCAGAGTGTTCCAGTCCTGACCTACTGCATGAAGGAAAGGCCTGTCTGAAGCCCCACATAGCTTGTGTTCTGCAGCCTGCCCAAGGCTGGGGTGGTGTCCGGCAGCACCAGAGCCCCCTGCCTTCCAATGGATAGTCCCCCCTCGTGCTGGGCCCCACTCATGCGTCGCTGTCTGTGCCCATCCCAGGTGAGGCTCAAGCGGAGGAAATGAGCCTGGGGGCCAACGCTGTGTCTGTCACACTCAGCAATCTGCGCCCCAACACTGACTACATGGTCACACTTCAGCCTATCTCCCAGCGGCAGACGGCAGCGCCGGCCCAGCTAACGGGCCGAACCCGTAAGTACCATCTGCTCAGACAGCCAGAGCCTGGGGCTGCCAGAGGGCATCTGACTGGGTTTTCTTCCGGCCAAAAATGACTTTTTATTTCTTTTTTTTTTAAAAAGGAACTTTCTTTTTTTTTTTTTTTTGCAAAATAATTGTCTGATTATTGAAATGTTAGTTTTTCATAGGACTTTTCTCCATATTTTTATAAAAACTCTATCAACATAGTTCTCAAAATCATCATCAACATTTTCTCTTTGCCAAAATCCTGGTTTCCAGGAAGGAACCATGGTTTTCAATAGGCAAAACATTTCTAAAACGCTTTTGATAAAAATGTCAATCCAGCTGTGTGAAAAGTGTCAGGCAAACTGGAAAATGGGCCCACTTCGAACCCGCTGAAATGAACACCACTCCCACATGTTGTGAAATTGTTAGCTCGTGTTTTTTCAACCATATCTAACTCAGGTCAAGTACAAAACGTGCATATCTCAGATGCAGCATAACACCCTTCACTTTGACCCGGGGATTTTTAAATGAAGAAGTGATTTTGATCTCTCTCTCTCTCTAATCACCTGAGCATAGAATTTTTTGGTAAAGTATCTCTGATGTATTTTGAGACTAGTATTGGATATATGGTTTATGTGACGCAATCCACTTTTAAAATAATGCATGTGTGTGGACTTGCATTTGAAGCTGATTGGTGCATGTCCATGAAGTGCACATGCATCATTCCTGGGTGTATTTTTCTGAAGAGTTTTGTGGGGTATTTATATTTTGAGATTACCGGTGAAGGGAACTGTGCTTATTTAGGGGCAGAGTTAAGGTTATTGTGTCTCTTATGTGAGCTGGCAATGCAGAAGGGTGGCTGGGCTGGGCTGGGCTGGACTCTGCAGTATATTTGGCTGCCTTGCAGGTTGCATGGAGGCTGAGCTCTCTGGGTCTCACATTTGTGCCATGGTTGTGTTTTGTTTGATTCCCTCTCCCTCCAGTGCGTTTGGAAGGGGTGCAGCAGCTGTCGGTTCAGAACATCTCCCAGCAGAGAATGCTGGTGACCTGGCGGGGTGTGAGTGGAGCTACTGGATACCGGGTCTCCTGGGGGCTCCCCTCAGGTAAGTCTACCAGACTAACTAGAGCTCTCTCCCCATCCCAAAAACCAGTGGCAGGGTGCTGTAGACTGAACGGTGGACACGGTTCTCTAGACCTTCTGGCTGGATGGTGGGGTGCTGAGCTGTGGTGCAGGCTCTAAGGAGTGGGTGGGTGTGGGTGGGGGGCTGGCATGCCTTTCTTCCAGCAGAGCAGATACACCCCTCCCATGGGACAGGACTCGTCTGTAGTCAGGTGCATTATGGGGCAGAGGGTCCCAAACTGTGTTCTCTGGAGCACCTGCTGCTGAAGTGTGGAGAGACTGGAGAGTCCAGAGTGGCTGGAGGAGAGGCGAGTGAGGCAGCATGCTGAGGGGAGAAAGGGACCAGGGGGCTGGGCAGGATGCCCAAGACAGAAAGGGACCAAGTGACAGGCAAGCACATACAGGGGGAGAAGAGGAGGGCAGGTGGCAGAGCTGCTTGAGAAGTTGGGGGTGAGGGGAAGAAAGTTTGGGGGCGGGGTGGTGGAATGAGCAAAGGGGGCCGGGGTGATGAACTTCTGTCAAGAGAATCTTTATCACTCTGAAGGCAATTCAGATCCACACCTGCTCTCCTGCTGGGCCTTGTGCCAGTCCTAGGGGTGTAACAGCCTGGGGGAATGGTGGGGAGGGGCCATGCTCCAGGCTCTCTGTCCGTTCTCTGGGAGACTCTGCGCGGCCCTGCTCTTGGAGTACTGGGGATCTCTCCTTCTGCCCCGAGACACACGGAGAACCAGGCCAAATCACACCAGACTGAAAGGGGTCCATGTGTTCCTGGAAATGACCTCACCACAAGCTTTGGGGTTTGCGCAGCTTCTTGGCCAGGTCAGCCACATTGTCTGTACAGAGCCCATTGCTGAATCCCTCCAGGAAGGCCCACACATCTGGGTCACAGGTGCAGGGCCCAGGTCTGCAAACCTCTTGGCATAGAACTCTGGGAGTCCTGCTTGTGGAGGATGGGTAGGATCAGGCCCTGTATGTTAGTCACCTGTGTCTGAGGTGGGGTGGAGTGCAGGGAGCTTTCTTGTTCAATTATCCCCCATGTTCTCTATTAACATGAACAGATTTTACTGACAAAGCCACTTACGGCTGGGTGTGGGAGTAGTGTCAGGATATTTGCTGGCCTTTGGCAGCCCAGAATCCAAAACCTGATGAGATGGGCCTGGGGTATGGCCTGGTGTATGGGGGGAGGCTGGATGCCAGACTAGACTTCATCTGCTATGTTGTAGACGCAAGGATACTGGATTAGCAACGCGGCTCTGGCCCCGTGCAATCAAGAAATGGGATAGCGGACTGGAAGGGCTGTTGGTCTGGTCTGATGTGGAGTCCCTGGTGTTGCATGGGGCTCTCAGTTGAACGGACGACCTGGAATTGTGCCTTAAACCCTTTTTCTCTGGATTATCTCAGGCCAGGACATTCGGAAATTTGATGTGGATGCCAGCAAGAATTCCTACCTGCTGACAGGGCTGCAGCCAGACACAGATTACCTGCTGACGGTCATTTCACTCTATGGGCAAGTGGAGGGGCCCCCAGCCTCTATTAGGAGAAGAACAGGTGGGTGCATGGCCATGGGAGAGGCTTCCCACTGCTGAGGGGCGGGAGGCAGGGTCTGTGCCAGGAAGCTGGTGGCTCTTTGGGATAACTGTAGTATTTGTACTCTAGTAGCACCCAGAAGCCCCAGTCAGGGCTCTATTGTGCCAAGCCCTGTTTCGATTGTGACACTCCCCAGGAGCGAGGCACCTCACCATCACCTGTCTTTAGCATGAGGAGGTCACGTCTGTGCGTGCTGTGGATCAGCTCCCGGCAGCCACTGGCAGCTCAAGCACTGCCTTCCAGATCCCCGCAGGCCTTGCTCTCTGTACAGGTAGCAATCGGCACACACCAATGCCTGAGTCCTCAGAGCGTGCAGTGCACCGTCCGGCCCCTGATTCACCGGCCACCTAGAATTACCAGGCCTGCTGTTCCCAAAGGAATCGTATGCACCAGCTTGTCAGCTCAGGAGCAGCACTTTGCTTAACACACAGCACTGAGATATATTGATAGTGAAAACTAGAACAGAGATTCCTGTAATAGTGAGTAAGGGTATCAGAAATAAATGGTTACATACAAAACAAAATCATCACCAGCTTTCTAGGTAACTACATAAACAACTTCTCCTCCTGTCTGAAGAAGCAGATCTTGCCCAACATGCTTTCCAGTGTTGTCAGCCAAGCCTGATGGAGACCCTTCTTTCATGAAGTAAACTCACGGTCTGTTAGCTTCCTAGGTGAAGGATGCCAGGGTGTCTTTATTAGAGCAAATCTTTGATGTGCTGTAATGATGCTGGTTCTGCCGGGACCCAACTGAGAGTGTCAATTCAGGACAAATTGCTTAAAGCAGGGCAGTTACAGCCCAAGGCTGGGGTTTCTATGCACACCAAGGCAAACCAAACCAGCCAGACAGAGAAGACTTTGGTTTTACCCCACTGGTTAACCACAAGTCACACAAGCAATTCCCTTAGACACTCCAGTTTCCCAGTATCACCACCAATGCCACTCATTATGGGGACAGATGGTTATGAAAACCAGTACCCCAGTAAAAGAAAAAAAGGTTCTCTCGATCCCAAAGCACCAAGCCCCAGACCCTGGTCAATATACAAGTTAGATCTTACCCACAAATCATGCTGTTGCCAGTCCTTTAGAATCTAAAATCTAAAGGTTTATTCATAAAAGGAAAAAGAGATGGATGAGAGCTAGAATTGGTTAAATGGAATCAATTACACACAGTAATGGCAAAGTTCTTGGTTCAGGCTTGCAGCAGTGGTAGAATAAACTGCAGGTTCAAATCAAGTCTCTGGAGGACATCCACAGCTGGGATGGGTCTTTCAGTCCTTGGTTCAAAGCTTCAGTGTAGCAAAGTCCCTCCAGAGGTATGAAGCAGGACTGGAGACAAGATGGAGGAGCTGCAGCAGCTTTTTATATTCTCTTGCCATGTGGTCTCTGCTTTCTTTGTTCCAAAGACAAGCTGTCCCTCACGTGGCCTGGAAAAACCTCAGCGTTCTGTCCATAGGCATGCCCCTGCACACCTTGCTGAGTCACAAGGCATGTCTGCCTTCTCTCAATGGGTCAATTGTACAGCTGATGGTCCTTAATGGGCCATCAAGCAGGCTAGGCAGAGCTGACACCAACTTTTCTGGGGTGTCACACAGAAGCATAAGTTTGAAATACAGACAGTATAGAGCCAATATTCATAACGTCAACTATAAAAATGATACACACATACAGATCGCATAATCATAACCAGCAAACCATAACCTTTTCTGGGACACCTCGATTCATAGATACTATGGTCAGAAGGGACCATTATGATCATCTAGTCTGACCTCCTGCACAATGTAGGCCACAGAATTTCACCCACCCACTCCTGCAAAAAACCTCTCACCTATGTCTGAGCTATTTAAGTCCTCAAATCGTGGTTTAAAGATTTCAAGCAGCAGAGAATCCTCCAGCAAGTGCCCCGTGCCCCATGCTACAGAGGAAGACGAAAAACTTCCAGGGTCTCTTCCAATCTGCCCTGGAGGAAAATTCCTTCCCGACCCCAAATATGGCGATCAGCTAAACCCTGAGCATATGGGCAAGATTCACCAGCCAGATACTACAGAAAATTCTTTCCTGGGTAACTCAGATCCCACCCCATCTAATATCCCATCACAGGCCATTGGGCCTATTTACCATGAATATTTAATTACCAAAACCATGTAATCCCATCATACCATCTCCTCCATAAATTTATCGAGTTTAATCTTAAAGCCAGATAGATCTTTTGCCCCTACTGCTTCCCTTGGAAGGCTATTCCAAAACTTCACTCCTCTGATGGTTGGAAACCTTTGTCTAATTTCAAGTCTAAACTTCCTGGTGGCCAGTTTATATCCACTTGTTCTTGTGTCCACATTGGTATTGAGCTTAAATAATTCCTCTCCCTCTCCGGTATTTATCCCTCTGATATATTTATAGAGAGCAATCATATCTCCCCTCAACCTTCTTTTGGTTAGGCTAAACAAGCCAAGCTCCTTGAGTCTCCTTTCATAAGACAGGTTTTCCATTCCTCGGATCATCCTAGTAGCCCTTCTCTGTACCTGTTCCAGTTTGAATTCATCCTTCTTAAACATGGGAGACCAGAATTGTACACAGTATTCCAGATGAGGTCTCACCAGTGCCTTGTATAATGGTACTAAAACCTCCTTATCCCTACTGGACATACCTCTCCTGACGCATTAGCTTTTTTCACGGCCATATCACATTGGCAGCTCATAGTCATCCTATGATCAACCAATATTCCAAGGTCCTTCTCCTCCTCCGTTACTTCTAATTGATGTGTCCCCAGCTTACAACTAAAATTCTTGTTATTAATCCCTAAATGCATGACCTTACACTTCTCACTATTAAGTTTCATCCTATTACTATTACTCCAGTTTACAAGGTCATCCAGATCCTCCTGTATGATTTCCCGGTCCTTCTCTAAATTGGCAATACCTCCCAGCTTTGTATCATCTGCAAACTTTATTAGCACACTCCCACTTTTTGTGCCGAGGTCAGTAATAATAAGATTGGTCCCAAAACCGATCCCTGAGGAACTCCACTGGTAACCTCCCTCCAATCTGACAATTCACCTTTCACTAGGACCCGTTGTAGTCTCCCTTTTAACCAATTCCTTATCCACCTTTCAATTTTCATATTGATCCCCATCTTTTCCAATTTAACTAATAATTCCCCATGTGGCACGGTATCAAATGCCTTACTGAAATCTAGGTAAATTAGATCCACTGCGTTTCCTTTGTCTAAAAAATCTGTTACTTTCTCAAAGAAGGAGATCAGGTTGATTTGGCACGATCTACCTTTTGTAAAACCATGTTGTATTTTGTCCCATTTACCATTGACTTCAATGTCCTTAACTACCTTCTCCTTCAAAATTTTTTCCAAGACCTTGCATACTACAGATGTCAAACTAAGAGGCCTATAGTTACCTGGATCACTTTTTTCCCTTTCTTAAAAATAGGAACTATGTTAGCAATTCTCCAATCATACGGTACAACCCCTGAGTTTACAGATTCATTAAAAATTGTTGCTAATGGGCTTGCAATTTCGTGTGCCAATTCCTTTAATATTCTTGGATGAAGATTATCTGGGCCCCCCGATTTAGTCCCATTAAGCTGTTCGAGTTTCACTTCTACCTCAGATATGGTAATATCTACCTCCATAGCCTCATTCCCATTTGTCATGCTACCATTATTCCCAAGATCCTCTTTAGCCTTATTAAAGACTGAGGCAAAGTATTTGTTTAGATATTGGGCCATGCCTAGATTATCCTTGACTTCCACTCCATCCTCAGTGTTTAGCGGTCCCACTTCTTCTTTCTTTGTTTTCTTCTTATTTATATAGCTATAGAACCTTTTACTATTGGTTTTAATTCCCTTTGCAAGGTCCAACTCTACTTGACTTTTAGCCTGTCTCACTTTATCCCTCCATGTTCTGACCTCAATACAGTAGCTTTTCTTGCTGATCCCTCCCATCTTCAACTCCCTGTATGCTTTCTGCTTTTTCTTAATCACCACTCTGAGATGCTTGCTCATCCAGTTTGGTCTACAACTTGTGCCTATGAATTTTTTCCCCTTTCTCGGGATGCAGGCTTCCGGTAGCTTCTGCAGCTTTGATTTAAAGTAATCCCAGGCCTCCTCTGCCTTTAGATCCATAAATTCTTCAGTCCAATCCACTTCCCTAACTAATTTCCTTAATTTTTGAAAGTCAGCCCTTTTGAAATCAAAAACCCTAGTTGCAGATTTATTTTTGTTTATCCTTCCGTTCAGTTTGAACTGAATTAGCTCATGATCACTTGAACCAAGATTATCCCCTACAACCATTTCTTCTATGAGGTCCTCACTACTCACCCAAAACCAAATCTAAAATGGCATCCCCTCTAGTCAGTTCAGCAGCTACTTGATGAAGGAATCCATCAGCTATTGCATCTAGGAAAATCTGAGCCCTATTATTATTACTAGCACTTATCCTCCAGTCTATATCTGGGAAGTTATAGTCTCCCATGATCATGCAGTTTCCATTAGTATTTACTTTATTAAAAACATTAAAAAGGGCTCTATCCATATCCAAATATCCGTACACCCCAAGCACTATCCCAGGGGAGGCTCTAATAGTTTTCTTCCCCAATGTAATTTTTGCCCAGACGGACTCGGTCTTACCCATTGCATCGCTTCTTATTTCTTATTTAGAAATTTATTATTTGACCCCCTTTATATAAGATTTGGTGCCACTGCAGGACCTTGGTTGCAACCGTGATCTATACGGTCTCAGTTCAAGTCCATAACGTCACATGTGCACTTCAAGTATTGTTCTCCCTGCCCACTCTTTACTTCTTCCTATTGCTTTTTCCTCGCTGAAGCCTTTGCAACCCTTTGTCTGCATTCCGTTCAGCCGGCTGAGGGGAGACCCAATGTGAAGCAGACAATACTTAATATCCATGTAAGCAGCTAGACAGAAACATTTCTTGACTGACGGAAAACCTGTTTTTTCATCTTTGCGGATGACCAGTCCCCTTGACTTGACCTAGAGAACATAATTTTCAGTGTATGTACATAACAACTTCTTACGAAACCTCTGTACATGCGTTTCCCGATACTGATGATGAGTGCGACACTGGCTTTTGTTTGTGACCTCGCACGGCACTCTTTGGTGAACTAGAAGTTATGTACCAGATCCAGGAGATCCCCATAAGCCCTGTGCACCCCCTCTGTGCTCCTTGCTAGTTGGCAAGAAGAGATTCTTGTGTCACGCAGATAAACACCCATGGACATGCAATGAAGAGAGAGGTCAAGGCCCCAAGAGCTTATGCTCTGAGAATGTCCAGAGGGCTGACAGGACGAGCAGCTGGGGCAGTACAAAGTACTAGCAATGCACATGGCCCCAGGCTTGGCTGGTGTCCCTCTCATGGGAGAGCGATGCACAGGGGGAGACAGCAGCTCTGCATCCCGGTGTGGCTGGGTGCGGATTGATATGGTACTGAAGGGATCCTGGCTGAGAGAGCGCTTTGTAATGTCCACAAAGCGGGATGAGGTGGCACCTACAGTCGAGTGGGGAGGAGGCTGGGACTGGGGCTGCTCCTGCAGAAACAGTCCTGACAGTACCCCTGCTGGTTGCCCCCAGCAGTACCATCCCTGGTGCCCTTGGCCGGGTCTCCAGGGGGTTAATGCCATTCTCCAGGCCAGGGCACCGTAGCCTTTCCTTTCCCACAGGTCTCTGGGGAGGGAGGCCCCTATTGTAAGGGGGGGCTCAGCCCTGGGAGTGCCCCCATGGCACAGATATTTCTGGACACATTCTAAAGCAGAGGGAGATGGGGAGTTATTTTTCCCTGTGTCTTTTTCTGGCTGGGAGCGTCAGTTGTTCCAGGCCTGGCTCTTCATCCCCTCTCTTGGCATAGTGGCTCTCTTGCCAGTGCAGCCCTCCAGCTTGCCAGTCCTGCAGACTGAATCCCTACTCAGAGCAGGCTCCACCAAGGCAGTGCCAGAGCTGGCTTCCCCCATGAGCTGCCAGGGAAGGACCCTCCCTTGGGGGAGGGTATGCAGCCCAGTTGGGGAGTAATTAGCGACAGCTGTGGCGGTGCCCACCACCTCACTTCCCAAAAGGCTACTCTGGCGGGGTGCCCAGCTTTAGGCTCAGCTTGAGAGATGGATTTGGAAGCCTAAGTGTTTCCCTTCGGTGGGCGCCAGGCTCTGTCGAGAGCCTTCATGCTGCTGAGCTCAGCCTGGCCGCCTGTCTCTCCTTCCTCTAGAAACAGGCATAGTCCAGTCCCTGAGGACCGTCATTCTGGGCCCAACTTCCATCCAGGTGGCCTGGAATATCATCCGCGATGCCCGTGGTTACCGGCTGGAGTGGAGAAGAGCAACAGGTAGGCTGGCCAGGTCCCCAGGGCAGGGAGTGGGGAAGGCTACTGGAGAGGCTGAAATGCCCTGTGTCTGCGTGGGGGTAGGGTGATAGATCCCCATCCCGGATCTCCACAGGCTCAGCTGGGCTCCAGGTCTGGCTCACAGGCTGGCCAGGTTCAGGGGGATCAAGCTGCTGGTGCAGGAGTCCCTGGGAGGACGAAGGGGAGGAGAGGTGCTGAGATTCAGGGCTGGGAAGCAGCAAGTGACTGCCTCATTTCCGCCCCCCCCCCCATCCCATTCTGGTTCTCAGGTGCTGACCCCCCACAGACTGTGTCCCTGCCCACCAACATCAACAGCTACCAGCTCACCGGCCTGCAGCCAGCCACGGACTATCGCATTACCCTCTACACCCTGTACGACGGGAGGGAGGTGGCCACACCCGTAACCATCTCCCAGACAGGTGAGTGAACGCCCCTGGGCCCACCTGGGTGGAGTGGGCAGAGGAGGGTTCCCAGAGCCTAGAGGTGCCCAGTGCACCATGCAAGTGGCTCTGTGACATCCTACCAGCGTTTTTTGGGGTGGGTAGCCCTCCAAGTGAGTGACATCCCCAGCACAGGGCCCCTGCTCTTCTCCCGGCTCACTCCGCTGGGCTGTGGCATGGCAGCATGGGTGGAGTCATTGCTGAATGCTGGGCCCCCTGCCAGGCCCAGACTGTGTGGGACTGAAAGACCCGCCCCCTTCCCTGGAGGCTCTTTGACTGTAGGTTTTCAAAGGAAGCGACTTGGGTGCTGGGCAAACAGTGATCAAACAGATCCCTGCCCTGCCCTTTCCCCTACACTGGAGCCTCCGTCCATTCAGCAACGGGGGTGCCAGGAACCCCATGGACTGAGTGAGGGCAGGATCTCCTGGCCCTGCCAGGCCTGCTCTGACTGTTCCATAGGTCTGTGGTGCCCCGCCCCTCCTTCCAGTGCTCCTTGGTGTCCCCAGGCTGTGCCTGCCCAGCTGTGAGCCATGGCGTTAGCGCTGTCTTGTCTTTCAGGAGCGGAGCCCCCAGTGGGCAGCATTTCTGACCTGCGGGTCATTGATACCGTGGGGAAGAGGATCCGGCTGGCCTGGACTGGGGTCCCGGGTGCCACTGAGTACAAGATTGTGCTGCGCAGCTCCCAGGGTGAGTCTCCAGCGGGGAGCCAGTGCTTGGGGGTCACAGGGGAGTTGTGGCTGCAGGCTGGACTCCAGACCCATCCAGAGCTGACTCTCTGCAGTGCCACCTGCCTCCTGACTGGCATCTGAGGCCCAGTGGTGGGGGGAGTGGGACAGGCCAGAGCCCTGGAGAACACACCGTGGTGTCTAGATACCCAGTGGAGGCTAACTGCAGTCGTGGGAATGACCCCCGCACAGACAGTTAGAGATCCACCCCACACCAGTGCTTCTGCAAAGCAGCCCTTCAGTCCTCTATCTCCCGATCCTGCTGGGAGGACGGGTGGGAGCTTGTTCACTGTTTACAGGGCCGGCTCTAGGCACCAGCAAAACAAGCAGGTGCTTGGGGCGGCCCGTTTCTAGGCGTGGCAGTCCAGCGCCGGCCATGCCGCCCCTAGAAATGTGCCCCTGCCGCCCCAGCTCGCCTCCACCTGCTCCCCTGAGCGCACCGCTGTCGCTCCGCTTCTCCCCCCTCCCTCCCAGGCTTGCCGCACGCCAAACAGCTGTTTCGCCCGGCAAGCCTGGGAGGGAGGGAGGAGAAGCCAAGCGACGGCGCTCGGGGGAGGCGGCGGTGGCGGAGTGGAGGTGAGCTGGGGCGGGGAGCAGTTCCTCTACCCCCCCCGTTACTTCCTGCGCTCCCTCCCCCCCCTCCGCTCCGCCTGCTCCCCTGAACATGCTGCCTCTCCCTCGCCTGGGGAGGGAGCAGGGAGAAGTGGAGTGGCAGCGTGTTCAGGGGAGCGGAGGTGAGCTAGGGTGGGGGGTTGCGGCGGGGGAGCCGCAGGAAGCAATGGGGGGGGGGGAATGTGGCACGCCCGGGGGAGGGGGCGGGGCTGGGGATTTGGGGAAGGGGTTGGGAAGGGGCGGAGCTGGGGGTAGGGGGACATGGGGGAAAAAAAAAGCGGGGACAGCCAAAAATGTTTTTGCTTGAGGCGGCAAAAATCCTAGAGCCGGCCCTGACTGTTTAGTTGGCTGGCACTAGCCCTGTGCTGAGTGCTTGGCAGCAGCTGGCTGAGATTCTGAGGTAGATGCTAAATCTGAGACCGCAGGTTTTGATGGCATTAAGTCTGTGAGTGACTAAAGCCCACAGTGCAGTGCCCCCTGGCTTCCCCCTTTCTCCTTGGTGCTGTGATTTGGCTATTCACTGCAGTGCATTCTGCGCTGTCCCTCCATTCAATTCTCTGTGTGCTGCATGGGCTTGTGTTGAGGCTGCACTGAAGCTGTGATGGGGGAGCCTGGTAGGGGCCAGCTGGGACTTTTGTCCCTTGGGGAATTGAAAGAGGCAGCTTGGATTAGTGGCACAAACCCATTAGCAGGATGCTTTTGCCAAAACAAGCAACACTGAAATGGTTAAGAGTTATCATGTACAATGTTATCGTTAGGTTCCAGTGTCAACAGTACATGCTCATGTGAATAGAGCAGTTCCCACCTCTGAGCTATGGTTTCAGGCTGCTGGCAGACTCAGGCAGGCATTGCTGTCTGCTACCCTGGGGTCACAGTTTGAAGGTTTCTCTTGCACTTGTCAGGCCACAGCTGAATTGTGTGACACAGAACTGATGCCGTGAACTGGGAGCACGTGTTCACAAACTCATGCTCAGTAGCGGGGGGAGTTACCAGTCCCCAGTCCACTAGCCCCAGCTGCTCTAGCCACCCCTGGCCTGGCATTCCTCCAGAGCACCATTGGCCGGGCACCTACTCGTGTGGCCACCCTCTGCTGGGTGATATGGAATGGCATGTGTGATTCCAGGCCATGCAAGTGGGCTCTGAGGGAAGTGCGCTCACCCTGCCCATCGGACGAAACGTGTGCACGTGATGGGGAAGGAGTGGTACCTGCTCCCACTCTGCTCTCCAGCCCAGTCAGCTCCCCAGCCAGGAGATCTGTGCCCAAAGGCTGAGGAGGCACCTGGGGTCAGCATGGCTTGGCCTGTGGGTGGGGGTGCAGTGCTTTGTACCTGGGTCTGAGGGTAGCAGGGATGTCACAGAGGGACTCTGTCATAGCTGATGTGACATCAGAGCTGGAGGGAGCCCTTAGCCTCCCCATTCCTGTCACCCCTGCAGATGGCACTGACAGGACCAGGCAGATCCCAGGCACCCAGACCATGCTGGAGCTCGAGGACCTGAGAGAGGAGGTCACCTATGTAGTGCGTGTGTCAGCCCTGATTGGCAGGCGTGAAGGCAGCGCTGTCCCCATCAGTGTCCGGATTGGTGAGTGCCAGCTAGCCCCGGTGGGTGGGTGGGACCTGAGGCCCCAGGGAGGATAGGCTAGAGTGAGTGTTCTCCTCCCATGGAGCTGGCCCCAGGCAGTCAGATGGGATTTCTTACTAGCAACCCTGGGGGCTCTGCCGGGGGCATGGGTGGGAGATGGGCTCTTGTCCCTTCACACAGGGGTCGGTCCCTCTTTCCCTAGCTCCTTTCCCATGCTCCCTCCCCCAGCAGCAGGCTCAGCAGTCATCAGCTGGCATTCAGCACAGCCAGCAGTGTCTCTCTAGAACAGACACCCAGGGGTGCTCATGAGCTCTGGACACTGCACCCAGCCCCACTCTATGAGCTGTGCGTGCTATGTCTGATATTACCCCCACTCCGGGGGCCTGGTCGCTGCATCTCCCTTGCCCAGGGGCTGGGAACGCTCCCTTTTCCCCTGGGGCAGTCATGCCTGCTCCCCGAGCAGGCTTTGGTCCAGGCCCCTTGGGCTTGCTCTGACTGGGGGGTTCCCTTGTGTGTTTATGGCAGAGCCGTCAGTGAGCAGCGTGTCCAACCTGCAAGTGGTGCCTGTGGGTGTGGGCCGTGTGCGGCTTCTGTGGAGTGCCATGCCCAGGGCCACTGAGTACAAGCTGGTGATCACCAACAGGCAGGGTAAGAGCTGGCCTGCAGAGTATGGGCATGGGTGTTGGATAGGCTGTGGTATGGGGGCCATACCTGCTGGTACCCACTTCTCTGCCTGGCAGAGCTCTGCTGCGCAGGGGTGTCTGCTGAGGCACCTGGAGGGACGTCAGAAGAACACGGATAAAAGGTGGGCAGAATGGGGGGCTGTGACTGAGCAGGGCAGAGGGGAAGGGCCTGTAGGCAGCTGTGACTGGGCAGGGCGGAGGGGTTGGGAGTTATGAGGGGGAGCAGGACATGGCTGCGGGTGGCTGTGATGGGGCTTTTTGTACTGGGCAAGCCTGGCATGCACCAGTACATTAGGGCCATCTCCCCTGGGAGCATCAGGGTGTCTGAGAGCCCTTCCCCGTGCCGCAGTAGCCGTGCTGTGGGAGCCTCGCTCCCTGCTGGGGCGCAGAGGCCGACTCCCCAGTGCTCTCCCTTGCTGCAGATGGCTCAGAGGAGACCAGGCGCATCCCCGGCAACCGGAATTTCTTTGAGCTGCAGGATTTGAAGGAAGGAGTCACATACCTGGTGCAGGTGACAACCCTGGTGGGCAGCCAGGAGAGTGACCCTGCCACTATCACTGTCCAGCTGGGTACGTCTGCATGGGGACCTGTGCAGGGGCATGGCTTAGCACCTGGGGGGGCACCAAGCTAGCTCAGCACTTGGGCTGAATGGTCCAGCTCTCCCAGCAAGCCTGCGAGGCTGAGTGTCACCACTGCGGGGCGTCCGGCTCTCCCAGTGAAGGCTCTGGGTATGCAGCCCTTGGTTAGCACCTGCATTTGTTCCTGCCCTCTGGCTGGGCTGATTGCGGGGACCGGGCATGACAGACAAGTCTCTGGGGTCCAGGCTGACACAGTCTCCGGCCCTGCAGATCCCCCATCTGTGGGCAGCGTCACCAACCTGCGGGTGGCTGAGATCAGACCCAATCAGCTGAGGGTCTCATGGAGTGGGCTTCCTGGGGCGAGTGGCTACAAGTTGACATGGCGGGCGAGTGATGGTAGGTGTACTGAATGCATGTGGGCTCAGGTGGGCCATTGAGGTGAGACTATCCAGACTGGCTCCTTGCCTTGGGAGATGCCCCCGTTACCCGTCTGCCTCTGCTAGGAGGCACCAAACTGCAGCATGATCTAGCAGTTGGAGCAGGGGACTGGTGTCTGTGCCTGGCTTCTTGCTTAGAGTTGGTGACAGGACCCCCTTGCTCACTGGCAGCCCAGAGCTTGAAGTGCCTTTGGCCTGGGGTATGTTGCTGCCCCAACCTATTCTAGGGCCAGCGGGACTGGCTGTGCCATAGGTGGGAATAAGCTACAGCCTCACAGAGCAGATCCTGCTGCCGGAGATTTGCAGGCCAGTGCCTGCTGCAGGCAGGGTGGGGCTTGGTTTGGCCATTCCATGCTCAATGGCCTGTGCTTGGCTAACCCACCATTCATTGTTTGAGGAGACCC
Source organism: Caretta caretta (assembly GCF_965140235.1). NCBI lineage: Eukaryota > Metazoa > Chordata > Testudines > Cheloniidae > Caretta > Caretta caretta. Next base: position 24,202,937 of record NC_134212.1, on the reverse strand, counting down.
CATCCTGCTGCTCCCTGGGGAGAGCACAGACTGGAATCCTGGCCCCTGCTGCTTCCAGATTGGTGGCTCACCTCCAAATGGCAGCTGCTGTTGCCATTCCCTCCCCGCTGGATTGGGTGTGGCCATTAAATGCTGGCCGTGGTCCTCCCTGGTTGTCGCAGCATCTTGGCCTGGGGTGTCCCTGTCACGGAGTGTGGGGGAGTCCAGGCCCTGCACCCCTCTTCCTGGGATTCACTGAGACTCTCAGCCAGCCAGTAAAACAGAAGGTTTATTGGACAACAGGAACACAGTCCAAAACAGAGCTTGTGGGTACACCCAGGACCCCTCAGTCAAGTCCTTCTGTGGGAGCAGGGAGCTTAGACCCCAGCCCTGGGGTTCCCTGTGTTCCTCCACCCAGCCCCAAACTGAAACTAAACCCACCCAGCAGGTTCCCTGCTGCAGTCTCCGTCCACATTCCTGGCAGAGGTGTCACCTCCCCCTCCCCCTCCTGGCTCAGGTGACAGGCTCTCAGGTCTCCCATCCCCAGGGCACATTCCCAGGTCAACACTCCCCCCTCCCTGCTGAGTCACATCGTCACAGTCCCTCCCGCAGCATCTTAGCCCACTCCGCCCTCCCAGACCTGCCCTGCCTATGAAATCCAACCCCTGCAGCTTGTGTTTCTCTCCCGCAGGCCAGGAGATCTCCCGGGTCCTGCCAGCCGACAGGACCTCCTTCAGCATCGAGGAGCTGCAGGCTGGGGCCGTCTATGTCATTGGGGTCTCGGCCCTGGTTGGCAGCAGGGAAGGCAGCCCTGTCACCATTGCTGCTAGAACAGGTGAGGCCTCGCCTGGCCTCAGGGTGTAGCTCCTCCCTGCCCCTTGTGACTCTGTGCGATACTGATCTCTTAGTAACCCAGGTCTCCTGTGTGCCCTCTGTCACAGCTCCGGAGCAGGTGGGGATGGTCTCCAGCCTCAAGATCCTCTCGTCCAGGAGCAATGTTGTCCGGGTCACCTGGGTTGGAGTGCCTGGGGCGACAGCCTACAAGGTGGTGTGGAGCCGTCGAGATGGTAAAGTACCCAGCCAGGTCAACACGCTGCCTGTGGTGCCCACATCCCCAGACCTCTGCCCAGCTCTGTCCTGGCTGTGCTGGGAGCTCCGGGAATCCTGTGGTTGCCCTGGCCTGCAGATCCCATCACGCCACTCCTCTTGCGCTCTTAGGACAGAAAGCCTTTGCCTCCAGCCCTGGAGTCTCTTCTCTGACTGGCACAAACCTTGGAGTTGGGCATCATGAGATGAATCTCTCCCTCCCCTGATGAGATGGGATCACTCGCCATCATCAGCTAGTGGAGAGCCTGGCTCTGTCCCCCCCTCTGGGCACCTGGAGTGAGGCTGGCATCCTTGCTGGCTCTGCCCCTTCTGGGTGCCATGTTAACCCTCTGTTCCTTTGCAGGGGGCTCTGAGTCGAGCGAGGTGGTTTCTGGTGACACCAGCTCCTTTGACATTCTCAACCTGGAGGGTGGGGTCAGCTACACCGTGAAGGTCACAGCACTGATTGGCAACCGCGAGGGTGACCCTGTCTCCATCGTCGTCACCACACGTAGGTGCTGATGCCTGGCCATGGGAGTCTTGGATCCCTGCTGGGCTTAGACTGGGCTGTGGGTGGAGTTGGTGACTTCCATTGTCCAGGGTCCCCTGACCCTGGGCAGTGCCCTCCCAGCGGGGTGTGGGCAGGGAACTGGAACTCCCATCTGCTCCTTGCTCTAAGATCTGTGGCCTGAGCTGGTGGGCAGTGCCTGTGAGAGCTGGAGGTGATGATGCCTGTGCCAGAGAAGTAGCAGCAAGTCTGCCCCGGCAAGAGTTGCCCATGCAGCCCAGAGAGCTCTTCCCAGGCCCTGTGACACAGCTCCAGCCCTGCCAGAACCTCTCCGATCCCTGACAGAGAGCCGAGGAACCCGCCCAGTGCTCCCCATCCTGCCCATGTGAGCCAGGACACCCAGATCCCAGTGGGGATCCTCTCTGTGCACCTGGTTTGACAGCTGCAGCAAGACCACTACGCCCCTGACCCTGTCCCTCTGTGTTGCTGCCCCACAGCGGCAGAGGTGGCCCCAGCCCAGCCTGTGGGGAACCTGCGGGTGATTGACTCCTCGGAGCAGCGCATTCGCCTCACCTGGAGCCCAGCGCCGGGCAGCACCGGGTACCGCCTGAGCTGGAGGCCAGCAGATGGTGAGCTCCTTCCCCACCTTCCCCGCAGCTCTCCTGGCACGCCCTGCCCCGTTTAACCCCGTCTCTCCCCTGGGGCAGGAGGGCCGGAGAGGAGCCAGCTGCTCGCCCCCAACGTCAACTCCTATGACATCGAAGGCCTGGAGGCGGGAGAGCGCTATGAGATCCGGATCACCAGCCTGGTGGGCAGCCGGGAGAGCGAGACTGTGGGCATTGCTGCCAACACTGGTATGGGCAACTCTCCCACAGGCCAGCCCCATCTCACCCAGTGCAGGGTCTGAGGGCCTGGAAGGGAACCTCCGACCACGGCTGTTCACTGGCATATCATCGGGGGGTGGGATGGGACAGGTTTTGCCCTCTCTGGAGTCTGAGACTACCTTGCAGGGTCTCTCTTAAGGGGAGCCCAGTTCTGCCCCCTGGAGACCCTGTCTGGCTGAGCCATGTCTGGACCCAGGGGGCCACCCTGTGGTGAAATGCAGAAGTGTGCTTCCCCGACCCCTCCTCCCTTGCCTGATGGGTTGGGTTTGCTCCCCACGCCCTCACCAACTGTTGGTGGGGGTTGGGGTGACACCAGTCCCTTGGGCTGGAGTGGGAGGCACACTCTACACCCTATTCTTTCCTGCCCTTCCAGCACCTCTGGGCCGAGTCACCAGTTTCCGGGTGACGGAGACCCGAGATGATTCTGTGACCTTGGCCTGGACTCCGGCTCCCGGGGCCACTGGCTACCTCCTCACCTGGAAGCTGCCCCGAGGTAATGAACAGATTTCCAGCGCGGCTGCCTCTGGGGCTGCAGAGCTACAGCAGGGACACCTAGAGCCTGCATGGAGCTGCGCCCCATGGCTGCCTGAAGAAAGGGCCCCCCTGAAGAGATAGGAACCCCCCTTCCGTGCTGGGCCACAGCTAGCCCCCACCTCTGGGACTCCCTTGCTTGCCCAAAACAAGGTCTGCAGAAGTCCTGGTAAGGCTGTGCAAAGCCCTAGAGGAAACCCAGGCTCAAGGCCAGCGAACTGAAGTGAGATTGGGGCTCAGCCCCCCCTTAGTGGGCAGGAGCCCAACTCCCCCAGCTGGCAGCCTGCTCCAGACAGGCCAGGTCACTGCTGGGAATGGGGACCTGCTGGGGGGTCGCTCTGCGGCAGGGTGAATGGGGTGGAGCTCTCTGGCCTGAGCCCAGTCTGGAAAGAGGGTCTCTGTTTCCATTGCTGTGGGATCTTGACCATCCCCAGTTCAAATACCCCTTCAAAGAGAGACAGCACTGAGCAGAGAGGTGGGAGGCAGAGGGGATGGGTAGCAGGGCCCACACTAGGGCCATCTCCCTCAGACCCTGTCTATGCTGAGGTCCCTTGTCCCTGTTTGGGTTAGAGGGAGGAGAGACACAGAGGACACTGCCCGGGTCAGCAACTTCCCACCAGGTGTCGGGGCTGCGGCTGGGGCACAGATACCTCTTCACCATCCGGCCGCTGTTCGGGAGCGCCAAGGGCGAGGAGTCCACCCTCACCGACCGCACAGGTAAAGGGCAGCCTGGCTGGCTCCCAGGACCAGTCCGGCTCCAGTTCAGCTGTGCGAGGGGTAGGGACTGGACTGTGGGGCCTTGCTCCATTGGGGCACTTAGCGGTTTGGGGCTCAGCCTGGTCGCTGTTGGGACAGAGGCTCTCACTAGCCAACTGGCATCTCCGCACGGCAGTGAGGCCTCAACTGGAGCCTGCTACCGCTTGGGTCTTTTTGGTGGCTGTGGAGGCTTCCTCAGCACTCACTGCCCCTGATCCTGAGCAGTGGGGCAGCAGGCAGGAGCCTGCCCTGCACACAGGGGAGTGGCCCTCCAGAGCAGAGGTGCGGGGAGCAGCTCCTCCATCAAACCCACCCACAGGAGGTGAGCTGCCCTGGGCTTTTCTTCCTGTCCCCCTGCCTCTCAGGGGCTCCCTCATCTCCTTCTCCTGTGCAGTTTGCAGGGATGCTCGTGGTGACATCATCTTCCTAGTGCATGGCACCCGGGACAGTGCCTACAGCACCGAGGCCGTCCGAGCCCTGCTCTCCAACACCGTCTCAGCGCTGGGCCAGCTGGGCCCTGATGCCGCCCAGGTACTGGGGGGCAGGGCTGGCCTGGGAGCAGAGTTCTGGTTCTCCCCACTGATGTGGAGGGGTGGAACGTGCACCCTGCACACATACCCCTTGTTCCTCCACCTGCCCTGGGGGCTGCCTTGGGCCATCCTGTCTCTCCCCTTCCTCCGCCCTGGGGCTGGTCCCACCCCGTCCTGGGACCACATCATGGCTGTGATCTCAGTGGCCTGGCTGACCTCTTGCTTTCTTCCCCAGGTGGGCCTGGTGATCTACAGCTACCGCAGCGTCCCATGGGTCCTGCTGAATCGCTCCAGTGACCTGGGCACTGTCCTGGAGCGGATCCGCACCATGCACTACGAGGAGCCCAGCGGCAACGCCCTGGGTAAGGGGCACCATGCCTGCAGCCTGGGCTCCCCCATGGTGCCCGCTGTGGGGTGGGGGTGATGCCAGCTTTGGATGTCGTGCTTCTTCGATGCCACAGTGCCAGGGGATGAGGACAGAACACTGTCTGGGGGGGGCGGGAAGGGAGGGGGCCCTGTACTCCGAGAGCCCTATGCAGTGGCGGGTTGGACTCTGCAACCCCAGGCCATGGGAACACCTTCCCAGTTGGCTGGGGTCCCGCTCTGGAGTTAACCTTGGGTGGGGGTGAGTGGTGATGGGGAAGGGGATGGAGGTGGCAGGGCCCTATGGGGGGTGAGATAGAGGTGGCATCACACCTGCTTGGTACTGATACCCTTTCTCTCTGCAGGAGCTGCCATCAACTTTGCCAGGACCTACATGCTGAGCCCCAGTGCAGGGCGCCGGCCTGGTGTGCCAGGGGTGCTGGTGGTGCTGGCAGACAGCCCCTCCGGTGACGATGCCATTGGGCCGGCCAGGGAGATCAAGGCGACAGGTGAGAACTGAATCCCTGGAGCTGGGATGTGGCGTTTGAGCCAGGTGGAGAGGGTGGGATGGGTGTCACAGACCCACATGATCGGTGCTACACCCCCAGCTTTGGAACCCCTTCAGCATGCTGGTCCCCCTGTGGGTCTCGCCCTTTCTCCAGGGTAAGCCACTCGGCTTCACCGCCTCCTTTGACTGGTCCTCAGTGCCTGCAGCTCTCCTGTTTCACATTGTTCAAGTCCAACTGAGACAGACCCCACGGGAGACTTGTGCGCTCTTGGGGGGATCAATGCACCTTGCTGAGTGTTTGCAGTGATACTTCCACAGTTGGGTTAATTCGCTAACTGGAGCACAGCGTAGGAAGGCCTTAGGGTGGTCGAGAGAACTGAAGGTTAAAGCACAGACAGTTCTGGTTAGTCGAGAGCCCAGCCAAGCTGTAGTGACCCCTTGGTTCAAGCTGTGTCTGTCTCCCTCCGTCTGATCTTCTCCATCAGACCCCAGGTGAGAGCCTGGACTCCTTCCAGCAGCCAGCTCTGATCCCCCACCTCACTCCTTCCCAGTCCTTTGTTCTCGCCCTAGGGAGATGCTGTTCAGCCTCCCTAAAGAGAGGCAGGAAAATCCATCTCCCCCTGGGTCATTGGGTGCTAAGTGCCAGTGTCTGAGCAATTGGATTTGCCATTTTCTTCTCAGATGCTCCATTGATATAGGGCATAAGTCCCAGACAGCTAGGCGCCATTCACATCTATGTCTTAGCCTGCCCCAAGAGCAAACAGTCCTTTTCTACCCACTAGATAACAATTCAGCATATAGGGGAAACCGAGGCACCAGCCAGACTCATAAAAGTATTAGAAAATGTTCCCACTTTATCACATCGGGCAATAGCTGGGGGGCAGGGGAAGGTGTGGGGAAAAAGGGAGAGGGCAGGCTGGTAGGGAAGGAGTTTACAATGGTGGGAAGGGAGGGGTGTGTGTGGGGAGGGGTGGGGAGTGACAGGAAGGGAGGGGATTGTGTGGGAACCCTCTCCCTCTCCTCTTTACTGCTGGGTTGGTCAAAACCCCTGCCCAGGGCAGTTTGCCGGGGTGCCAGAGCCTTTAACCCCTTTCCCTTCACCCCCCTGAGTGGTGAGTCCAGGGGGGTTAGTACCAGGCTGGCCCCCTGAGACTCCTTTCTGCTCTGTGTAGGGATCCAGGTGCTGGCGGTGGGCATGGACGGGGCGGATCACGAGCAGCTGCGCCGCATTGTCACCAGTGAAGACCCGCGCCATGTTTTCTATGTCAAGGATTCGAGGGCCGGCCTGTCGGAGCTGGAGGACAGGCTCGCCAGCACCCTCTGCAGGGTGACTGTCACGGACAGGGTAAGAGGGGGGAGGGACGCTGCCTTCTTGCCCCAGGTAGGGTTGCCAACCCTCCCGGTTTTGCTGGGAGTCTCCCAGAATCGATCTCTATCTCCTGGAGGCTACTGAAGCCAAACTGGGAGATTTTTAGGCCGCTAAATGTCCAGTGGCGCAGCAGGGGTAAGGCTGCCCTGACTCTGTGCTGCTCCCGGAAGCAGCCAGCATGTTCCTGCAGCCCCTGGGGGGGAGGGTTCTCCATGTGCTGCCCCTGCCCCAGCATTGACTGGGAGCTGTGGCCAGTGGGAGCTGCAGGGGTGGTACCTGCAGGCAGGGGCTGCATGTGGAGCCCCCTGCCCACCCCCACAGGGGACACAGGGACATGCTGGCCGCTTCCAGGAGCGGCGCAGAGCCAGGGCAGGCAGAGAGCCTGCCTTAGCCCCGCTGCGCCTCCAACTGGGAGCTGCCTGAGGTAACCGCCACCCCCTCCTGCACCCCAACCCCCTGCCCCAGCCCTGAGTCCCTTCCCACATCCAAATTCCCTCCCAGAGCCTGCATCCCTCACCCCCTCCCATACCCCAATCCCCTGCCCCAGCTCCGAGTCTCCTCCCAGAGCCTGCAGCCCGCACCCCAGCCCCCTGCCCCAGCCTGGTGAAAAGAACAGGAGTACTTGTGGCACCTTAGAGACTAACCAATTTATTTGACCATAAGCTTTCGTGAGGCTGTAGCTCATGAAAGCTTATGCTCAAATAAATTGGTTAGTCTCTAAGGTGCCACAAGTACTCCTTTTCTTTTTGCGAATACAGACTAACACGGCTGTTACTCTGAAGCCTGGTGAAAGTGAGTGAAGGTCGGGGAGAGCAAGGGATGGAGGATGGAATGAGTGGGACATGGCCTCAGAGAAGGGGTGAGGCAAGAGTGTTTGGGTTTGTGTGATTAGACAGTTGGCAACCCTAGCCCCAGGGTTGCCCACAACTGCAGGCCCGGAGGTATCCCAGAGCCAGGTTGGAGCTGCTGTCGGGTGGGGCATAGGGAGCTGCAGTTGACTGAAGCCGTGGGGCTGGGGGCAGCTCTCCCCTCCCCCTGCAATGCAGCATCTCCGTGGCCCATGTGTATAATGTCCCCCTGCAGGTGGGGGGTGCTGCTCCCTGCCCCAGCAGCTTGGCATGGGGTGGAGCTGACATGGCTGCCCAAGGCCCTCTCTAATGCAGAACTTTTCCCCCTCAGCTGGAGCCCTGCACGGTGCAGTGTCCCAAGGTGAGTCCCACACCAGTCAGCACCTCTGCAGCTTCCTCCCATGAAGAGGGGGCTGCAGGAGAGCGACTGAAGATAGCCGGACCCTTCCTGGAGCTGGGGGGGAAGGGATGGGAGCCCCCCTGGAGCTGGGGGGGATGGGCCAGCATGGACTTATTGTGGGGGATCAGTGCAGTGAGCGGTGGGAGGGGAGGCAGCGTGGAAGAATCAGGCTGTGTGAAAGGCCTGTTTGGGGCAGGGGAGCGTACTGGAGAGGGGGCTGCAAAGAGGACTCCAGGCTCTGGTAAAGTGGGGAGTCAGGGGACATTGAGGTGCCCTTGGGAGGTGAGCAAACACCTGGGGGGAGGGCACTCCACCCCCAGGTGTATCTGCAGAGGGAGTGGGCTGCTTCCAGCCCAGAGCCTTGGGCCACGGGGGTGGAGGTGAGAGCGCCAGGCCCCTGGCCAGAAAAGTGGGGAGAGGTGGTCTGGGTGATGGCTTTTCCCTGCCAGCTCTGCACTGACTCCTGGTGCAGCCTGGCCAGCCCCATCACTGTCTGTGCTGCCCTGGGGAATGGCTGGGCGAGGTGCAGGAGGTGGAGATGCTCACGGGTGGCTCTTCTGCCTGTTGCTGCACTGCCCCCTAACTGGCCTCTTTGCTGTTTTTGCTGCAGGGTGAGAAGGGGGAGCCCGGCCAGATTGTGAGTATTACAGGGGTGCTGAAGTGCTCCCCTCCCAGGGGCTGCAAGGACACTTTGGTTTAGTGGCTTAGCTGATGGACTTAGAAGCTCTGACTGCTGATCAGCCTGCGTCCTGGGAGTGGGAATGGCCATACATTCCTGTCTTTGTTTCTCTGTGCAGGGGCAGAAAGGACGTGTGGGGCAGCCCGGCCCCCCTGGACACCCGGTAATACTCCCCTCTGTGTGTGGGCCCCTGGGCTGGGGGGACTGTGGTGCTGAGCTCTCCCTGCACTCAGTGTGGGTCGGGTGCAGACCCTGTGTTAGAGTCAGGACCTTTCCAAGGCACAGGGTGTCACGGAGTCCCTGGGCGATGCTCTGGAACTGCTCCCCATGAAGCCAGTCAGGACTCTGGGGCAGTCGCCTTTCTGTGAGCAGCCTGTCTTCAGGACACGCAGCTCACACAGCTTCCACCTTCCTGGGTCTGACCTCGGAGCATTCAGCATCCTCTGCCCCTCCGTGCGCTTCCCACAGCGAGTCCGCTCAGGCGGGGCTCCTGGGGAAGCCAGAGGGTCCTGCACCCCAACTTCGCAGTCAGACGTGACTCTCAGCCAGCCAGTAAAACAGAAGGTTTATTAGAAGACAGGAACATGGTCTAAAACAGAGCTTGCAGGTGCAGAGAACGGGACCCCTCAGCTGGGTCCATTTTGGGGGGCAGTGAGCCAGACAACCACGTCTGCACTTCACTCCATGTCCCAGCCAGCCCCAAACTGAAAACCCCCCTCCAGCCCCTCCTCCTCTGGACTTTGTTCCTTTCCCGGGCCAGGTGGTCACCTGATTCCTTTGTTCTCCAACCCTTCAGCTCTCACCTTGCAGGGGGGGAAGGGCCCAGGCCATCAGTTGCCAGGAAACAGGGTGTCGGCCATTCTCTGTGTCCAGACCCCTGCACACACATGCCCTCTAGGGCTCTGCAATGATCATACACCCTTACTCCACCCCCTAGATACTTAAGAACTGCCTAGGGGAAACTGAGGCACCCCCACACTATTCAGAGGAAACATTAAGAACAGTCCCACTTCGTCACACAGGGCATGCCTGGAAATAGACTGGGGTTGGGGAGCTCAGCTAAGGGGTGCTGCCTCTTGCAGTCCCAAGGCCTCTGCGCAGTGGGGGCTCGTGTGAGGAGTAGCGCAGGGGCCTTTAGGGGGCCTTATTACAAAGCCCCTGTGTCACCCCAGTAAGCAGGGAGGAGGAGATCTAGGGACCCCTCCCTGGGCCTCCTGCTGTGCTGAGCTCCTTAGGAGTCCTCATTGGCCTGCCCTGGGAAAGCTTCTTGTGGCAGCCAATCGTCCTGCTTCTTTTTTGGAGAGATGCAGAGAGCAGGAGATGGAGGCACTGCAGGGTGATGGGCACAGAGGGGCCTCCCAAGGCCCCGAGCCTGCCCTTACCACGGGGGTGCATCTCCACGTAATAACCCCATGTCATTTCTCCTTGGCTGTTTTCTCTCCTCTGTTCTTTCTAGGGCCTCAATGGGCTTCCGGGCCCCCCAGGACCAATGGGGCCCCAGGGTGCCCCAGGCGAGATCATCGAGCGGCCCGGCGAGAAGGGGGACAGAGTGAGTGAGTGCCCTTCACGCCCCACGCTGGGGGGAGGGGCCAGGGCACTGGATGGCTGCATTGTAGGGGCAGAACATCCACTTTGTTCAACTCTGATCTCTTTCAGAGCCGGTGCCCTGAGGGTCCCTCTGGGTGCATCCTCCATGCCCATGTCCCCTATGGAGCCCCTTGGTGTCCTTATTTGTGGACGCTTGAAGCCCATTGGCAGTGCTGGGCACGAGGGGCATGGACAGCACTGAGTACAAGGCACTAGGCCCATTGACGGTGCTGGGTGCCAGTAGCACCAACAATGCTGGGCACAAGGCACTGAGCACCAGGCTCTTTGGCGGTGCTGGGTGCCAGGGGCACGGACAGGCTGGGTCAGAGGTACCGGGGCCATTGGCGGTGCTGGGTGCCGGGGGCACGGACAGCGCTGGGTCAGAGGTACCGGGGCCATTGGCGGTGCTGGGTGCCGGGGGCATGGACAGCGCTGGGTCAGAGGTACCGGGACCATTGGCGGTGCTGGGTGCCGGAGGCACGGACGGTGCTGGGTGCCGGGGGCATGGACAGGCTGGGTCAGAGTTACCGGGGCCATTGGCGGTGTTGGGTGCCGAGGGCACGGACAGGCTGGGTCAGAGGTACCGGGGCCATTGGCAGTGCTGGGTGCCAGGGGCATGGACAGGCTGGGTCAGAGGTACTGGGGCCATTGGCGGTGCTGGGGATGCAACTATCTTTCACAACCCCCTTTCTTCTGGGGGGTCTCTGGCACTAGGACCCAGGAGGGATCCTATCCCCATGGAATCCCTTGGGGAGCTAAAAGCAAGTCCAAATGGGGCTCTGTAGTGAGAGCTTTGGCCAAATCCCAGCTGAGGCGACCCTCTAAGCCGAGATGCCCTGTCCCAAATTCAGCCCCCGTGGCTGCCCTGGCACGGATCAGCACTCTGGGGTGACTTTGAACATAAACGGGTTTCACTCTGGGGCGTGAACCAGGCTGGGAATGGTGAGGCCATTGTCCAGAGCAGAGCCAAGACCTGCTGGTTTATTCTCCACTCTGTTCCCAGGGATTCCCAGGAGTGGATGGGATCCCAGGAAGCCCTGGTCGCCCTGGCAACTCTGGCTCCCCTGGCCAGCCGGTAAGTAATTCCTCCTAGTTCCTCCTCTTGGGCCATATTTACCATTGTTCTTTGCCTGCCGGGTGATTTACATCCCCCTTCCCATGATGCTTTGCAGCACTGAGCTATTACTTGGCTTCATCCCATGTAACAAGGGTTGCAGAAGTCCAAATTAAATGGGTCTCTGAGACCCACATTGCCCCTGTTGTGCCCCGTGTCAATCCTCTTCCAGGTGCTGTCTCCTGCCTGTGGTGGCTAACTTCAGTGCCATGGACTGTAGCGGTTACCCTGCTCCATGGTTCCTGTGTCTGCGTCTTGCTCCATGCATGGCGTGCAGACCACGTGTGTACCTCCTCTCTCGGCTTCAGTCTCCTGCTCCCTTGGCTGGAGGATGCTCCTCATCTTCTTGTTGTTTGTTTTTTTTTTTCAGGGTAGACAAGGCATTCCTGGCCTCAGAGGGTCCCCGGTACGTAGAGCTCCCGCTTCCCCTTTAGCCTTGCTCCCTGCTCTGGAGCACCCCTGCTCACTGTTGCTTTTGCCTTCCAGGGGGACCAGGGCCCAGTGGGGCCTCCCGGGCTGCGGGGAGAGAAAGGCGAGCCGGTAGGTAGAGGTGCATCCCGTCCAGTGCCGCCTAACGTGGCCACCATCTTGGATTCCCCACCAAGCAGGGCAATCCCAAAGGCTCCGCTTGGAAAGAGAGAGAGAGCGAGCTCTGTCTGCAGCAGCCTCTGCCGGCGCCTAGCCATGTGGGGTGGTCCACAGCCCCTTCCTCCCCCCCAACTTTATGTAACCCCTGATCCCTCCAAGCTCTGTGTCCCGCAGCCCTACTAGGCAGTGCTGCCGTGAGCAGGTTCTGGCATTGGCAAGAGGGAGGCCTTCCACCTTAGATCCAGTTAGACACCTCCCTGTAAATTACACACACGTCATACTGGGGTCACAGCAGCGCTCCCAAGCTGAGCAGGGTGGAACCAGCTCAATGCTTGGAGCGGAGACTCCACAGCACTCCAGAGCCAATGAACAACTCAGTAGGGATTGCTCTCCTTTGATCTTGGTGCCGAGGGCACTCTGCTGCTGGATAAGTCATAAAACTGAGTTCTTGGCCACTTGTGATCACTAACGGTCCCCTGGCCCATTGCCCAAGAGTCTGGTGCTCTCCTCCACGTCCTGGCCAGAGTCCAGCTCTGGTGACTCTCTGCAGTCTTCCCCGATTTCTTCTTCACTGCCTGTCCTGAACCGTGGTACAGTGTCGCTGTACAGCTGCCATGTGTTCTCCCAGAGAAGCTGAGGCTTGTATATGGGGCTGGGCTGGTGCACTGAGGTTTGGCTTTCTGTTTTGTGTAGGGAGATCCAGGGGTGATTGTGAACGGAGGAGGGAGGCTGCCTGGCCGGAAAGGGGAGCCTGGGAGTCCGGTACGTAATAGAAAGCAGGTTTGGACTGTGTGGTCATTGGGGTACAGGAACAAAAGGAGAGGTCCTGTAGCCCAGGGCCCTGGCACCCACAGTGGGACTGCAGGGGGGGCTTTGCATCTCTCTGCCCCATGGTGTGAGCCTCTGGAATCCGTTCAGTGGCACCAGGAGCGTTCCAATGAATCTCCAATTGCACGAGGATTGGTGCCCCCAGGGCACTTCTGCTCTGACTAGATCTGTGCTCAGCTCTTATTCTATGGACCCTGCCCTCTCAGGCCTCCTCAACATGGGTGTCATTTGGGAGGGTGGGGGGGCATTGCCCCCCCCAAAGTGCAAGCCTCAGGCAGGCGTGGAATTTGCCCCTCGCACGCAGCCCCGTTAGCCAGACAGGAGCTGCCCCCCCAGATATAGAAGTTAAACTATGCCTGTGCTTCTCTGTGCTGTCCCTGCCTAGGGGTGGAGGTTTGAGGGACTCGCAGGCTTGCCCAGTGCCAGATGAGCAGGGATCCAACCCTCTCAGCATTCCTGCCTGGGTCTGTCACCCTCTAGGCCTCACACTGAGGTTCTTAGACTCCTTGCTGCCGGTCCACCGACTCTGGGGCTGCTAGCACGTGGAGGGCAGAGGCCTTCTGCCATAACCCCATTCCACAGAGACTGGGGGCCCTGCCTCTAGGGTGAAGCTGTGCCAGGCTACAGCAGAGCCTGCACGCAGACATGCTGGGCAGTATGGGCAGTATATGAACACCCTGAGCACTGGCTGGAAACTCACAGACCTGCATGGCTGGCTGCTGTGGCTCATCCCAAAATCCAGGGTCCCCAGTCCGTGGTGCGCTTTCTTCCCAGCACAGAGCACTGATGAAGCCTCTCTGATTCTCTAGGGAAATCCTGGCCTGCCTGGGAACCCTGGGCCTAGAGGAGCAGTCGGTGATCCAGGACCTCCTGGGCCCAGTGGACCTCCAGGGCTGTCAGGACCGGCCGGAGAGTTTGTCAAGGTGCGTTTCCCCCTCCCGCTTGGGAGGAGCTGTTCAGAGGCTCTGCCCCGGGCAGCTAGATTGAGGCACATCGTGCCCCCTCCCCTGTGCATGCATACAAACAGCCTCTTCCACAACACCATGCGCCCGCACGGCAGCCCCCATGCAACCCCTCTACAGCTCCTTCCATGCATGCAGGCCCTGCCATGCCCTGCCTCCCCGGGCATACAGCTCCCACCCCACCCCATGCATACAGCAGCCTGCCCCAGCACCTTCCACACAGCCATGCCCTGCCCGTGGTAAGCTCGCCTGGCCTGGGGTGGGCTGAGGTTTCAGGTTGGGGTATGCACCAAGAAGCCTGAACTGCAGAAGAAGCTCCGGCAGCAGCGGGGCTGGGGAAAGGTGGTGGGGCAGGCACTCAGCTTAGCATCGGAGGCACATGGCAGGCTGAGGAAGCAGTACGGTTAGGGCAGCTGCGGTGGCACGGAATCCTTGCACCCCTGCCCCGGGCACCCAGAGCAGCCACCCGCCTGGCTGCTTCTTCCCCTTCCTGGCTGCTGCTCTTATGCAACAGCTAGTGGGTCCTGTCCTGGAAGGGAAACAACCCTTCTCTGTCCCCTAAATGATGTGGGTCTGCCCAGCTGTCCTTTCCCCACCCAGCTCGGCTCCAGCCCCTGCCTCCAGGCATTCCCTCTCCCCAGGATGCTCCATCTCACACCCTCCCTGGCTACAGGGGTGGAAACACATCCGCCCCCACAATGAAAATTAGCCACCATTGCCGCCCTGATTCTGCTGCCTCCTGCTGTATGTGCATCGTCATCCCACCACGTGTGCACACTGTGTGTCCCTGTGGATCTCTCACCCGTGCACACGTGGCTCCACCGTGGTCCCTGGCCAGGTGTGTACACACAAGCCAGATATTCTGAGGCTGCTCCTGGTGAGTGGGTATCATGCTGAGCTTATCTTTGCTTGTGGTTTCCCTGCCAGGTGCCCTGGGCTGTGAATGCACCAAGCCCACTGAGCATTGCGTTCCCAGGGCCACCCAGGGGCCACTAGGTTGCCAGGTGCAGGAATCCCTCCCTTTAACCCTGTGTATTTCCTCTTGCAGGGGGCGAAAGGCGAGCGAGGGGAGCGGGTAAGTGACCTTCCTCCTTCCCTGGCTCTTCCCCTGAGTGCTGCGCTCTGGCCTGGGGGAGGCTGACAGGCTGTGATGCTCAGCAGCACTTGCCCCTTCATGCCAGCTGGTGGGGTCCCGCAATGCTGTGACAGGGCAGCAGCGGGCTCTGCTCTCTGCATTGTGGAGCTGGCCTGTGGAGAGCTGGCCTGCGGGAGCTGCAGCCAGTTAGCCACAGGGCTGAGCCAAGACACGCTCCCCTGGGTGGAGGGGCTGTGTTTGGGTGCAGAGCCAGCTCGTGGGGCCGTCAGGGCATAGCTGGGTGAGAGGGGTAGTAGGAGTGTGACGTGATATCTGAGCTCCCTGCGTTTGTCTCTCTAGGGCCCCCCAGGGCTGATTGATGGGGTACCTCCTGGAGGAGAGCCAGGCACCCCGGTGAGTACCTCCCCATGCCACGCCAGGGCTGGGAGTGGAGATGCATGGGTGAGCGAGGTGGGTGGGGATGGGGTGAGGGTGACTCTGTTGGTGGTGTGTGGTGGGGGGAAGTGGGGTAAGGAGGACTAGGGGGGGATATGAGTTAGGGAAGACACAGAATAAGGCTCCATAGAAAGGGAAATCCCCTTTGCTAGATGTGGGCAGTGTTAATCTTGTGCTGAGGCTGGTTTCCCATGAACACCATGTCACTCAGGGCTGGTCTCCACGCTGCTCAGGTTGGTCTCAGCTCTTTCTTTCTCTCTCGTTCCTCAGGGCTTGCCTGGCGATCCTGGGCCACGGGGACCTCCTGGGCCCCCAGGACAGAAAGGAGACAAGGTAAGAGGAGTGGCTGTGGTGAGAGGCAGGGGTCCAGGCTGTGCTAGTACAGGATCTGCTGCCATCCCTCACCCCCTAGTCCGCTGTGGGATTGTGCTCTGGTCTCCCTTCTGCACAAAGGCACTTGATGCCATGACCAGGGCGATGCACACATGGTAGGAGACTGCTGTGGCTTGTAGTGACCTCGTTTCCCTGGATCCCACCCTGCTAACCTGGAGGAGCAAGGGAGCCATCCTCGCTGGCTCCTGTCCCCTCAAGTTCCCTGAGATATGATGCCTTTGTCTTTTCTGGACACTTCCTTTGCTCTTTGTCCCTAGGGTGATGGGGAAGAAGGCTTTCCAGGGCCGCCGGGTCGCCCAGGGGACCCAGGAGATCGGGTGAGTCCCCTAAGAGGAGGTAAGCCATGCCCTGGTGGAATGAACCCAGCTGGCATGGAGCACCTGTGGAGCCTCGAACAGCAGGCCCCCTGAGTGGGGAACAGCGAACCGCTCTAGGGCTACGTGGTCAGAGCTGGGAAAGGCCTATTAGACCCGTGAGTCCATGCCCCAAGCAGGGCAGGGGAGAGCCTCTAAATCAGAGACTGCATGAGGCCCAGTGGGCCAGCGCTCCGCTGGCTGTCTCCCTAGAGCCAGCCCTGCCTCTCCTCAGCTGGATGGCATCTTGGCAAGCCCTGCCCCAGGGGTGGAGGAGCTCATGTACTCGGCTGGCTGCTCTTACACCAGTCCGATGGCAGTCCTAAAAGCCTCCTCAGCCAGGAGCCTCCCCATTCTCAGCTCTGGTAAAGCAGCCTTCCAGCTGGGGTGTGCACAGAGCAGGCGCAGTGCTGGGGGACTCCTCACGCCCTGGCTCAGACCGTCGGCAACAGGGCCTGAACAGGGGCAGGAAATAGTCATGTCACAGGTATCCTGAGGAAGTCGGAGGCTAAGCCTGCAGGAGTGGGGGAGTGGGTCCTGGATTCCAACCTCCTCAGCCACTGACCCACCGGGCTGCCCCCTAGACAACCCAGCTCACGCCTCGCTCCGATCAAGCGGGGAGATAGGTCCAGGCGCCCCTGAAAACACACCTCAGCAGGTTTTGCCAGGGACTCCCTGGTGGAGAGATGTAACATTCTTGCTTCGCTTTCCTAGGGCCCGAGAGGACCTCCAGGTGAACAAGGAAGCAAGGTGGGTGCTGGAAGGCTGGTTCAGGTGGAGACGGGGAGTTGGGATTCATGGGTGGTGTATCCAGTTCTGCCAGTCCTGTGCTCTGTGACCTTGGGACGGCCCCTTCTCCTCCCTTCTGCACCTGTTTCCCCCTCTAAACGGAGGGGATGCTGTCTGTGTCCCTGGGGCCATGGGGATAACATGCCTGGAGATCCCAGAAGGAGGTGCTGAGTGTGAATTGTTATTACTCAGGTGGCCTGCCCGCTGTACATGGTCACTGCCCTGTAACAAGGATGCCTGTCTGAGCCTTTCCCCCTGAACTCTCTGGGGAAGCTGGATGTGATGGGGCACTGCTCCCAGGCCCTGCTCTTTGGTGCATGGGCTCCTGGCCAGAAACCCTCTGCCTGTGATGGCCCAGGGACAGTCCGAGACAGAGCACTGCAGCCTCAAGTGGGGAAAGTCAGCGGCAGCCAACGAGCTGCTGAGGCCACGAGCCTCTTGTGTGTTCCTGTGCCGGGGAGTGAAGGCAGGGCCACGCAGGTGGGGAGTTGCTACAGTCCACTCTGCTCATGGGGTCCCCCCAGGAGGCATCTGCTGGCTGCTCGCCCAGTGGTTCCTGCCTCTTGGAAACTCTGCAGGATGAAATAGGCCGAAGACCTCTGCTGCCCCTGGGGCTCCTCCCACCTAGGTCCCATCGCCGGGCGTGGTCCTTGTACCCTCCAACACTGATGCACTTATCTCTTCTGTAACAGGGAGACCGTGGGCAGCCGGGAGAGCTTGGAGAAGCAGGGGAGAAGGTGAGAGTTTGCTGGAGCACAGGGTTCCGCTGTGGGGATCAGGGGTATCGGGCAGTGCCTCACCTGTGCCCTTGGGACAGTGCTGTTGAGTCACGACATCCCGTCCAATCAAGAGGAGAGTTTGGGACCAAGCAGGTGACCTACGGGAGCAGGTACCACACTCAGGGCTCCTGAGCTGAGGCTGAGTGCTGTTGCTCCCACCTCCCGAGAGTGCTCCCTTTGCACAGGGAACAGGGGTCTGCAGTTTACACTCCTGGGGCTTTCTGGCCCCCTGCCTGTTACTGCTGCTCCAAGCCAAAGCTCTGCCCCAGAAGTGATGGAGAAAACCGGAGCCCTGAACGGGAGAGGCTGGGATTTCCCTGTGACCATCCCTGTCTGCCAACAGCCTCCCCAGTGACAGACTGGCTCACAGTCTGCAGGTGCGCTAGAGACGTGGACAAACTGGATGTGGATTGCTGGGCCCTGGGATGGGCAGGACTGTGCTCTGTGCTATGGCCATGTACCCCTGCAGAAGACTCTCTAGAAGATGGATGTTCTGCCCTAGTCTGTTTCAACCAGGTCTCCAAAGAGGGTGCCCTTTGGCTCCTAGGGCGCTGCTTCAGAGAGCAGGGTTATCCGAGGGGCCCCAGCGAGTATGTGCCTGGCTGAAATGTCCTTTCTCTTTCCATTTCCTCTGCAGGGCGATCGCGGACTCCCTGGGCCGGAAGGGACAAAGGTAGGTTCGCTCTGGGTTAACCTTTCACAGCCAAGGGCCTGCGATAGCTGGGGGTGGGTAGTAGGCAGGACAGCTTTTGCCAGAGAAGCTGGGTCAGCCCCGTCCATGGCCCTGGCTCATTCTGTTCAGCTTTGTGGCCCCCTCTGATCAGCACATGAGGGACAGCAGCTGGTTGGGGAGAGTGGCTCTTCTATTGTGCCAATGCAGCGGGTCAGTGCGCTTGCTCTCTGTGCTTCCGTCAGGATGCTGGAAGCTTCTGTACAACCAAAAGGGTTCCCTTCCCCCAAACCCACCCATGTCCTGCAGTTCAGGAGAGCAGGAGCGCTGGCCAGAGGCTTAGATCAAGCAGTGCTGTGTGATCCCAGCCGGGGAATGGTTGGGGGAGGAGCAGAGAACTGGGTGAGGTGGGGAGGCTGAGCAAGGGGTGTGCTCTGGGTGCAGGTTGGCTCCTGCTGGGCTGTGGGGGTGTGATGGTCCTTCCTCACTTCTACATGCCAAGTGTGCACAGAGCCTGTCCTGCTTCCACTCACACCTTCTATCCTGTTTCAGGGGGAGCCGGGAGCCCCAGGCCGCCTGGGCCCAGAAGGCAGAGAGGTGAGTGTGGGGAACCCCGCCTAGCCCAGGTGGAACATGGCAGTGCCAGCCCCACACTGTCACAGAGCCTGGGCAGGAATGCGCCTGTGCTGAGATGTGTCTGCTGCAGCGCCCCCTGCTGATCTGGCACTGTGTTTTTTCTCCCCTACCCCTCCGCTGAGCTTGACAGGCCCAGGGGATGGGTGGAGGGGACAGAGAAGGAGCAGAAATGACTGTTGGAACCTCCTGTAACTGCCCTGCTGAGGCCTTGGCTTAGTACACTGAGTCACTGGGAGAGTTCGGCGATCAGGGATCCTCCCTCCAGCTCCTAAGCAATGGGCCCCAGCACAAATTGGGCTGGAGTCCCATCCATGGTTCTTGGTCAGTCTGGCTCTGGCCTGGGGCGTGAGTCTCTGGGGCGGCTGGCATTCCCTGCATGGATAGACGAGGGTACCGCCAGTTCTCTCATGGGCTTCTCTTGTCTCTCTAATCTCTGGAACAGGGATTGCCAGGACCGTCCGGCCCGCGAGGGGAAAAGGTAGGGACCCTTTGACAAGGCCTGTATCCTGCCTGCTTGCTGGGCCCCTTAGCCAGCTCTTGGGGTGAGCAGAGCATTTGTGGGGCATCCATGAAGTGAGAGATGACAGTGCCCGCCCCTGAGCTGCACTGATTTTTTTCCCCCCATGCCCCCAACATTGCTTCTAATGCGGAGAGTTCTCTTCCTCTGCGTGTCTTCTCTGGGCCTGCACATCTTGAGTGTTGCCTTCGTCAATGTCCCTCCCACAGATCTGGGCCTCAGGGGCCAGGAATCCTGGGTCTAAGTGCAGAAATACTCAGAGTGTCCTTAATGCAACAGACAAGGAGTCAGCTGCCACACTGCTGCTCCTTTGCATTCATCACTGGCATTTGGTGGGTGCCTGGAGGCTAAATGAGGAGTGGAGGAGGAGTCCAGGTAGGAAGGAAAGGGCTCTAGGTCTTGGGGGAGAGAAGTGCTGGGAATCCCCCTTGATATGCAAGACTGGTGGACAGGGCTGTTGGATCTTGGAGAAGCTCTTAGAAGAAATAATGTTCCCCAGGTGGCTCTTTCTAGAGAGGAGGTGTCTCCCCTGTGCTGGGATTGCCCTGCAGAGGGAGGTGGCATTGCGTGCAGTCCGCTTGGCTTATCGCATCAATACCAGCCTGTCTTCTCCAGCCAGAGGAGCTGGTAGGGCAGAAAGCAGATGTCCTCCCTGTGTGACTTGTGCCATCTGTGCTCACTGGGCACAGAGAATGGGACCACTGATGCTCTGTCACTCAGCTGGGGCAACAGCACTCTCCTGGCTGTTGTCACTGTCTGGGTCTCTGGCACTAGCCCCAGTGCCCTTGGGCGTGGGTTCCCAGCGCTGCAGGGGAAGGGGAATCCTTGCGCTCTTTGGATCTGGGTGTTTAAAGTCTGTGGTGTGGGGCAATAGGGAAAACAATACCGCAACCCTCCAGTCTGGCACCAAGCCCCTCGGGAATCTCCTTGTCAATAAGTAACGCCCAAGGAATGGCAGCTGGGTCCCTGGCTGTCCGATGGGGACCTTGGCCTGCAGCGCTCAGCCAGGTGCAGAGGGCTGGTGAGTGAGCCATGCTGGCAGATAAGCTGAAGGGCCATGGCTTTCAAAGGAAATCCAACTAATCCCGAGAGACCCTCGGCACGCGGGGCTCTCTGATGGCTTCCTCACACTCCCAGGACAGGGTGGGCTGCTGCCCCTCGGGAAGGCTCTGCCCCCTGGGCAGGGTGGCTGACCCGTGGCCTTTGTCATTCTTTCCCTTAGGGGGATCAAGGTGCTCCTGGGGAACCTGGAAAGCCGGTAAGTGGCCTCCTCTCTGCCAGGCAGAAACTGCATTCCTGAGGGCCAGGAAGGGTGTTACTGGGCTCCCAGCACGTAGGGTGGATACTGACCCTCAAAGGGGCAGGAGAGGCACCACGGGACCGCGTTGCTGGGACAATGGCCCCCAGCATTGGTGCTTGTGGGAAGGTCGGTGCAGAGATAACTCACTTCAGGGAGTGGGGCGTTGCCTACTGGGTCCTACTGCACCCAGCAGTTGAGGTTCTTCCTCTGTACCCCACCACCCTTCTCCTGAGTGCTGACCTCAGCCAGGGGATGGGCAGAAGGCTGCTTCTGTGGATACCTGGCCAAGGGGAAGTGCTCCCCCTGGTGGCTGTGAGAGGTAGCAATTCCCATGAAGGGCAGGCAGGGCTCTCTCCGTGTGTCCTTGCCAGCAGGGAGCGGTGCACAGGTTTCAGCAGTTTCTCTCCTTGTGTTTCTCCTCCAGGCTTCCAGTGTCTCTGGGGTCAAAGGAGAGAAGGTAACTGAAAATGATCCTGTCCCCAGAAGTGGGGCGCTGGTGTGGGAGGGGCCTCTCTTAGTTCTTTTGCAAATGTACAGTGTGTAAGATGCACTCCCAGCTGGCACTGTGTGTTAGGGCAGGGCAGAGTGCAGCCATGGGGCTTGGGCCTGTGGCATGGTGGTGGCTGATGTGACCCAGGAAGGGGGCAGTTACCCAGCAGGGCTGGCGAGCTCAACTACATGTTGATTCTGCTCCGTGGGCCAGGGTTTCTGGTTAGGATGGGTGTTTAAAGTCTGTGGTGTGGGGCAATAGGGAATAGTGGTTAGGATGGCACATTCCCACAGTGACCAGGAGATGCTCCCAAAGGTCGAGGGGAGAGGCCAGCCTCTGTGTAGTAGCTTAGGGTTGGTCTGTTATCAGCTCAGTGCCTTGTTACTCAGGTCAGCCTTGGGTGAGAGAACACACCTCCTTTAGGCTGCCATATTCCTGCCCTGTGTTCCCCTCTTCACCCACTCTGTTCTATGTCTCTCTTTTTCCCACTGCCTTGCCTTTCCTGCAGCAACTCTCAGGACCTGAGGGTGTCACTCCTACTCCCATCCCCTTCTGTCTGCTCAAATCATCAGCAGTGAAAAAGTTAGAGTTGACACTCACGTGAGGTCATTGGGCTTGAGAGTTGCTGCTCCAGTCAGATCGGCAGGGGTGTTCACCCACTGGGTCATCGCAGCAGGCTCTCTGCAGACGTGGGCAGCCATCGCTGCAGTGGCTGTGCTCAGCTCATGACTGGAAGGCTCTCTGCAGCTGGGAGGGCTGGAAACTTATTTCTTGTAATGAAAGCTGAGGCCAGGCAGGCTGGAGCCCCCATGCTCAGGGGCAGAGGGGGCTTTGGCTTCTCTGGGGGCAGTGTGGGAACTTTACCTGCACAGAGGCAGCTTTGACGCTGCTCTCTCCAGTATCCCAGACACATTCCTTCCACCCCCTCCCCTCCCCCCCGCCACTCCCGGCTCCAAGTCACTTGTGGTCAGTCCAGCCGGCTCCTTTTAGTGTCATCCTATCCTGAGCCCCGCCTGCCCCCGTTGCCCTGGGAAGCAGGTGAGCAGCTCTGTCTCGCCTGTGGGGGGAGGGTCAGTGTTGGGGTCCAGAGGGGATCAGCTCTGTGTGGCTGATGGTGCTGTTTCCTCTGTTCCAGGGTGACAGAGGCCCTGCAGGAGCAGAGGGGGCCCCAGGTCCCAGGGGAGACGCAGGAGATAAAGGAGCCCGCGTGAGTATCATTTAGGCCGTCAGCACAGCCAGGAGCTCTGGCGGAGGCAGGTAGCTCAGCGGAGGCCCAGGGGATAAAGCCATCTCTCCTGTCCCCTCTGAGACCCGGGCTCAGGGCCAACTCGCTGAAGTGAGTCTGGGGCTCAGTTCCCCACTTAGTGGGCAGAAGCCCAAGTCCCGCAGCCAGCAGCCTGCTCAGGATGGGCAGGGATGCTGCTGGGAGTAGACCAGAGTAGCTCTTGGCGCTGGAGAGGGTGATCGCTCTGGGACAGGGGGGTACAGCTCTCGTAGCTGGGTAGGAAAGAGGGTCTCTGCCACCAATGCTGCATCCCGCAAGGTGGCCCCTCAGTGCGCCGTGGCTTAGAGGCTCTTCAGGGGTGAGTCTGAAATCTGGGCCTGTGCTTGGGGCTCCCCAACATGCCTGTGTAGCTCCGTGCTCTGGGAGCTGGAATCCATCTCTCCCTGAGGGCAGGCCAGGCTACACCATCCTCTCTGGGTGTAACATCGCTGGGGGGACGCAGAGAGAACCACAGCTTGGCCAGGTGAGGAGCCTGGAAAGGGCTTGTCCTGCCTGCCTTGCTCTGACCTGCTTTTCTTTTTGTTTCAGGGCCCCCCTGGATTCAGTGTCCCTGGCCCACCTGGCCCCAAAGGAGAACAGGGCGACAGGGTGAGTCTTGCCTGCCTGCCTTGTGGCTGGCATCCCACAGCTGGCTGTGCCCTGCATCCTGGGCCAGGTGCCATCAGGGCCATGGGGCTATGCTCCCACTCGTCTCTGTCCCTGGGATTATGTCTGACTCAGAGCTCTCTGTGAGGAGGGAGTTGCTTGGTCTCTATCCTTCGGGCCAGGGTTGCTGGGGTGGCATCGATCAGCCCAGGGCTGTGCCCCTCTCTCCCTCAAAATGGTGGGTAAAGGGCTAGAGAGCCACTGGTAAATATGAAAGTGGCTGGTGTAAGAACAGGTGGGAGCCCATCTCTGCACAGGTGTGGGGCCCTGGCTCACCTGCACTCTGGGTGGGGGAGGGATTTGGGGACTTGCACCCCCACCAGCCATGTGCAAGAAGGGCTCTATGGAAAGGCCCAGGAGCAGTCCCCAAGGCCCCGCGAGTTCTGCTCCATGTCCCACAGCCTCCCCTGAGACCACATCCAGTGGGGGCGGCACAGACCCTGCAGGTAGCCAGGTCACCAATAACAACCTCTCTCTTTCCGGACAACCAGGGGATTGTCGGCCTCACTGGCAAGAGTGGCCCAAAGGTAATGGCTCTGTGGGGTGATGGGGGGTGCAGGGAGGGCTCCTCTGCCTGGCTGCCCTGAGAACTGCGTTGTGTGTGTGCACTGGGCTCCTCTCCGCAGGTGCTGTCCTATGGGAGGAGGGGTTCCTTACTTCTTGCCCCATTTGCATGGATGCTGTGTTGTGGGGGGGGCTCGCCCTGCCCTGCCCTGCCCTGCATGTGTGGGGGTTGTGATGTGTGAGGGGGAGGGAAGGTGCCTCTGGGCATTCACTGTTTATGTGGCGGGGGGGCTCACTGGTTACTGTGGGGTGTGTTGGTGGGCTCCTCTTGTTCTACACTGTTCACATGGGTGCTGTGGGTTGGGGCTCTCTTAGCTGGGTGCTGGGTTGTAGCCAACTGGCTGTACATTGACTCAGCCTCTCCTCTCTCTCTGCTGTGATTTTTCTCTTGTCCAGGGTGACCCAGGGGAACCCGGTGAGAAGGGGGAGCTGGGGAGACCAGGAGCTCCAGGGCAGATGGGCCTGCGAGGGAAGGAGGTAATGTAGAGGTGCTCTGGATGAGGAGGGCATGACCTGGGTGCATTCCAGGGTGCCCATGAGCAGGCAGATGGGGCTCTTGGGTCTACAGTTCTGACTGTTGCCTCAGACAGTTCCTGCTGGTGGAGAGCCTGTTTCTGGCCACAGTGATTATACAACATGGTGGAGTTTCCATGGAGACCCTGTGCCAGATTGTCATGACAACATCAACAGGCTATTTTTAACAGGGGATCCAAGAGGTATTTGAGGGGGCTGTGTGCAGTGGAGGTGTATCCGGTGGAGGTTCGTTTGAGGGGCTGGTGCGGGTGGGGTTATGTGGAGGCATATGCCTGGGGAGGAGGCTGTGTGGCGTGGAGGAGTGTGCCGAGTGGAGGAGTGTTCGGAGTGATGGTGGGGGCTGTGTGGAGGGGAGGAGTGGTCCTGGCGGTGTATCGAGGGGAGGAGTGTTCCTGGGGATGTAGCGAGTAGAGATGTGTTCAGGGTGATGGCAGGGGCTGTGTGGAGTGGAGGCATGTTCCAGGGAGACGGGGGCTTGTGCATGTGGAGGTATTTAGGGTGCTGGGTTTGCACACAGGGTGCACTGAGTGGGTGACTCTGTTTTGTTGGTCAGGGAAGATTACTGGTAACTCTTTTTTTCTCTTGTGTGTGCTGCAGGGTGAACGTGGTGAGAAGGGTGATGAGGGGACCCTGGTAAGTGATCAGTCTGTCGCTTTGTGGCAATGCCCCTCCCCTGCTTGGCCACACTTGGCTTTTCCCATCATTCTCTTACTTCCCTCTCTTTCCCTCTCAGGGAGAGCCGGGTCAGCCTGGCAAACCTGGAGACCGGGGCCCACGGGTAAGTGAGGGGGCTGTGAGGGGTGTATCCCGTGGGGTGGCGGGGAGGAAGAGATCATGGGAGGCCTGCATGTGGGCTCCCCAAGGGGCCAGGGTTGCTGGGACTGAGTGGGGACATGAGGATGGACAAAATGCTGCCCCTCCATGGGACTCCATGCTGTCGTGCTCCCCGAGCTCATGTGAGTGGGGAGCTGCAGAAAGGGCCCAGCTGAGCCCTGTGTGCTGCCTGAGGGCGAGACAACAGCCGAGATACTGACTGGGGTGAACTCCAGAAGGCGCAGCCTGGGGGAATGATGTTACAGTAGAGTTTGTCCCCGCCCGGGCTGCTGGGTACCCTCCACTCTTGGGGAGCCTGGTGAATTCCAGCCTCTGTAGGGGCAGCAGCACCATTGCTGCGTGTCCCATGGACCTCTTGGAGGGGCCTCTGCCTGGCCCCTGCTCCTTAACTGCTCAGACCTGAGTGCCCCTGCTCCTCCCCAGCCCTGTTCCTTGGGTCTGGGCTCCCCAGCCTCTCACTCCAGCGTGGGGGTCACCATAGTGCTCTGGACCTGCTGCCTCACCTGCTGTCTCTCCACCAGGGCCTACCAGGAAACCGTGGCCTCCCCGGGGAGAAGGGTGACCAGGGAGACCCAGGCGATGATGGCAGAAATGTAAGTTCCCAACTTGCAGCCCACCTCCTCCTTCCCCAGCAGCCGGCTGCCTGACTCTCCCCTCCCCTCACTGTGTCCCTTCTCTCCTTGCAGGGCAGTCCTGGAGTACCAGGGGCCAAGGGCGACCGCGGGGAACCGGTGAGTAGCTGCACCCCCTTCTGCCATGCTTGGAATGAAGCATTTAGTGCTCAGCCTGGGGGTTCTCCACCCCCACACAGACCCTTCTCCTTGGGGCACTGCAGTAGGGTGAGGCTAGGGCTGCCAGTGTCACACCTAGAGGGCTGCAAACAGGGCACAGGAGCACCACCATGACCCACACACAATGGAAATCCAGGCATGTAGGGGGATCACCATCCTCTGAGAGGAGCCACTGCAGGCTCAGGGTGTCCATTGCATGCTCCGTGCACACACCCCTGCTCCTGTTGCACGCTCACCCCACAAAGACGCAGGCTTACTTGTACACTTACTGATTTGCCCTGGCCCGTGTGGTGCTGCCCGGGCCTGCGCGTGTCCTCCCTCATGCTCGCCCAGACCCTGCACAAGTATCCCAAGCTCAGACGATGGCACCTGGGTTTGATGATCTTTCCCTTCCAGGTCTCTGGTTTGGAGCCAGCCCAGGCTAGCAGTGCTGGCAGCTAAGTTGATGTGCTAAGCCTGATGTCTCGCCCAGTCTCTAATGGGCAGTCTCAGCAGAGTACCCAAAGGCTAGCTGGTCCCCAGAGATGGGCCAGGTGAGGGCAAGGGGGCAGCGTGGAGAAGCTTGCACCAGTTGCCACCCCTTCGCAGCTGGTCCTGGCCATGAGAACCCGCCAGTGCAGCTTCTTGATTCAGGGCAAGATGTGAAGCTTGGGCTCCATTCAGGCTCCATGCTGGGTGGGGGCTCCCAAAGCTCTTGTTTAGCTCTTGTATGTCTAAGGTGGTTTGGAGCCCTGCAGAGCTTTCCCACTGCCCCCACAGGGTGCTGCTGTGTCTTGGGCTGTCTGTGAAGATGTCCTGGAGGCCTCCATTAATGCTGGGCTCTCTCTTCTTCTCTGCAGGGGCTGCCTGGACCCCCAGGACGAATAGTAAGCTCAGCATTTCTTTGTCCCTGCCCTGGTTGTGTTGGGTTTGTGCCCTGGGCCCCATAGCATGTGACCCCTCTCTCTTCCCCACAGGTCGATTCAGGAGCTGTAGGAGGAATTGGAGAGAGAGGCGAGAAGGTAACGCTGCTACTGTCTCCTGAGGACTGCCGTAGGATGAGCGCGGTGGAGCTGCCCTCTCTCTGCAGGAGTGGGACAGCTCAGCTGAGGGCCCCAGGCCTGAGGCTGGGCTGTAGCCTAGCACTCTGTGTGTTCTGGTACCACTCAGGACTCTGCAGTATGGACCACACCTGCCCTGCAGAGAGACTGTCCTGGAGTGGAACTGTTCCCTCCCTGCCTGGCAGGGGCATGGCTCACTTGGGCTTAGGCTCTGGGGGTGCACCTGGAGGAGGATACAGGACAATCTAGTTCCAGGGGAGTGACAGAGCTGGTCCACCTGCCTGAAAACACTGAACGTCAGTGGTCCTGTGTCTAATCTGTTCTGATTGGCTGTTTCCATTTCAGGGGGAGCCAGGGGACCCTGGAGAGGACGGGATGAAGGGTCCGAAGGGCGAGGCCGGGGTACCTGGCCTGCCTGGAGAGAGGGTAGGTGCTAGTGCCTGGGAGTATCTGTCTCAGGAGGTGCCGCTTGGAACTGAAATGCCCTTGGATTGAAAGTCTCTGCAAGCCGAGCTCTAAGGAAGGGACGGGGGGTGTGGCAGAGGGAGCTGGGGGTCTGGGTGTAGCTCCTGGGAGCACAGAATAAGGGCGGCTGTCTCGCTGGGAAGGGATGCCCATGTGGGGGATGGGGGAATGCCTGCCAGGGGAGCAGTGAGCGTGGGGAGGCTGCATTGGGAGGGGGGGTGTATTGCAGGGGTTGGGGAGTCTGTAGCGCTGGGTTTGCGGCATAGGTGCACATAAGAAGGGAGCATGCTGGGGGCTGGTACCTCTGGGGAGCGTGTGCATGTGGGGAGAGCCTGCACAGAGAACTGGGTCATCTCTCAGGTATTCATGTAGTGAGGGGCAGGGTGATGAATATATGGGGGAAAGTGGGCCCCAGACATCTCCTCCTGACACTCCTGAAGCGTAACCATCTCCTTCCTCTTGCAGGGGATTGAAGGCCCCAGAGGCCCCCCTGGAGCTCGGGTGAGTCCCTGTTCCCTTTCCTCTCTGCTGCTCTGGAGGGATGCGGCACTTTCTGCTCCCCACCCAGGTGCTGGGGAGCTTTGGCTGGCTCTGCCCCTCACCTTGTGATCAGCTGTGTTCTCTTCTGTTTCGTACCCTTCAGGGTGACCCTGGAGACCGAGGCCAATCAGGAGACAAGGTAAGAGCCTCACTTCCACGAGACATGCCAGGTCTGCCTGGGCCCAGCATGGGGTGGGTGGGAGGGTGGAGCTGGGGTGTGTTGGAGGGGCCCCATTGGGCCGTACCATGTCTATAAGTGGAGCTCTCACCAGGACCCGCAACCGGCAGGGCCTCTTTGCCTTGTTCGTGGGGAAGGAGGGATATATCCCTGCTGCTTGGCCTGTGCTCGCAGTCCCGGGTGAGGGGTGCAGAGTGCAGCATGCCCATCTGCAGGGGGCAGGGAGGGGGCATCCAGCTTGAGGGCCGAAGGGTTGGCCTGCAGCACTGTTGCTGGAGGGTCCTTACTTCCACTGCATCCAGTGCTGCACCATCTGTTCTCCCGGCTAATGCTGCTGCCTGCCCCTGTCCCACTGGTGGACTCTTGGGGGAGGTCGGAACAGGGGCGCCTCGGGGCAAAGCTGTCACTGCCTGGTTCTCTTTCAGGGAGACAGAGGCCCTCCGGGGCTGGATGGCCGGAACGGGTTGGATGGCAAACCTGGGCAAATGGGCCCCGCGGGGCAAAGGGTAAGTGTGGCCTCGCTGGGGGGTCCCATCCTTCTTGCGTGAGGCTGCCCCTCAGAGGGACCTAGGAGAGGCTCTGCTCCCTGCAAGGAGAGCCACTAACCGGAGTATCGGTGTATCGCCAGGTCCCACTAACCATGTAACATGCCCCCAGCAGCGTGACCTGCCCCCTGATAGCGTTGCCACATGACAGCAGCTTGTGCAGGTGCCCAGGAGACCCCTTGCCCAGGCTCCAGGACCCCCGCTGTAGCTGAAGGAGCTGCCTCAATATTGAGGGTTGTGGTAGGAAGGCAGGAGAAGGCATTGCCTAGCAGGGCCATGTGGGGCTCTCCGCATACAGGCTGACAGCTGCCCCAGCCGTGCCAGCGCACCCTGGAGTAACACCCCCAGGGTGGGAGGGAAGTGCAGTCTCTAGGGTGACCCACCCAATCCTTGGCCTCTCTGCTGAGATGCCAATGACGGCACCAGTTAGTGCCAGCTGTGACGGTGGCTCAGTAGAGCAGGCACCTGTCCTTGAGGACCTAGATGGAGACTATCAGCTCGTTCACTTCAGCCACAGAGCCCATGGAGCCTGAGCTGGATTTGAGTCGGTGCCTAGAGGGAGGGTCTATGTCGCTGAGCCATGTGGTGCTCTGTGCTCATTTGTGTCTGTGCCCCCTGAGTGCCTGCTGCTGGGCTAGCTCAGGGGTGCTGCTGGGTTTCCCTGGGTGGCTGCTGCTCCCTTCCAGTGAGTCTAGGGGCCCTATTAGCAGAGGTGCCTGTGTGGTGGTGACCTCTCCTGCTTTCATGCCGTGAAATGAGCCAGGCCTCTCTGGAGCCCCCCGGCAATACCCTGACAGGCCTGAGCCCAGCCCCAATGATCATGGCCATGTTCTGTTGTTTTTCTAGGGTGACCCAGGCAAGCAGGGTGATCCTGGCCGAGATGTAAGTATGGAGCTCCTGATTCTGAGGGGTGGTGGGTCACACAAGGCAGGGGGCTTCCCCGCTTTCCCTGGGGCACCCCGAAGTCTCATGCACGAGGCCAGTATCTGAATAACACTGCAGCAATGGGCCCAGGAGTCACCAGAGCAAAGCACTGGTTCAGCTAGCTCTGTGCCCCACCTCCCTGTCACAGGGGTCCATCCATTCCAGTATCCTTCCTCTGACCAGCAACTGATGCTTTACCCTGTGGGCCCAAGGCCTGGAGCTGTGTGTTGAAATCCTGAGCATGGTGGAGCTGTCCCGGGGGCCATCTGACCCTGCAGAGTCCCTGGCCCGAGGGCACTGCTTACCCCTACAATCACCAGTCCTCCTCTCCCTTTGTTGCTGAGCTGCTGCCCCTCGTGTCTGCCTGTGACCCAGCTGGGATCTGCATCTCACCTGATCTTTTATTGTTGCAGGGGCTGCCAGGCCTACGAGGGGAGCAAGGTGCCCCAGGAGCCATCGGCCCCCCGGGACCACCAGGCTTGGCTGTAAGTAGTTTGGTTGACTGTTGTGGGCCATCCCTGCTGGCTGTTCCCTGCATCTCCTCTGGTGTCGCCCTGCACTGGCAGGGCCCCAGATAACCCACCACCTGCCTTGCCTCCCTACCAGGGGCTTCCTTATGAGGTCACTTCTGTTCTCCAGCAGCCTCTCATCCATGGTCTCCACTCACCCTTATGCACCTGACCTGAGGGGTTTGACCCTGCCCCACACCATGTCCCACATGCTCTGGGAGGCCTGTTCCCAGGACTCATGCTGCCCCGTTGGCCCATCATTTTGCCCTGAGCAGCCTGACCCAAGTCTGATGTGAGGCCTGCTTGGGCCTGGGGCTGCTTGCCCAGAACTTTCTGATCTCTCAGGAGGGTTTAGGGCAGCCTTAGCTCCTGGCAGCCCTTAGCTCCCAGCGGCCCCGTTTGGCTGGCTGCTCTGCCAGCTCAGCCCATGCTATTACCCTGGGTCTGGCTCTCTCCAGTCAGCTGTCATGCCCCAGCTAATCACTCTCTGGGCAGGGTCACAGCGAAGGCAGGTATCCTGACCCAGCCTCCCCCAGGAGCTGCTGCCCTGTGGTATGACAGCATTGGACTCCAGCCACACTGCGGGTCAGGGTGAGCCCAGAGGGGGCCTGCAGAGGAGCCTGCTGCCGTCTCAGGCACGGGGAAGGCCCCTCACTCTCCTAACAGCCTGTGCTTCCTTCCAGGGCAAACCCGGAGACGATGGCAAACCCGGCCTGAATGGGAAGAACGTGAGTAAAGGAGCCAGCCTCTGCTGGAGAAGGGCAGCTCCTGGCTGTGGTGGGCAGGGTCTCTAGGCCTGACATGCAAGGACCTGCCCAGGCGAGAGGGAGCTGTGCTGGCAATGGTGTGGGGACAGAGGAAGAGACTGCTGCCTGTAAAGCTATAGCGTCCTTGAGACTGTACTGAACGCAGGCAGAGGGCTCCTTATCAGACGCTGGTGCTGCTGCACCCCCCGCCCCCGACAGACCAAATATTGGCAACCCCTGTAACAGATCCTCAGCTTGCCAGGACCTTCCACTGATGGGTTGTCAAAGGGGCATAACAAAGGGCTTCCCAAGCCCAGAGTGTGGGTTCTCCCCAACCCTCCTATGTGGGGCACCCAGTGTGCAATGGGTAACCACCAGGGCCAGAGTCTGCCATCTCCCTGCTGCCCGCCATTCCTCAGCTCCACTAGCCCTGAGGGAGCCTGGCTCATCTGAGGACTGTATGGCAGATGTCAGGAGGGCTGGGGGACCCAAGGGGATGTATTGTGCTCCCCAGTGTGGAGGTGACAGTCTGATCTGGGCTCTCTCCCCACACCTGCCCAGGGCCCAGTCCCCTAGTGTGCAGGGCCTGTGTGGAACAGGGCTTTGACTAATGGTTTCTATCCTCCTAGGGAGAAGATGGGACTCCAGGAGAAGATGGGAGGAAGGTAATGAGCTCAAGGGCCCCTCTCCCCTGGACTAGCCAGCCCCCTTTGCTAGGCAGGCCTGCGAGCAGCCTAGCAGGTGGGGTTCCCCTGGGTGACAGACTCTCCTGCTGCTCCATTGTCACTGCCAGGCACCTCTCACCATGCATTTCCTCCTGGTGCCAACATGCAGCTCCGGGTTGCTCCAGCTTTGCTTACCCAGCAGGAGGGGTGGGTGAGGTCAGGCCTGATGTTACTTCCTCCCCACTAAGTAGCAGTCTCAGACCTTGCTGGCTACAGGAGAGGGGCCATTGGGAAGACAGACCCAGGCTCTGGGCGAGGGTTCCTGCCTCAGTGGGGGCAGGGCAGGCGGACGCAGTGGCTGGGCCCTACCTGAGTCCCTTTGACTGTCTCATTTGGAAATGGAATGAGGCTGTAAGGTAGCCATTTTCTCTTGGCTTTTCCTGATTAGGGGGACAAAGGAGAAGCTGGAGCCCCTGGCAGAGACGTAAGTACCTATGATTTTCCTCCGGCTCCTTTCCTCCACCTGCCCTGGATTTACCTCAGTCACAAATTGCCCCCCAACCTAGGGGCTTGGCGCAGGGTCTGTCTGTGTTTGGTGGCTCCACATGTAACTCTTCCATGTTCTGCCTACACAGTCAGTTAGGCCCTTCTCTCTGCTCCGATAATCCATCACACTGGGGGCTGCACCGTCTGGATGGTGCCAGTGGCAGAGACCCCATCTAGCAAACCTGGGGGCAACTCTGATGGGTCTCCCCAGCTTGCTGCCCATTGGCAGGCAGGGGTGGTCGGTAGTGATCCAGTGCATCAGGACCTTTACCCACCGGCAGGGGAGGGGAGTGCAGGCGGTGTCCTCAGGCCTCCCCCCACCACACACTGTATGAAGGGAGCTGCGCCTTCTGGCCTATGCTCCCCGGCTTATAGAGGCTTGGGTTTAGATGGCAGGCTCTGCTGAGCTGGAAAGGGCAGAGGGGGCTCCAGCTCTGGCTAATGAGATACTGATGGGTGGGAGTGGATCAGGGTGGGACTGGGGCCTCAGTGACTCCATTGCTTACAGGCCCTAGTTGTTTCTTGGGCTCCTTTTTTGGCACCTCCATTAAAGCGTCGCTAAAAGAGGCTGGCCTGCTCCCAGTTGGTGCCCCCACCCACAGCAAGTGGTGATAGTGCCAAGGGGAGGTACATGCCTTCTGCTGGCACCCCAGGTTGCTGGCACTCTTTGACAGTGACGGGCCTTTCAGCAGGCATCTGGCTGCAGTAGCCCTCCCAGCTGGGAGGGGGTGAGGGTAAGGAGGAATGTGGGGTGATGGCCAGGGGGAACAGCACCAGATGGTGATGCGTCTGTTCTTCTTTGGCAGGGTCAA
Organism: Caretta caretta; assembly: GCF_965140235.1. Classification (NCBI taxonomy): domain Eukaryota; kingdom Metazoa; phylum Chordata; order Testudines; family Cheloniidae; genus Caretta; species Caretta caretta. The sequence goes on along the minus strand of NC_134212.1, from coordinate 24,170,336 downwards.
GAAGGCCCCAAGGGCGAGCGAGGAGACCGTGGGGCACCAGGCCCCTTGGGACCCCCTGGTGTCCCCGGTGTACCTGGGCAGGTTGGACCCCCAGGCCAGGTGTGTAACCTCCAGAATAATACTCCTAATACCAGCTGCTTGGCATGGCTTGCTGTGCCCATTGTCATTTGGGAATGGAGCCCCATAGCCTGCATGGGAACTGGGGGTGGGGAGAGCACTAGCTGGGGGAGTGGAGAGACAGAGGAGAGAAGAGGAGACTGGCCCAAAATCACACTGAGCTCAGAGCCTAGGACTCCTGTCTCCCAGACCCTGCTCTAGCCACTAGATGATATGCCCATGGCTGAGCTTGGAGTACAGACCTGGCCAAGTCCAGAGATGCCAGGGTCTGGACAGCAGAGTAATGGCTCATTGTGCCATGGCATGGATACCCTGGATCCCTCTCTGATTCCTTGGGGAAATCCTGTTCCTCTCCAGCTGCAGCTACAAGCTCCTTCCAGCCATGCAGGACCACTTGGGATTGGACTGCTGACCTGCCTCAGGGGGCAGACCCCGGGGCAGGGAAAGTACCCCAGCTTGAGTGGGCTCCTTCTCCCAGTCTCAGTGCTCACAGACACCCCAAGCTGCATGGCCTCCTCTCCCCAGCCCTGGGAGTGCCTGCGGACCCCACCCATTGGTAGTGAAGCTGCTCTCTCCCGCTACTTGCAGGTCCACGGTCTGCTCACATTTCTTCTATTCCTTCCAGGGTGCTCCAGGCCTCGCCGGGGTGGCTGGACAAAAGGTGAGTGTTTTCCCAGCCCCCATCAGGCCACTGGAAAACGAACAGAGCAGAACAGCCTCTCCTGGCAGACCCCACTTGGAGAGGGGCTGGCTTGCTGTGCCAGAGCACAGACTTCTGGGCCCTCAAGGGTTAATCCTGTGAGTTCCCTGAGCCCCTTTCCCACTGTGTCCAGCTGGTGGGTGTGGCTTTGTGTCCTCCTGTGAGCTGTCTTCTTTGGAGGAGCTGGGGGCTAGGAGGGACTAAGGTGCTTCCTGGGGGGCCTGCGTGGAGAGCAGTGGGGCCCAGGTGTGAATGGTAAGGGAGCTCTGCCCACATTCTCTGGGGTGCCATAGGCTTTGCAATAGGCCAGTGGGGGTTCCCAGCATGTCTGGCCCAGACTTGGTTCCAGGTGGAAGTTCTCTGAGGCTGCAGAGCCCATGTGCTGGGCTAGCTGGGGGTGGAGCACTGGTTCGTGTGTTCACCCACCTGTCTGGGGAGGGAACTTGGGTATCTGCCCTTCCTCCAGCACCTTGGCACTGTTCCTCCCCAGGGCCCTCCCCGAGCTGTATCACTTCAGCCTAGGCCTAAGCGGGGGCTCTTCCAGAGGAGGCGGGGCTGAACTCTTTCTCTGGGGTTTTACTCTCCCATCGCAGGGCTGGAGGGGATCCTGACTCCTCTTGTTCTGTTTCAGGGCGACCGAGGAGAGGCTGGATCCAAAGGAGAACAGGTGAATACCCAGCACTGCCTGGGGTGATCCACCAGCGCTGAGTCCTCCCCTCCCCACAGTGCAATGTCCTTTGGGGTGTGTGCGGGGGAACCCAGAGCTTGGTCAGCCCCTCTGTATCCCCTCTGAATGCAGCTCTGGGACTCTGGAGCAGCTCCATCAGCTGAGATAAATAGACCCTTGCCAGTCACTGCCACTTGAGAGCAGGAAGAACAGGGTGATTATAGGCCTGTTGAGTCCACCCCTGCAGCAGAACACTGCCCTGCAGTGTTCATTCTCATTGCCAAGGGAGCCTTCTCCTAGCCCCGGTGGCTGTGAAGAAATGCTTGGGAGTGTGACCCGAGCATAGCCGATGCAGCAATGCCAGCCTGAAAGAACTCTGCCCCACTCATCTCGATCCTGTGTTTAACTCTGGAACTTAATGAGGTCAATTTAATAGCAACATAGTATCTCTTTCCCTGCTGATCATTTTAGCAGCAAAATCTGTCTGAAGCTCTTGCTATTTCACAATTCCAAACCACCTCCTACGGTGCTAACCGCCTCAGCTGTCCCAATCTCCAACTTCCCCGACGGCTTTGCTTAGGTGGTTCTGCGTTAATACAAATGCCTGCAGCCCAGTGAAAATGGGGGCAGTGTAAAATGGACTTTGATATCCAAATAGCTAACCCAACGTGCTGTGGGCTCCCACGTGTCCCTGGGGTAGAAGTCACTACTGCGTCTTCCCTCTAGCTGATGGGCTAATCCAGTCCCCTGGGTAGTTCAGGCAAGCACTCACTTTCTGAGTGTGACACTGCTGGAGAATTAGCAGACTCTGGTTGCAGCAGGTATGAAGGGTATGCAAGGTATGAAGAATTAATGCAAGTGATTGCGTATTTTACGGGGCCTGTGTAAGACCTGCAGTACCAGGGAGAGTGCGGTAGTGACCTGTGAACGGCGTCATCGCACTAACTGATGGGTGAGATCTCAGGCCTGTCCTCCCGGATGGGGAGGATTCTCTCTCCCCCGCATTCACTAGGTCAGCCCCCCAACTCCTGCTGCTTCCTTCCCTGGGGTTTCTATGTGACACGTGGCCAGGTGGTCAGTGAGCAGAACTGTTCTAATCTGGTGTCATTCTGCTTCTTCTCATGGTGACTAGGGCAGACCCGGGGATCCTGGACAGCGTGGTGAGCCTGGGACGGTCTCGGTAAGTCACTGTGTGGGGCCAGTCCCTTCCATCTCAGAGTGGGGAAGCTACTTACACCCGCAAAATAACCTGGGCATCTGCTGGTGCAACCAGTTCAGCCCTGGCAGATGTGGGGAGGGTTAAGGCCCTGGGGTCTCACAGCTGGCAGTGTTGGGGGTTGGGGTTATGCCTCAGCAACCCTGTCTGGGGGCTGCCCCTCTTTTTGTTCTCATTGTCTTTCCCTTGCTGTTCGTAGAACGTTGAACGTGCTCTGGAAGCCTATGGGATTAAGGTAGGAAGCAAAGCAACAGCCAGCTCTGCTCACAGGGCATCTGTAAAGGGGAAGTGAAAACACGGGACTTGGGGTGGGGACACTGTCCCTGGCCATTAAGAAACCAGCAGGAGGGAGGCCTGAGCCTGGTCAGGGTGGGTGAGGAACAAGGGGAGACTGAGATATAGGGAGATGCCAGAGCCCTGGCCAATAGGCTCATGGGTGGAGGAGACCAGGGCCTGGTGAGTGCACAACCGAGAGAGAAGCCAGAGCCATCGAGCATGTGGTGTGGGGAAGGTTGGGATACTGGCTGGTGCACCTGGGGAGGGGAGAGGGAGTGAAAGCCTAGGGTCCCCAGCCACTGGGCCATGGTGTAGTGGTGGGGAAGGCCAGGGGCTCTGGCCGGCATCTGCCTGGTATCCCAGCAGTTCTGCTGGTGGCAGGCTTTTGGCAGTGGTAGGCCATGGCTGCAGGGTGTTATGATGGTATCGTTCCCATGTGTGCCAGGGGGAGAAGTTATCCGAGTGTGAAGGTCAGACCTACCATTCTCTGTCCCTGCCACTGATCTTCCCCCAACAAATCATGGGATCCCAGCATGTTTGTCTGTATTCATTGGGGACCCTGTTCTTGTGCAGTGGTGGGATCGAGAAGCACTTGCTCAGGGCTGTATGGACTGTCCCGGTTGTCCCTCTGTCAGGGGGCGCAGAGCCTGGATAGATTATCCCTCTCCCAACCCACGGTCTGGGACTTCCCTCCGTTGCCCTCTGTTGTGATTACCGCGCTCTGTCTCTCTCAGATTGCCTCGCTCAGAGAGATCACTGGAGCCTATGACGGGAGCACCGATCCATTCCTGCCCTACCCTGACCGCCGGAGAGGCCAAAAAGGCGACAGGGGAGACTCAGGGGAGAGGGGACCTCCAGGCAAAGAGGTAAGGTGGAGCAACCAACAGAGGTTTGGGGCAGGTACAGAGGGTAGGTGGTGAGTTCCTCTGGAGCCTCTCTGCTGCCCCTTGTGGGTGAGGGATCCTTCAGCCAGCACCCAGAGAAATAAAACACTGCCCTTCTTAGGGGTTGCTCTATACCTGGTCCCAATGGGCCCCACTTCAGGCCTGGGTTAAATCAAGCCTCTCTGAGTCCCTCGGTGGACAGGGCCAAGCAAACAGCTCCTCAGGTTCCTTCTTTCCTCGGGAGAGGAGACATGTTGAGTCCCTAGCCCCTTCTCCTCAGGACTCTCACACACATGGCTTTGGAGTCCCCTGTCTCCTGGGGAAGATTGGGGGGAGGGGGGCGGGAAATCCCGATGGCTCCCTGGTTCTCTCTGCCTCAGAGCTCAGAGATACAATGAATCTCAGCAACATCTCCTCTGGGGAGCTGCCTCCCTCACTGGGGCTTTCCAGTTCCAGCCACTTCATAGATCTGCTTCAGGCTGCTTCTAGGCCCTGCTGGTTAACCCTTGTCTCCCCATGCACAGTCCTGCCATCACACTCCATTAGAAAGTGCAGCCCTAGCCTGTTGGTGCTGCCCAAGACTGAGCGAGACTTTCCTGCCTCCTGTGCCCAGTGCTCCACTGGCAGCCAGCCTGGACTTAGCCTCTTGCTGGCTAGAGACTGAACTCCCCGCTGGCCCCAAAGGGCTCCCTCCAAGCCAGGGCTGAAACCCATTGACGGGGCAACACATGAAGGAAGCCTGTCTACACTAGCAGCACTCCATCTCCAATGCTGTCCATCCATTCTCAGACCATGAGCTTCCCCATCATTTCATCTCACCTGCTGGCGCCAGTCCTCGGACTAGCTGAGTTGTGGTGTGTTTCTTTCAGGGTGTGATGGGCTTTCCTGGAGAGAGAGGGCCCAAGGGCGACAAAGGAGACCAAGGCCCTGCTGGCCCTCAAGGTCCCATGGGACGTGCCATCGGAGAGCGAGGTCCAGAGGGGCCACCTGGCCAGGCAGGGGAGCCTGGCAAGCCTGGAATCCCAGGGGTGCCGGGCCGGGCCGGGGAGCTTGGAGAGGCTGGCAGGCCTGGCGAGAAGGTGAGTGAGACGTGGGAAAGAGGGAACAAGAATTGGAAGGTCAGTGGTGGCCAGCTATGCAGCTGGCCCAGTGCGTGAAGCTGCTAGGGGATGGAACAGGGATGGAGGGGGCTTCCCTCCCTACCCCTCTCCTCTGAAACCCAAGGATGTGGCGACACCTGCCTGCCATGGCTGTTCTCTCAGGCTCAACTGGTGCCTCTGTGGGTGGGAGCAGCCCAGGGATTTAGGAGCCTTTTTGAGGAGGTTGTGCAGGGGGAAAGGATCCTAAGATCCTTGAGAGGACTCTGCTGCACAGTGACCAGACTATTGGTTTCCAGGTGAGGACCTCAGCTGCTTGAGGGCCCCTAGTCCTGTCTCAGGCTCCCGGTGAGACTGCTCTGAAAGGTGTCAGCTGGGGCCCTCCTGTGGCATTTACTGACCCTTGCTGGGGAGGGGAGGAGGGAGCAGAACCGAACTCCTGAGACAGCACTGCTGACCTGGCCCCACCTTTGCTTTGCAGGGCGATCGGGGCGAGAAGGGCGGTCGGGGAGAGCCGGTGAGTGAGGCCTGGACCCACCAGGCACGCAGCCTGCTGCACTTTTCCATATCATGCACTCTCCACAGCTGGAAAACATGCCATGATCTGTATCTCTGTGGGATCAGAGGCAGCTGTTACTGCCCGTGCCTGCACGTGCATGCAAGATTGCCAGTAGGGGAAACTGACCCTCTGACTTAGGGGGCTCAGGATTATTCCATTGGGGTACAGAGGCCATCGGTTGCATGTAGTCTGTGGCCATGGGGCTAGATTCCAAAGACATGGGGCAGGGGTGCTGTCTTCTGTACCCCCCCACGCATATTACTGATGATTCAAAGTCCAGTGGCTCCTCGTGTAGCCCTACCCTAAATCCAGCAGGAATCCGCAGGGCACACAGAGAAGCCCCCAGCTGGCTGGCACGTGCACCAGCAGGGAAGGTGTTTGACAGTGCTGCAGTACCATCGTCCACCCGTGTTGTGCTTTGGGCTAGCAGCTGGAGCCTCGGAGGGCTGGGATCAGAGACAGTGCCCACGGCCCTGAAGGGAGGAGGCCCCAGCACTGACTGTGGGGCACAGAATGGAAGGTCCCTGTGATCTTGGGCCCAAACTAGGGTGGGGAGAACGGGCCAAGAGGTGCATAAAGGACAGTCCTTCACTTCCTCTCAACCCTTCCCCCTTGGGGTGTTGCTGCAGGGTCAGTGTACAGGGCTGCCTTCTCTTGGAGCTGTGGGCGAGGGGCTGTCTCCCCCTGGGGATGGCTTCCGCTCTGCCCTCTGGGGGATCATCTGGGACTTTGATCCATGTCCTGTTTGTCTTGTCTCAGGGCAGAGATGGTGTGCAGGGTCCTCCAGGGCCCCCAGGACCCAAGGTGAGTAAGTCCCCACCTGGCAGTGTTGTCCAGGTCTGCCCACTGGAACCAGAGGGGTTTGGGCGGGTGGAGGTTGTGGCACATGACCCTCTTGACTTGTTTGGCTCTGGGCCATCTGCAAAGGACCTGACTCCCCTGCTCCTTGGGCTGACCGGGACGGGAGAGCTGTGAAGGCCATGTGCTGAGCTGTTGGGAAAGGGAGTGCCCCATGCTGCCCCACAGCCTCCTGCCCCTGGGAGATGCTTGGGTCTAGACAGCCTTGTCCATCGCTCTTTGGCCAGAACTGAGACAGAGCCACTGTGACACAGGGCAGCTCCTATGCAACCCCCACCCTCCCCAGGCCTTGGGCCTTTGAGTCCCTACTGTCCCGTGTTATCATGGGGTCCTGCTCTTCAGGCAGCTCAGACACAGGTGTCGGGAAGCCACTGCAGGCAGCAACCAGGTGACTAACATCACTCTGTTTAGCAGGGGCCTCGCTATTGTGCAGTCCCAGTTGAACTAGGAGACAGCAGCTGGGGCAAATTGCCCCAGGACCTGTCCTTTTAGCTAGCAGGTGCCATGGGAAGACCCCTGAGACCTGGCAGGATTGGTCTCCCTCAGACCCGTCTAACAGGATCAGCACATCTCTGCATGGGTCCCAGAGGAGGCCACCAGTGACAGTCAGCTCTGAACTCTGGATGTGGCCCCGAAAGGGACGTTCCAGACCCAGTAGGTCTAAGGGGCACCCAGGTCTATTAATCTAGTTCAGAACATAGAGGAGGTACGAGCCCTGCTGCTTCACAGCATCAGCCAGCCACTCCATGCCCAGGGCTGGAAGAGGCTGGGTTGGTTCTTCCAGAGCTACCCATTATGGGGTTTCTTGTACCTTCCTCTGAAGCAGCTGGGTCTGGCCATTGGCCCCTGGGCAAGAAGGACCCATCAGTCTGATCTGGTTTGGCAGTTCCTGTAGCTCCAGGGGACAAACAGGAATCTTACCCAGGGCATGTGGGGAGAGGGGTTGGCAGGTGCCCTGTAGGAAACCAGGTTCCCAGGGAGGGTTCCCAGTGCTGTTGGCAGCAGAGTTGCTGGCCCTGGGCTGCTGCCTCTCACTGTGCTCTTGTGTCTCCAGGCAGATGTGGTGGAAGGGAGCCTCTCTGGTCTTCCGGGAGAGCGTGGACCCACAGGACCCAAGGGAGCCAAGGTTAGTGCCAAGGAGGAGAGAGGAGCCCTGTCTGTACCCATGTCTCAGTCAGAGTTTAAGGCCCAAAGGAACCACGAGACCCTCTGTCTGTCACCATCACCAACTTCACCCAGCACCGCACAGTACCCCTGTCTCCCTAGATCTCCCAGGGTGCTGCAGGACATGGAGCTGGTAACTCTTCCCTCTCCCTGAATTTGGCCCAGTGCCCCAGCATGGTGCTAAGAGGTGCTGCATTGCTGCGCTTCAGGTGGGATGTTCGAGGTCCTTTGTGGTTGTCAGAGAGCTAATGGCGCTTACCGCACAAGCGTGGGTTTAACCGTTGTGTCCTGGCCAGACTCCTGTGTGGAGCAGGGCGTGCCTAGATTCCTCCTGTACTTCCAGTTGGCTAAGAGATTCTCCTTCATAGACTCTTGTGAATGTGCTGTGTGATATTCAGCAGCCCCCCTGGCCCAGAGGTGGCTGCATTTCAGTGGTGGGTGAAATGATCCCTGTTTATAATGTTATAGGGATCACCCCATAAGCTCCTTATTTCCCAAACCAGGATCTCCCTTCAGCCCAGTTTGGAAACGGACACTGTGGTACGGTGAGCTAAGCCCACCCTGGTGTCATCATTGTTTCCACAACCATCAATGTACTTTCAAGGGAACAAAGCAGCAAATGGGACAAAATGTGAAATGGGACAAAATGTGAATGAAACACGAAGTGGGAACAATGGTGGGGCTTGGAGCAGAGGCAGCAATGCTGTGTACTTCTGGATTGGGGAAGGAGGTGGCAGCTGCCACTCAGGAGAGATGTAGGGAGAGAGTGGTCTGGAGCCAAGGCTCCAGGGTTCTATTCCCTGCTCTGTGAGGTCGTGTTTCCAACGGTTAGAGCCGGGTGACTGTCTGTCTGTCTATGGTTTGAGCCAGGGCTTTCTGACACGAACTTCTCTCCTGTGCAGGGAGAGCCCGCTGTGGATGGCGAGAGAGGACCCAAAGGAGATAAGGTCTGAGTATAGTAAGTCTTCTGGCACCTGCACTTCACCAGCTTCCTCTCTGACTCTGTCTCGCTCACATCGGGGGATCTCCTCTGCCTGGGGCACTTGACTCTGTCTTTGATCCCTCAGCTTCTCTCTCGCTATCCTTTTGTCTGGCTGCACCACTGCTCAGCAGGCCCAGGTCTCTGGAGCTGGCCCTTCTGTGTTGGAATCCAGGCTCTGGTGCCCTGCCAAGGCATTACTGGTTGCTCATCATCCCATTGGAATGGTTCTTTCCTGGCAATGGCAGCTCCTCAGGCTAAGTCTGAGTGGTCCATGGAGAGAGAACTTGCATCTCCCGAGGGGGGCCCTCCAGGGCAAGTGTAAAGCATGTCAGCAGGTGATGGTGTGCGGGGGAAGCTGGCCTGGCCACTGCCTGTTCAGCATATAAACAGTGGACTTCAGCCCCAGGGCTGTCAAGCCAGCAGCTTCCACACACAATCATGCTGGATTTATTCTTTAAAAAAGAAGGAAAAGTCCACATTATCCTGTAGGCCCTACATATAAACAAAGGAGCATGAGCGCTTCTGTACCCTGCCCTTTACTATGGCATGAGCCCTGCTCCCTATGCAGCCATAGGAGCTAGTTCCCCTGCTGATTTCCAATAAATGCCCAAGGCTGGGCTGTGCTGAGACCTTATGTCCCCATGTGAGGTCCCCCTCCCCAAAGAGCTGGGCAGCACTAGGGAGATGGGGGGACTCTGGCCTCCCCTCAGGGAGCAAACAGATCAATATTCCAGCGGGTGAGCCTCCCCCTGCCCTGGACCAGAGAGGATCTTGGGTTGGGATGGGTCATGGTGATTTCCTGCCGGTCTTTGTGACGTGCTGCGTGTCCCAATTGCAGGGTGAACCTGGGCAGAAGGGGGAGAGAGGAGAAGCTGGCGAGAAAGGCAGGGATGGCAGCCCGGTGAGTACCGCTAGTGGGACCAGAACCACTGGAGCAGCAGCAGGGCTGGGACTGAGGTTCATTGGCAGAGCTCGGGGGGCGAGGCTGCACTGACAGGCTGGCGTGTGTTGGCAGAGCTGGGGGGGCGAGGCTGGTCTAGCACAGGGGGGGTTAATGTGCATTGGCAGGGCTGGGGGTGGGGTTAAGGCTGGATCAGCCAGGGCTAGAATGAGGTGCTTCAGCAGAGCTGGGGGCTCAGTGCTTCCAAGAGTTTTAACCCCTCGGTGCCTGTTTTTTACTGTCTGTTCCTTGCCTTGTTTGCTTTAGGGCCTCCCAGGAGAAAGAGGCCTTGCTGGGCCGGAAGGGAAACCGGTGAGTAAAGGAAGGAAGCGTCAGCCTGGGAGTGCGGGGTGTGGGAGGGAGCGCATGGAAATGGGGAGGCCGGAGGAGTGTGTGACAGGCTGGCTGGGAGGCTGCTCAGAGAGGAGTGAGTTGGTCACTTGGGGTTTTCTCAGGAGCCAGAGTCCCTGTGTCGGGGGGTTTAGCGGGTGGAGGTTGTCATTCCCAGCTGCAGACACAGGGCGGCTCTCGCGAGACATGCCAGCACCCCAGTACACTGCCAGTTCCCCAGTGCCACAGCTGGGCTCTCTGGAAAGTTTGTGGGACAATTCCCTGGGCCGGCAGGGATTCAGGATACTGAGCGGGCATGGCTGAGACCATCACTGGCCCACGTGCAGGTGGGTGAGGTGCCCTTTGCCAGCACAGGGAGACAGGATGTGATTCAGGCAGGGAGGAGAGACTAGGGCTCAGCACATGTCTAAGGGCCCCCAAACCAGCTGCCTTTGTTCTGTTTGTCGTGCTGTATCTTGGTGCTCTCGGTGCCGGGAGGGTTTGGAACAGGTACCCGGTGCTGACTGTGATCGAGCTGGTGGGGGACCCCGGACAGCCCCCAGTTTGTTCTTGGGACACGTCTGCCGGCATTAACCAGCGGGAGACACTAGCTGTGCAGCAAACCCTCCTGCACAAGGTGCCAGCATCGCTGTTCCAGTCCCTTTGCGCCCCCGTGAGCAGCATTCCCCACTGTGACGTTTTGCTGCCAGCTCACGTGTTGTCATTTTGTGTCCTTCCCTTCCATCCAGGGCCCGCAGGGCTTTAGAGGGCCTCCCGGCCCAGCTGTAAGTAACCCTTCATGGTAGGCCTTGGTTCTGGGCCCTGGCTGAGGTTGGCTTCCCCAGCTCTCTGTCTATCCTGTGCAGCAGCTCTGTCTTTGCATCATATTGTGTAGAAGGCCAGGCCTGAACTGGGGCTGCTTCAGGGGCTGCTGTGGTTTCGCTAATTCTCCGGCTTTGAATTGCCTCTTTGCAGGGTATGCCAGGCTTTCCCGGAATTCTAGGCCGACCGGTAGGTGATTGCCTTCCCCTCTTGTCTTGGGCCCCTTCTGCATGTAGCAAGTACATCCTTCTCCTGCAGAGTCTGGGGCGTTTCTGCTTTCAGGAGCAGTCTGCATTGTAATCTTTTCACAGGGAGGCAGAGATCGTGCATCTGGAGGTTAGAGCAGGGACTGGGATTCCAGAAATATGGGTTCTAGTCCTGGTTCTGACTCACAACTTTGAGCAAGTCACTTACTCTCTCCTGGCCCTCAGTTGCCCCATCTGTAAAATGGGGCTAGTGACTCTGAGGCTCCTCACAGGTGTAAAGAGCTCAGCGATCATTGGATAATGGTGCTAGAGCAAGGCCCAGAATGACGGACTGTGTAGCGCACAGCTGGTTAAGAAGTGCCGACAGCAGATAAAGTGAGAGGATTAAAATCCTGTCTGTCTGTGCCTGGCCCTGGTTGTAAATCACCTAAAGCAGGCTGGGTTTGCACTGCTGCCCATATCGTCCCAGACACGGTGTGACATGCACAACAGCGTGTGGAGAGTGTGGGTGCAACCCTGTTGCCCGCTGAGTGCAACTTCCCTCCTTTGGCAGGGCCGTGAGAGGGGGCTATGGTATGGTGGCAGGGACACTTCACATGAGGATAACTCAGTCCAGAGCTCAACCCTTTTTAAAGAATACTGATCCAACCAAAACTCAGTTAAACCCAGAAGTCAGTTGGCCTATCTGGCCTCTGCAATGGCAAGAGGTGATCAGAGCCCCCATCCAGCACTAACAATCTCTCTCCTGTCCTGCAGGGCAACCAGGGAGATCCAGGGCCACCAGGCACAGCTGTAAGTAACACCAGCCTGCTGTACCTTCTGTTGTCTATGGCCGTGTGTGTATCAGAGCCACATCTCGGGTGGCATGGGGGAATCTGCCAGTGCCTCAACCCCAACATGCATAGTAGAGTCCAGATGGTTCCTGGAGGCTGAAACCTGCTGGCATGAGATGTCAGCCCAGCACAGAGCTTATACTGGGAAAGGGGAACAGAAAATAGAATCCCAGTGACATCCATTGGAGCTGCCAGAGGCACACAAAGCATTTTCTTTCAGTATTCACCTCCCTGCCAACCCTCCCCACGGGGCCTGCAAGAGATGATGTCCTGCAGAGCCGGAGGTACAGCCCTCTGTGGTATTACAGGGCTAGGGAGATGCGGAGCCCTGAGCCCAGGATGTTAAACAGGGCTTTTGTGTGTGTGGCAGATTACAAGGCAGTGAACCAAACAGGAAACACCTCAGTGCTGTTCGTGCTGCGCTCCAGAACCGGCTCAGTTGCACTGCTGAGCTCTAGCTGTACCTGGGATAACCATCTTCTCTTTCCTTGCAGGGGCTTGTTGGAGCACCAGGCGCTCAGGGCCCACCTGGAATAAAGGTACATCCCAGACAGCAGCAGCTTCCAACCCGCTGGAGGCTGGAACCTCTGGTCAGAGGAAGCTGGAGTCCTGCTGCCTTTGCTCGGCTTCGGGACTCCAGGAGGCTGAGTTAGCTGGAGGAAGCACTGCAGATCAATGAATCAATACGAAACCCGCAAGCGTGGCTTGTGCATCCACTGGGGAAGGCCTCCAGCTGCCGGGAGCACCAGGTTCCATGCAGAGCTGCATGTGGGCTGAGAGAGGGCCACGCATGAGGCTTGGGTGATAGGCACATCCCTGAGCAAGCCAGAGGGGGTGGAGCTGCAGAGCATGCAGAATGCTGTGCTAGCTGGAGGGCTTTGCTGCCCCGCTTAGACCCGGGATTGCAAGGATCTGATTCCAGGTCAAGTACTGCACACCTATGGGTTACACTGTCCCCTGGCCACTGTGGTCACAGTGTGTGTGAGATGCAGGCTGTCCCCTTAAAGGGGTGCCACATGTTTGGAAGGCCTACATGGTGTTGTCCCACATTATGGAAAGAGTGAGGGGGAGGCTTGCAGGAGAGACTGGCTGGAGCCTTTGGGCACTCCATAGCACAAGGGACATGGGGAAGGGGTGACAGCAGGGGAGGCTCCACTTCTCCAGCCAAGTAGGTGAGGGGAGCGTGAGTCACAGTAATGGACCAAATTCACCTTGGGACATGTTCCTGGAGTCAGCGCAGTGAGCCCAGGGCTGAATGTAGGAAAGTAATGGCGAGGACAAAGCCCATGGAAGGGAAAGAGCAGCAGTCCAGGGCTGGGAGACACTGAGTGTGTCTTTGCAGAGAGCACCCTGGGGGGTACCTGCCCCCGTCCGTGGGTGGGCATCTACCCTGCTTTGCATCACTTAACCACATGCCCGTGCACGCTGGCTTGAGGCCTCATGGACACCAGCAGCTGAATCTGGGATTGTTGTACCTGCCCAGTGCGGGTTTGTAACAGACTCTCTTATTGCAGGGAGATGTGGGTGAGCCTGGCTCCAGCATTCGGGTGAGTAGCTCTGCCATGCCCTGCCCTCTGTGCCCCGTCCCCAGTCAGGCTGGCTCTGGCCTGATCTTAGGCACTTCTGGGACCTTACCCAGTGTGTACACACCTGCCCTAAAGGGAGTGCTGGGCCCTTTCCTCAGGGGACAACTGGTGTGTCCTGATTCCGTGTCAGGCCAAGGCCTGGGAGCCTGCAGAGTGACTGCCTGGGGGTTGATGCTGTCAGTGGGGGACCCACTATCCTAGGGAGAGGCTTCCCCTGGTCTCTAACACATGCCTCTTTGTTCCATTGCAGGGCTTGCCTGGGCCCCAGGGAAGCGTCGGCCTCCCAGGCCCCTCAGGCCCCCCTGGCCTTGTGGTAGGTAGTTGGTGTGGTTCTCTCCCATTTGGGTGCCATCAGGGAGCAGAGTCTGAATGGTCTCTGTGCTGCTGCCCAGGGTGGGAGATTTGCAATTCCTCCTTCATTGCCTTTGATTCCTGATTGTGTTTGTTTTCCAACAGGGGCCGCAGGGCACCCAAGGATTGCCAGGACAAGTGGTGAGCATTGCTTGTTCACAGTGCCCGATAACTCCCTTGCTGCCATGGGGGGTATGAATTGCCTTTCCCAACCTGCCTGGCTTTGCGTATGGCCCTTCCAATGTCCTGCCACTGGAATCTCTTCTCTTGGCAACTTTTGCCTTTGTGTACACATCCATTTGGCAGAGCTGGGCCTCCCTTAGCTGAGTGGGCAGGATCCAGGTAGCCCTTCTCCGAGGCCTGGAAGTGGCAGGAGGAGTCCGATAGAGATGCTAGCTGTGGAGTGGATTGTCAGCAGTGCTGTCTACTTCTCTCTCCCTGTGATAATTCCAGCTGTTCCATTCCTGTTTTCTAGGGTGAGACTGGAAAGCCTGGAGTGCCGGGGAGAGATGGAGTGCCAGGGAAGGAGGGAGAATCAGGGCTGCCTGGGAAAATGGTATGTCCCACACAGGCGCTGGCAGGGCATGTGTGTCTGCTACAGTGAGCTCCAGCAGGAAGGGGAATGGCAGCATTCCCCAGATACTTGGGTGACAGAGGAGTTAGAAATGCCACAATCCTGCTGCACTGAGCCTCTCTGGCCTTCCCTCCCATTGTGTGTCTGGCACTGGAGACCATGTGGATCAGGAGTTGTTCTACATCTGTCTGTGCAGCTGGATGCCCCAGTGACTCTAGCCCAGTTTGGATGACACAGGAGGTCTCATCAAACCACAAATTCCAGGGGATGTGGCACCTCTAATCGGCACTGAAAGCTTGGCTTTGAATTCAGCATGGTTTAGATTTTCCATGGCAGCATGGTGTGTGGAAGAGTACATTATATTCAACCCCTGGGAGTGTGGTATGCAAGAGAGCTAAGTCAGCAGCCGTGTATGATCTGCCAGGTTACCTCTGTGGTGGCCCAACCTCCTGAGGGAGCTGGTGGTGGCAGAGCAGCCAAGGGAGCATGGAGTTGGGGCAGAGCAGCACCCATCATGTCCATCTCAGGCCAAGCCTAACAGTTGTGTTGATTGCATGACAGGGTGTGCCAGGACCCGCAGGCCCTGCCGGACCTAAAGGAGAGCCAGGGGACGCCGGGCTCCCAGGACAGGTGTGTGAGACATTCTCCTATCTCCCTTGGCTCATTTTCTGAGCCAGCTGTGGTAGGTTACTAGCTCCTTTCAGTGGATTTTCCTTCTGAAGGTGGGAGTAACTCATTCAAAGCCCAGCCCTGCTGGGTGGGGTGGGTGGGGTGGGCTGAGCTGGCCCCTCTCCAGGGCTATGGAGAGGCCCCCCCCCCCCAACCCCAACTTCCCCTGCTGCCGGAATTCTGAACACAGGTCCCATACGGGGATGGTGTCGGGACCTTTAATCACTTTATAGCTTACCCAGTGAGGAAATGGTGACAGCAGCCGGGGTTCAGCTGGGCTGGACAGCCCTTCCACACGGGGGTAGGGAGTCTGTTGCTTATCAGATGCTTATCATTGTGCTGTCTTGCTGTCCTCCTTTGTGTGATTCACTCACTTCCTACCCTGGCCCTTGAAGTGAGAAACTTCCCTCAGTCCCTGATGTCACTCTTTTGTTAAAAGTCCATATTTCCCCTTCCCTGTCTCTAGGCGATTGTCGGTCCTCCTGGGATGAAAGGCGAGAAGGTAAGAGGCTTGGGGGTTAGCTCAGGAGAAATCTGCACAGAAAGCTTCAGAGGGGGAGTGTGGGGACTAGGAGCCAGGACTTCTGGGTTCTTTTTCCAACTCTGACCCAGAAATTGCATTACTAATAATGTTGTTAGAGCCCAATAAAAGCTACAAAGGGAGAGGGTGGGGCTGGAACAGCCTGGAGTGAGTGACCAGCCCTTTGGTGCAGGGCTTTCTCAGTGCCATGCTGCCCATGCGCCATGAGCTGCATCTGCTCTGGCTTGTCCAGTGCCAGCTTCCCTGGTGTCTCTTCAGCCACTCCAGCATCTGAGCAGGAGCACAGGGATCCCAGGCTGCACCAGGAGTGATGGTTTGGGGTGACCAGGATCAGTGGAAGAAGGGAGGCCAGATGTCAGCTCAGGATGGGAAAGGGGTTGGGATGCAGGGAGCACAGGAGGGATGCCTGACGTGCTGAGCCTTTGTGTGTTGCTGTATAGGGCGCCCCCGGAGGGATTGAAGGGAACCTGCTGGGTGAACCGGTAAGTTGGCCTTTCATGTTCCTTCCCACTGTTATATCTCAGACTCTGTGCCCAAAGCCAAACACTAACTCTGCTCTCTACCTGCAGGGTGCCAAGGGCGAGCGAGGCTTACCGGGCCCCAGGGGAGAGAAGGTGAGGAACTTCCTCACACCCCAGTGCAGGGAGGGGCTTCCACTCTTAGCCACCTCCCTGTGATGGCTCATGGTGCCTTTGTGACCTGATCCATTTCAATCCCCATTGGTGAGTCTCACTCTCTTTCTTCCTGCCAGGGGGAGCCTGGAAGACAGGGGGAGCCTGGAGACCCTGGGGAAGATGTAAGTACCACGTAGATGGGGTGTTGGGAATGGCTGGGATCCCCACTGTAGGAATGCTGAGTCCAGGCCCAGTGTTAGAGGCTGGGGGAGGCTCTTCCCCTGCCCACCTGCTCAACCCCCCCTTGGTACTGTTCAGGTTCTTGTCCTGGGCCCAGCACTGGAGTATATGAGCGGTTTTGATTTGTTTCATTGCCCCACCTGAATGGGAAGCCCTGGCCTTTACCATAGTAAACCTCTGAGCATGGGGCAGCTCCAGCGTGTCTGAGATCTGGCTCCAGGGAAAGGCTACCTTGGTGTATTGTAATCTAGTTCTGAAAAATGGTATACAGCGTGTGTGCATGCCCTCAAATGTGTACGTGTGCAGAGCATGGTTTTTCTTCATTGTTTCCTGTGCTTGTATTTTAACAGGGAGCCAGAGGATCCCCTGGAGTCAAAGGGGAAAAGGTAAGTAGCAGCCCCGGTACTTGGGCTCCAGTGTACTGAGCCTAGAACTCACTGGTGTGCCCTGTCAGTCCCAGAACGGGATGCGTTTAGCAGTACTTAGTGGCTCAAACACCCATCTGTCACTTGTTACCTTCCATATGGCATTCGGGTTCATATACCTGAGGTATCTCCCTTGCAGTTTGATTGTCATGTGCTGGTGGCTGAGGAGCAGGGAAGATTGTGGCAGCAGTGAGAAGGGCAGGTCTCTGAGTCAGCATGAGACAGGGAGAGAGCTCTTGGGAGCAGGAGCAGCCGTCAGCTGTGTGTTCAGAATTACTGGGACGAGCTGGCCTGCTCTGCTTGGTGTTTGGCTAGGTGAAAGGCTGATGTAAATGGGCTAATCAGAGCTCTTCTTGCATTGTTTAACAGTGACTGTAGTGTTCATGGCTGTGGAAATGGCTGTCACAGTGTGTGTGTCTCATTCCTGTCCTGGCGGGACCCCCCCAAGGCTGAGAGGGGAGTTTATTCTCCAGGGACCACAAGCTGAACGCACCCTGTTCTGTGACTGACAGGGTGTGCTGGTGAGGTTCTTGTGATGTGGCCACTTTCCCACTAGGGACTGACTGAGGCCTCCCAGTGAACAGCCATAGATTGCAACCTTGCTTAGTCACCAGCTTGGGCATAGCTAACTGGAGGATAATTCTGTCCCATTCCCATCCACTCCTAACTCCTGTATGTCCCTATGTATCCACCCCTCTGCCCCTCCATGGGGCATGACTTACCATTTCTATTCCATCTGCACCATTCAGGGTTCAGTTGGCATTGGCCTGCAGGGACCCCCTGGACAAGATGGGCCTCAAGGTTTGAAGGTAACATCTCCTAAGACTTTGTTAGCACAGAGAATCTCTCCTTAGTCATACGGGGAGTCTGGGAATCAGAACTCCTGGGTTCTCTTCCTGCTTCTGCTTCTGGCTTGCTGAGTGACTTGGGCCAAGCCTCTTCCCTGGCTCTGTGCCTGTCTCCCTTTTTGTATAATGGGGTTAATGACACTTGCCCTCTGTTGTTAAACACCTGCTTGGAAGGTGCATATTATTATTGTTATCAACTTAAAACATGGAGTGAAACGCCACATGCTGGCCTTGGCACTGCTCCCTGCTCAGCGTTGCTGTCTCCTGCTGTGTGTGACCTGTCCAGCCCACAGACTCGCAGCCAAGCCAGGAAATACTGTGAATACTGTGAACACGAGCAAGACACCCATAATCTCCCCCTTCATGGGAAATTGATTATTTGGTAGATTCTCCAGGCCCTTTGAGTGAGTCACAGGACAGCTCTAGATGGGGAGGTGGCAGGAGCCACTCTAGAAGCAGGACAGGAAGGGCTGGATCCCCCCACTCCCCCCGCCTACCTTGCCCCTCACAGCTTCAGGGCTGAGAGACACGGGTGCTTACAGAGCTCATTTGGCATCAGCACCACGGGTGCTGGACAGCTCCTCCTGGAGACCCTGAAGAGCTGGGACACTCTACTCCTGGTTCCAAACCAATCCCCCAGCAGAGATCTTCAGCGCCCAGTTACCAATGAAAATTACCTGCCTCTCCCTCCGCTATGCACACCCAGGGAAAGCCAGCTACCCCAGTGTAACCGCAGAGCGGGCAAGTGCTGGGATCAGTATGTCTCCATTCCAACGCCAGCCATCCTCCATATACAGGCCTGACCCCCTCACTTTTGTGCTGCCTACCTGTATAGGCCTGAGATCCTTTTCCCTGCTTCTTCCCACCCTCAGCATGTGGGTGTTTGGCTGAGCCCACCTCCATTTCATTCCTTCCCCCCAGGGCTGAGTGCTCTGCCCTGCTAGAGTACTGCATTTCCCTCCAGACTGAAATTGAAGTCCCCTGAGGAGTGTGGGCCCCATCCCACTGCTCCTTTCTCATCAGTCTGGCATCGGGGGAGTCCTTCCCCAGCAGCAGGCTCAGCAGCACTTCTCTCTCCCCTCCAGGGCGACACTGGCTTACCTGGCCCACCAGGATCCCCGGGCTTGCCAGGCATCGCAGGGACCCCCGGCCAGCCAGGTCTGAGGGCAGAAAATGGACAGCCAGGCCCACCAGGACCTCCAGGAGAGAGGGTAAGAGGTGCAGTTACCATCCGGCCCTGAGCTCTGGCCCATCTCACCCCTGCTAAAGCACAGCCACTTGGACCACTCGCCCCAACAGCACATACTGCTCAGCACCAAGGGCCAGTGCAGCAGCATGACTGTCCAGCTGCCTCAGCTTCTTCCCTGGGCCTGGCCCTGGAGGTTCATGCAGGGGAGCCAAATTACAAAGGGAGACCACTGGGTGAGTCCATGAGATGTTCCAGAGCCCTGAGGCTTCCTGTCCTGGACTCCTTGGTGCCGGCAGGCAGGGCCTCCTGCTGCCGGAGTGCAAGGGGTCGATGAAAGAAGCAAGGGAAAAGCCCACGTAGGACCATCCTGGCTACCCCCAACAGACTTTTCCCTGCAGTGCTTTCTCCGACCCAGTGTGAAGTATGCTCCAGCAAAGCAGCTTCCATCAGCTCCCTCCTGCGACGTGCAGAGAGTCTGCAGCACCCCCCTTGAAGGATTAAACGTCCTTTCTCCACTCACTCCTCCCTGCACTGAACTGGGCTCTCTTTCCTGGCAGGACCTCGGAGTTTACCCTGAGCTGCACAGTTCCCCTCCCACGAGAGCACTTGCAGTTGCCTGGTGCCCTGAGTGTGAGCTCTGCCATGGGGGGGCTCGGTGAAGAGAGATGCCCCAGGGCCCTGGGGCTTGACCTCTGCCATGGAGAGGCCTTAACTGTGCTCCCTTTACAGCCAAGGCCACTCCTGGGCCTTCGCTAGCTGTGAAGTGGGGCCTCATCATGGCCAAGGCCTCTCTTGACTGATGTATTTTTCTTGCTAGGGTTTGATTGGCTTCCCTGGAAGAGATGGTACCTCTGGATCACCAGGGCCCCCAGGGCCCCCAGGGCCAGCGGTGAGTGTTGGGCACCTGGGGCCTAGAGTGCTGGGTGTGTAGCCAGGAGGAGGAAGATGGTTTCCAGGAGGTGCAGCTATTGCTCCCCCTAACTAAGCCTCTGCCTGTGTGTTTCTGAAGGTGCCCTGCACAGCCTCGGGGAGGGAGAACTGGGCAGGGTGCTGGAAAGAGCCTGCTGCCCTGACAGAGCAGCAGGCAAGAGAAGTCAAACTGCCAAGCTCTCCGGGGAGCAAATGAACAGTGTAGGAGGTGACAGGCAGCTGCCCTGGGCCAGGAGAGAGGCCACTGAAACCCAAGCCAATGCCACTTTGCACAGCTGCAAAGGGAGGAATTTAAAAGGTCAAGTGCCCAAAAGCAGGCAGGCTGGGTGTCTAATTCACCTGGGCCACTGCCACAGTGTGGGCACGATGTCAGCTTACGCATTTAGCTGTGACTCTTGCTCATCACTTGCACACACAGTCCCAAGGATTGTGTGAGATCTTCCAGCCCCCACCTCCAAGCATGGGGTTCACCTTTGGGTGACAGAAAAATCTCTTGCTTATCCCAGTGCAGACGCCCTTAGGGGTCTCCCTGTGGACTGGAGCCAGAGCAGCTTTGCATCCAGATTCAGAGCTGGGTGAGAGGCTTACATGAGTATCATTGAACTATTCCCTTGAGTGGGTTGGGGTTGGGGAGGGATGGCTGGACAGATGACTATCTGCATTTCTTCAACTAAAACTCCCTCCATCTGCTTGTTCTCTTGTGTTAACCTCCTGTTCCACTAGTGCTACCCAACCCCAGACAAATGAAAGGGAAGTGAGGTGAGTCGTACAAGTGACATGGCCAAGGTCTGACCCCTCTCCTTGGTGTAATTGTGGTTGGCACCTAGACCAGGGCAGCACTGATCTCTGTATCCTGTGATATAGCAAGCCCGCGGGGATTGCTTCAGAGGCCCCCAGGCTGGGCCTGGTCCACTGATCTGTCTCTCTTGTTTCAGGGGGCACAAGGCATCCCAGGACTGAAGGGTGACAAGGTAGGCTCTGCTTTAACCCTTACTGCACCAGCCTCCTGTGGCTCCTGGAGTGCGGGAGAAGGGCATGTATTCTCCAAGGGCCACAGCTAGAGTGTTCTTTTTCTTGCTTGGTGGATGTTCCCTATTGCCTTCAAATAACACCTGTCCCCCTTTGGGGGATGGGTCTCTGGAGGAATCCAGACTTTTCTCCCCCAGTGCGGCTTCTGGGCTTGTGATGTTGATAGACGGAGGTACAGGGACATCTCAGAGCTACCTACAGGGGGAGTCCTTGGGGCCAAGTGTATCTCTGACCCATTTGCAAAGGCCGTTCTTCTCTCTTCCTCTGGCCTCTGGTGCAGTCGCTTGTCTCTGAAGAAGCCTGTTGTAGGGTGTGACTGTGGTGCCAGGCCCCATCGGTTGATCCTGGGGCTGGCAATACTGTTACAGTACAGGTACCAAGGAGCAAGTGAGCTCCTGTCCTGTTGCATGACCTGACTTCCCAGTTTGAGGGCATGGGCAAGCAGAGCCGGATCCCCTTCAAGCAGCCAACAGACAGCAGCATCCCTAGGGGTGCAGGTGGCATGAGGATCCTGCCCCGCACATGGAAACCTCTGAGCACCAAGGGAGCAGCGAGGAGAGGCCATGGCTTTCCGGCTTCGCCACATGTCTGGTTGTCAAGACATGCAATCTCATGTATGTGCAGGGTAGAGTGGCCAATTTTGGTTGGATGTATTCCTGGAGGTTTCATCACATGGCATAATCTTTAATTAAAGATTCATCTTTAATTCCTGGAGACGCCCGGCCAATCCTGGAGGGTTGGCAACCCAAGTGCAGGGCAGTGTCCCATGGACCATAATGCTGAAGATTCCCAGAGCTGGGACAAAGTGTGCAGGCAGAGGGCGTGGAAAGGGGCAGCCAGTGGCTGGATCCAGCAGGGCCCGGGTAGTGCCTGACTTGGCCTTTTGGGCAAGGTGTGCAGGATTGCTGCTTACCTCGGCTCATTCAGAGAATGCTCTTGTTAGCTACAGCATCACTAACACTCTGTCTCTCTGCCCTGTAGGGGAACGTGGGGGCTGGACAGCCGGGCCCTAGAGGTGAGCGAGGAGACCCAGGGCCACGGGTACGTATCTCCCTTATAGCCTCCCCCAGCTGTGAGTGCAGACCACGCTAATCCACCCCTCTCCCCAGCACTGCTGTGTGTGAGGGGACAAGCGCATCGATCCCGTGGGGCCAGAAAGACTTTCCAGCCTGCGGTACAGCAGTGGGGAGCACGGCCTGTGCCCCCCTGCAGCACTGGGGACTCTACCAGGCCTTGTGTCTTTGGGATACTGACACGGCTCTTCATGGGCCAGGGGTATGTGGAGCAGTCTTGGAGGTTAGAGATGGAGAAGACACTTTTGAGCCCATCTCCCTGAGGAGAGCGCCCCCTTGGTGCACACCCTGGCTGGGGCTGCGGAAAGCCCACAAATGGGTACCCTGGAGGCATCCTGTGCCCAGGACCCTCCCCAAGGCCGAGGTCACTGCTCTGGGGCTTTGCCTCTCACCCCCCTCACCATGGATCAGGATAGCAGGCTATGGAATTGACCCGCTGTGCCCTCAGGGCCCAGCTCTCCCATTCCCGGCCCTGTGCTCTGTCTCACTGTGCTCTTTTCCTCCTCGGCAGGGTGAAGACGGGCGCCCAGGGCTGGAGGGAGATCGTGGGCCTGCGGTAAATACCTTCCTCCTCCCTTTGCCTTGCTCTTTAACCAGGGGCTGGGATTGGCTCCCGCTCGCCAGTGATTCCCCTTCTCTTTTCCCTTTAGGGGCCTCCCGGAAACCGAGGGGAGCGAGGTGACAAAGTAAGCAACCTACTGGTGGGGAGCGGTGGGGCCGGGGGAGGGGAGTCTTCTCCCACCTCCCCCTCCATCAGGCTGCTATTGAAGTACAAGCACCTGCCCATGGGGTACAATCCCACGCTGATGGGATGGGGTCAGGCAGGGTATTGCCCAGAGCTGCCCCTGGATTTCACCCCCCAGCCTGCTTGGGCTGCTGCCTGACCAGGGGCTGTCTCCTCTCCAGGGGAGCTCATGGCCTGTTCTCCCTCTTGCTCTCATTTCTCCCAGTTCCTAGTTCTAATAAAGTCAGGTATGAACCCGTTTCTCTCTGATCCTGAGCCCTCCACTCATGCCTCTCAGGACCCCATGAACTTCCCTAGGTTTGGGGTCCCCAAGGCCCCAGGTTTGGGGCTTCTTCCAACCACTCTCCTCCCCTCTGAGTGTCTGGGTTCTGGCTGGTCTCCTTGATGCTCTGAGGGAGGCCCTCGGGTTTGGTAGTGGCCTGACAGTCGTGAGACCCACATGTCCCTGTGCGAGGCATGTTTCTCACCCACGCTCTCTTCCCTTCTAGGGAGACATTGGAGCTATGGGGCCCAAAGGAGACAAGGTGAGTTCCCCATTTACATGCTGCTAGGGGCTCATTGGCTGACCTCTAGCCCCAACTGCCACACCAGAAAGGCCCACTTGCCTTCAGACCTGGGACTGTCTGAGCCAGTCCCCAGAGGAAGGTGAAAAAGTAATTCTGTGCTGGCAAAGCTGCAGCGCACAGAGCTTTTCCATCTGCCGCCTGCACACCAGGTGCTCCTGCCCAAACGCCGCCACAGCAGGTCCACCTACGTGAACCCTTCCAGTGCTAGTGGCCAGCTTTGGCTTTGCCCTGACTGGACAGTCCTTAGCCCTGGGGCTGCTCCCGTAACCCTGGGTTTCTCACTGCTGGGCTGTGTAGGTCCTTGGTCTCCGGCGGCGTGGGAAGCCGTCTGCCATGCACCGCAGTGGTGCGTGTAGGGTGTGAGCTGGACTCTTGACTGGCTTGAGGGCAGCAGCTGATGGCCCTTGGGCACATGAGCCTGTTTAAACCCATTGGATTGCAAACTGCAGCATGGGTCAGTGGGTCTGTGGTTTATTTTGACCTCTCATTGGCTGCCGTGTGGTTTGTTTGTTTTTCCCCATGTGCAGGGTGATACTGTCATTGTGGAGGGGCCGGCTGGAGTCCGGGGGAACAAGGGGGAGCCGGTAAGAGCCCTACCCCATAGAGCAGAGGTTTTCAAACTGTGGGGTGCACCCCCTAGGGGGGTGTGGAGGAACGTTTTGGGGGGGTGAGCAGCGACGCCAGGCGGCTTGGGCCAGCCCTGCACAGTGGGGCTCAAGCCAGCCCCACACCATCTCCACCCCCTGACGCACCTCAGCGAGCCACCCAGCCTACAGGTCAGTGTCAACATCCACCGCGGCTGCGCTGATTTCTGTTCCCAGCAGCCTCTGTGCCGAGCGCTGGCTCTGCCCCCAGAGACCATCACATGCGCCTTCCCCCACCCTGAAAACCCTCGTGGGGAGGGGCATGCATTGGGACTATTTTTGTCTGGGTTGGCGGGGTGCAACCAAAAATTATAACTCCAAGTGCGGGTTGGCTCAGAAAGTTTGAAAACCACTGAAAGGGCCCATTGCCCAGGGGCCAGAGTGGGCTGTTCCCTATGGGCTGTTCCCAGGATGCTTTGAGATTCATCAGCCTGGAGGTATTTCCTGCTATTGAACCTGTAGCTGCTAGGTCCGTCCCTTCGCATCCCCCTGCCACGATCCTCTCTTGCCTTGGGGTTCAGTCCACACTGCACGTGACCCGCCCCTGCCTTGGGGTTCACACCCCAGATCTCAGCAGACACTTCCCCTGTGTACCTCCTCCCCCAAGTCTCCATGTCGCTTTAGCCAGACAGACCAGATTCCACCCCAGGAATCTCCCCTCCAGTCCCAATGTGTGCCTTGCTGTTCTCTGAATCCCACCTATGGGTCATCCTCCCTGTGCTGTCAGGGGGCTGACTCCCTGCACCCTCCGCTCTTTTCCCTGCCCAGGGAGACCGTGGCCTGAAGGGGATGGAAGGGGAGAAAGGTGACAAGGGTGACCCGGGCCTCCCAGGAGAGAAGGTACGTGAGCGAGCAGCTGGAGGACAGGCAGGTATGGGAGCATGCCTGTCTGAAAGCTGTCCCAGAGGCTTGGGAGAAGCCACAGAGCACTGAAGGCTTGGCAGGACTGAGAGCAGGTGCTGTGATGACTGGGCACTGTGGAGCACAGCTGGCCCCAGGAGCTAGGAGCTGGATGCTTTGTGCCCTTTGCTTGCTGTGAGCGCAGCCATTGAGAGAGAAGGGGCTTTGGGCTGGCGGCAGTGGGAGCTGCAGGCTCTGGTTATGGAATGGAGACTGGCAAGGAGGAGAACGAGAGAGGGGCGTGTCACTGGAGACTACAGGGGAACGGGCCAAGATGTGACGGAACAGGCTTGGTCCCAACCTGCATTATACTCTGCTGATGGCTCAGGGGCACCCTGTACTGGCCAGCGCCAGCTCCCCGATCCCACTGGCAGTGGTGGGGTGCTCAGCAGAGAGTGGCCCCTGGACACCTGCTTTCGTGGAGGTGCATCAGTCTGACCAGGAGGGGAGTTGGCTAGTGAGTCACTGTGGTGGGGGAAGCAAATCAGGGACGTTTTATTTCTCTCATTTGGG
Source organism: Caretta caretta (assembly GCF_965140235.1). Classification (NCBI taxonomy): domain Eukaryota; kingdom Metazoa; phylum Chordata; order Testudines; family Cheloniidae; genus Caretta; species Caretta caretta. The sequence goes on along the minus strand of NC_134212.1, from coordinate 24,145,248 downwards.
GACCTTTTTTTAGAACCTAATATAATTTCAGAAGCTGGTTCTGTCACTCCAGCTGCCTGCTGTGAGCAGGGGGAGTTTTCCTCAGGCTGTGCACTGATGTGTGCTTTCACCCGCAGGGAGGAAGAGGTGAGCAAGGGGAGAAGGGCTCTACAGGCTTCCCAGGAGCACGCGGCCCTGGGGGCCAGAAGGTAAGAATAGCCACAGGTGTGCACAGCCCTGCATGTGCCACTTGTGCGCAGATGTAGGTGTGCCTGCAAGTGCGTGTACACACAGGCCTGCCAGAACATCTGCTGTCCCCATCCTGGCATGTACATGTGGGCGTCACTCAGGCACTCAGCCCCTCCGTCCCTGACCTGGTGTGTTTGCCTTTCCAGGGTGAAGTTGGCGAATTGGGAGACCCCGGAGAGTCGGTGAGGAACTGTCCTTTGCTGCTGTTTCTTGCCCATTGTCCAAGAGCAAAGCCCGAGAGTCACTCTGTGTTTTCCTCTTTCTCCAGGGCCTGCCAGGAAAGGATGGAATCCCAGGAACAAGAGGGGAGAAAGGGGACATAGGGCCACTGGGAATGCGAGGCCCTAAGGTGGGCATTTCCTGTGTCTGTCTGTCCTCCTGTGACCCTGAGAGAGCCTGCCTGCCTGGGCCAAACGTAGCCCTAGGGCAGACCAGAGGGACGCTGAGCCCACTCATGGCAGTGTCTTGGGACCAAGCACCTTGGGGAGAGAGGAACCCCCCGTGTGCATTCAGGGTCAATGTCAGGGAACCCCCAGGCCACCAATTGGCCCCTGGGAATGGGCTCGGATGCAGTGGGGTCTTTCCAAGGGGGCAGCGTAGCCTCCCAAGAATGGGTTCAGTGGCATCAGCTGCAAGACATTGATGGCCTTGATAGCCTGAATTTCTCCCCCCGATACCCGACACCCAGCATAGACCCTGTCTGCAAAACCAGCCCGCTGCCCCAGGGGTTAGTGTCGAAGCGGGTCATGGAGCGGTGTTGTGACGTCTCTCTTCACTGCAGGGGGATCGGGGACCGAAAGGCGCCTGTGGCCAGGATGGAGATAAGGGGGAGAAGGTGAGTGTTCACGGGTCTGCACAGGTGACTCCCCTTCTCCAGCCAGACAGCAGAGGTGGGGACGCTTGGTTCCAGAGGCGGCAGAGCCACCACGCTAATGGAAGGTGGGACGACAGTGCGTTGGGACATGCCAGTGGAGCCGCCCAAGAGCCCGGTGCTCCCTGCGGAGCTGAATGGATCCCTGGGGAAATGACTGATGCTTAAGGGCTTCCAAGGGAATAAAGGCTGCCCTGGGGGCCAAGAGGCTTATGGGAAGTGGTGACAGTTCAATCCCCATCTGGTAGAACCCAGTGGAGCTAATTCTGGGCCCAGTCTCAGCCCCAGGGCAGCCTGGTCGTGTCACTTGGCTGAGGGGCTGGGGTGCTATGGAACTGAGCTCTGTTAGACCAGCACTGGCCCTCTGAGCCACCAGCGGGGGTCTGTGTAGCCGATGAGGGACGGGCCTTTGAGAAGCCCCAAGTATCAGCCCTGCCCTGCAGCACTGGAGGGCCCCCGGGATGCTGTGGAGGCTACTGAGGGGATTGAGGAAGGCGGGGACCCTCAACCCCACCCCTTTGGAGCCCTGGGGTTGTACGGTGCAGCAACCCCCAACCGGAACTGAACCCCAGGAGGGGTGAGTCCATGGGCGGGCGGAGCTGTGTGGCATCGCCCAGAGCACTGCTCAGTGGACTGGCTTCCTTTGGAGTAGAGGAGGGCCGGGAAGCCACGGGCTAGATATAACTCCCTCAGTAAAGCAGTCTGTGCTCTAGACATGAGCCCAGTATGGAGGGGCTAGGGCACTGTCCAGTCTGGTTCTCCATTACACTGCTGTCTCCCACTGACCTGTGTCTCCTTCTGTCTGCTCTAGGGGGATCCAGGGATTCCAGGCCGAATGGGACTTCCAGGAAGGAAGGGCGAGCTGGTAAGTGCACCCAGCTGGCTCCAAGGGCAATGTGATGCGAGCACATCTGGACTGGCCAGAATGAACATCTGGTTTGTTTTCCTAGGGAGAGCTGGGCATGCCTGGAACCCCAGGAATCCCCGGGAAAGAAGGTCTCATGGGACCCAAGGTAGGGATTAAAGAGCAATAATGTTTGGGGGTTGGAGTGAGGCCTGTGGATGAGGGGCTGCTGTGGGGCTTGCTGATCACTCTCTTCAGATCATGGCCTTCCTTGGCCAGAGCTGCCTCACTGACAGTTGGTTAATAGCACGCCACAGCACGTGCCCATGTTATGTGCAGACAGTGGGATTTCTCCAGTGCTGCTAATAGAGGCTCCAAAGCGGCCAGAGGCTCTGCATTAAGATGACCCTGCATCCCTTTCCAGTGCACTCAGTGAGCATTGGGAAGTAATTAGATGCTGGGACATAATGTTTCTAACCTAACTGCTGTTAGACTCTGTACAAACCTGACATTTGGGGCCCAAGATCACCTGACAATGGCACCTCTACCAAGTTGTGGGTTAGCCACTGGGCCCACGGGGCCTGATCCCAGGGACCCCAGCCAACTGGGGGGCCCTGGAAAATGAGCAACCCTGTGCCCCAACCCGCTTCGCCCATCCAGCGCTCCTGCGGAGTGGGGCAAGCCTCCGTGCCCTGACAGCACTCCCTAGCTGGGGTGCCAGGCAGGTGGAGCGGGGTAAGCCCCTGAGCCCTGACCCCACTCCCCAGCTGGAGCATCAGGCTGGCAGAGTGGGGTAAGCCCCCGGGCCCCGACCCTGCTCCCCAGGGCAGTGTCCCAGAAATGGTGGCCTGCTCTGGCCCCACAAAACTGTAATCCGCCAGTGTCCCTACCCCAAATTTCGCTAGAAAAAACACCTTGTTCTTTGCCTTCCCAGGGTGACAGGGGATTTGATGGTCAGCAGGGAGCCAAAGGAGACCAGGGAGAGAAAGGAGACCGGGTGAGTTGTGCTTTACTAAGGGCCAAACTCCAGTGCCCTTGAAGCTTGTGTTGGTGGGATCAGGGCTTATACCTAAATGCTTAGGAGTTTGGAAACTTCCCCACAGGAGCCCTCTGCTGCTGCGGCAAACCCCAGCATGATGGCAAAGCTCTGGTGCCCCGACTTGCTAATTGCTGGACAGTTTTCAGACGCTGACCATCAGTAGCTCGTTGCCTGTTAACTAGAGCTGGACACTGACGTGTCCAGTAGGGTGTAAGGATATGCCTGGCCAACTGGGGAACCGTGATTTTCTAACCAAGACACGGGTCTCAGCACTGACTTGAAACTCCTCAACATCCTCCCTTCCAGAGGATTCTGGCACGGCAGAACCGGTGCTTCAGGCTGTAGCAAAAGTGGGAGTGGAGCAAGGTCAATTCACTGTTAGAACTCCCAGCTGGTGAGAGCAGTCACAGGCCTGATGGAGAATAGCTGCAATTCTCCCACTGACAACTGGCACCGTCTGGTGCCTCCCCACAGATCCACGGCTGTCCTGCAGCTTGGGGGGCGGGGGTGATGGGGGTGGGAATAGAGCATCTATGCTGTATGGCCATCCCCAAGGGTTCAAAAATCAGGCGTCAAGCCGTAAAAAAAATTCCAAGATTGGCTGAAAAACTGGCTTTTTTTTAAATGACTAAATGTTGGGTTCTTTACCTTCTGGTTTGGGGGGCCTTAAGGACGCACTCAGGACACCTTCTTCAGCTTCTCTCTGCAACCAGGAGGGCGAGGCCCTCACTCTTTTTAAAAAGCAAGTTGAAATTCTCACGTAATCACAGAATGTCAGGAGCTGGGGTTCTAAGAAAACCCTCAGATATGCTGGGTCTTGTGATGACGTTGTGAGTGTTGGCCACACTTCTCTGTCAATAGACGACGCCTATCTCAAAGGGTATAGAGCAGGTCAGTGCTGCGGGAGATTGACTCGGCATGGGCCAAGGTGCCAGTCTGTCACACTCCCAGTTTGTACTGCCCAGTGTGGGTCATGCCCTTCCTAACCCCTGCCTCTTTTCTCAGGGTGCTCGAGGCATTATTGGCTCCCCAGGCCCTAGGGGCAATGATGGAGCACCTGGCCCACCTGGCCCACCAGGTAGCATTGGCCCTAAGGGCCCTGAGGGGATTCAAGGGCAGAAGGTAAGAACCTCTTCCCCACTGTGCATGGCCATTTCCCTACAGCTTCTACCCACCCCTCCAGACCAGGACAGTGTTGCCCTTGAATGGCCAGCAGGTGGCGAGCTCCTGTCCCCGGAACTCCACAAGGAAACCAAAACTGGACAACAAACCCCAGTGCACTCCCAGCCCTGGCAGCAAAGGCACCAGTGTCTGAGAGGGAGCAACCACCCCTTTTCCATGCAGTATTCAGGAACAAGAGACCACATGAAGGGCGAGAGTGAGCTTGCAGGGGTCCCTTGGCAGGCACAGGATGGAGGAAGCAGTTCCCCTTCCCCTCCCGTCTGTTTCAGTTCTGCCTGGTCATATCCCCATCCCAGGGCAGTGAGCAGGTCCCGGACCTGTCTGCAGTTAGCAGGCAGCAAGGAGGTGGTAGTTAGACTCTGTTCAAGCAGGATCAGCTCCATCCACCTTCTGAATTGATGAACGGTGCCGCGCGAGTGATGTGCAGAGGCTGTTAGAGTGACAGGCAGTGTTACTCACTGGTTAGAGCAGGGAGCTGGGAGTCAGACTCCTGAGGTCTATTCCCAGCTCTGTCACTGGCTCACGCGTTGACTCAGGTCAGTCTCGTAACCTCTCTCTGTATCTCTGGGATGATTTCCTTGCCTCCCAGGGCCGGTGGGGTTCATTAATGAATGCTAGCAGATGCCTCCGACCCTGAGATGGAAGTGCCCCGTGGGGGTGCAGTGTGTTCATTCTGGCTGTATTCTGGAGCACTGCTATTTCATGACCTCCCATTCACCCACAAGATCAGCTTCAGGGCTGCCCTGAACCCAGCCCGAGGTCACCATGCGTGATGTCTCTCCCCAGAGCTGCATCTTTGATCAGGCTGGATTGCTCCCCTAGGGGACAGTTCTCACCTACAAGGGCACGGGGACCCACCTTTGAGGGCTTCTCACTGGGGATAGGGAGATGAAAGCAGAAGAGTCTAATGTTTTGGAAGCGGCTGAGAAATCTCTCTCGAAATAAGTGAGACTGTCATGTGTACCAGCTCATTTAGAGCCGCGTCTAGGGAACAGCCCCATTCCCTGCAAGAGGGAGCTCTGGGGCGTGTGGGGGATGGTAGTTACTGCCCTTCTCTGGATGGCCCAATCCTAGAACTCCCCTTGCCAGCCAGTGTCTCAGTGTGTATTTTCCTGCTGCAGGGTGAAAGAGGCCCCCCAGGGGAGTCGACTGTAGGGACCCGAGGTGTCCCTGGGATTCCAGGAGAGAGAGGAGATCAGGTGTGTAAGCATGTTTCTGACCCATTGGATGTGCATTGCCTGGCTGAATGCTTGGCTCTGCCTGGATGTATTCACTGTACCTTGAACCCCGCCCCCGTCAGGCGAAGAGGAGAGCTTCCTAGGGGGTTGACAGGGTTCTGCAGAGGGTGGGTGTCTCCTGGCTCAGGGAGTTGCTGACCATGTAGCACGCCTCTTGATTTCCCATTTGGCTTGTTTTCAGGGGAATCCAGGACTCGAAGGCTTGAGAGGAGAGAAGGGGGACCCTGGCATGACGGTGAGAAGAGAGCTCCCTGAGGTCTTGGAGCAAAGCCCTGACCCACAATGACAACACATCCGTGCTACTGCGCAGTCAGTCAGAGAAGTGGGATACTTCCCTCTCCCAGGGGCTGGGACTGGCCCTTGAGTTCTGCCTTTCTGCATGGCAGGCTCGAGGCCTTTTTCCCCTTTACGGTTTCCCTCCAGGTCTGGCTCAAATGTTGGATTGTTGGAGTGGGGGGAGACTGCTCTTTTCCCTGTGATCCCCAAAGCAGCTGAGGCAGGCTCATGATGGGCTGGGGGGGGCCGGAAGGCATCTCTTCCCTCTCTTCATTCCCTTGGTTTTCTCTGCAGGAACAAGAGATCCGTGCATTTGTCAGGCAGGAAATGAGTCAGCACTGCGGTAAGTGAGGCTTCACCTTCCACTTGGGGCTGACTGACTTCTCAGCAGCACCCCGGCTCTGATCTCTTATCACTACCAGGGCTCCTTGGGCAGAAACTGGTAAACAAAATTGTCTCCTTCACTGTCTCCTCCTTTGCCCTCTGTCCCTTTGTTCCTTCCTCTCTCCTTCTTTTGGTTAAGTTGCATGTACCATGACTCCCACATCTGGAGGTGTTCAGAGTACAATGTGCCAGCCCCATACAAGTGTTAGGGGCCTATCAATCTAGTATGTCCCTTTCCTGATACCTAGTGGCGGGGCAGGTCTGTGCCAAGTGCCAGGATGCTAGAGAAGGCTTTCCCCATGGATTAACCTTCTCTTTTCTCTCTTTCTCTCCACACAGCTTGCGGTGGGCAATTCTCCTCTTCTGAACCACGTGAGCACTGATTTCTTGTAACCCCTTTGGGATTAAAGGATGCACAGTTTGCAGTGCTGAGCAGCAGCCCTGTCATTGACGAGCAGGTCCATTCTCCCAGATATGTAGCAGGTTTCACGAACGGGCCATGGCCCGTCCTGGAAGGTCACATGCAGCTAGCTCAGCTCTGTAGCACCAGCCACGTTGGCAGATTGCCAACAGAAGAGGCAGCCCTGTGGAGATGCTGGTTTGGCATTGAGCCCTAGGAGACTTGGCGAGAGTGGCTGGGTTGGTAGGGGAGCTGTCCTTGAGGGTGACTGACTAGGCCAGGAGCAGGAGATAATGGAAGCTGGGGTAGCAAGGGCAGAAGAGGTGATGAGTGACATGCTGCAGTTTGAAACATTCCTCAGCAAGGTCTCACGTCTGGCAGCACTCGGGGTGTCAGTGAGTGTGGTGGGGATTCTGAGGGGGTAGCACCAGGGAGCGAATCTCTATAGGCAAGGAGGACTCAGTAGACTCCAAGCCTAGAACTGCCAATAGGGCAGTTTCAAAGCCGAGCTTCAGAGGCCGGACAGGAATGCGTGGCCAAGCATCTGATGGCAAAAGGAGAGTGCTGCACTGGGCGTCCCCAACCAACCTGAGACAGCATCTGACATGCTACGCCAAGATTAGCAAACAGAGAGTCACAGCAGCCATCCCTTCTCTGGACCCAGGGTCTAATGCGGCTCTCCCCGACTCACTTTGAACAGACTGCCAGTGGGCAGAGTAACTTATGGGTAGTCGTGCCTGGAGAAGCCAATACTTGTGATACCAAGGCACCAAATACATGGTAACAAGCTTGTAAAAGAACAATTATTGTGCAAGCCAGGACTGAGGAATCACTATAGCAAATACACTAGAGCAGGGGTCAGCAACCTATGGCACGCGTGCCATTAAAAATCCAATTCGGCCTGGCCCGCTCTTCTCTGCTCCCCACCCCATCCCACAGGGGCAGGGGGCAGAAGCTTGGTCCTGCCAGCTCCCCTGTCTCTTTCCGCAGTGTGCTGGCTTCCTGCCCCTCCCTCCCAGCCCTCTGCTTGACTCCTTCATCCACCCCCCACAACCCCAGCCCTAACTCTGGCACCCCCACACATACCCAAGCCCCCCACACCCCATGCCCTGATTCTTGTACCCCCCCACATACCCAGGCCCCCCACACCCCATGCACCCCCACACATCCTGACTCTTGCACCCCCACATTCCCACCCTGAGCACCAAATGGGAGCTCCTGCACCTTCCCCACCCCCCACATTCCCACCTGCATTCCTCGCACCAAATGGGAGCTGTCCAGGTAAGCGCTCCACACCCAAACCTCCTGCCCCAACCCTGAGCCCCCTTCCTCATTCTAGCACCTGGCCAGACCCTACACCCCAACCCCCAGGCTACTCCTTCACCCCCAGCCCTGTGCTCAGTGCACTCCCACGCTCAGCTCAGTGCAGAGAGAGAGGAAGAGAATGGCCAGAACCAGGGAGAAGGTAGGCACCCACTGTATGTGGGCAGGGCCGGGACCCCAGACCGGCAGCAGGCTGAGCAGGTCCTGCAGCTGGGATCCCGGCTGGCAGGAGCCAGCGGATGGAACCCCTGAGTGGCAGCGGGCTGAGACACTCAGCCCACTGCCGGTCTAGGGTTCTGGCTGCCGGCCCCTTGCCAGCCGGGGTCCCAGCCACTGGCCCCCCTGAGCCCGCTGCCGGCCTAGGTGAACAGAACCCCAGACCATCAGCAGGCTGAGCTGGCCGGCAGCATAAGGTCAATATTTTAATTTAATTTTAAATGAAGCTTCTTAAACATTTTGAAAACCTTGTTTATTTTACAATACAACAATAGTTTAGTTATATAATATATAGACTTACAGAGAGAGAGACTTTCTAAAAAACATTAAAATGTATTACCGGCACGTGAAACCTTAAATGAAAGTGAATAAATGAAGACTTGGCACATCACTTCTGAAAGGTTGCCGACCCCTGCACTAGAGTAAGGAGAATAAGATGGCACAAGGACATTGACAGACTCATCCAGGGTAAGATCTGTTCCTGCACAAGGGCTAAGCCTGGTGTGGATCAGGGGAGGAAGAGAGAGGTGAGTGGGGGAAGGGAAGGGAAGGGAAGGGAAGAGAGGGCTGGTGAGGAAAGCAAAGGGGAAGAAGGAAGGAGGGTTTCATAGCAGGTTCCCAGAAATGGTAAAAAAACAGCTGAAGATTGTAGGGAAGAGGAGGCCAGCAGGGCAGCCAGCAGTGTAAGCCTGGCAACGAGGAGCTATGACGCAGAGGTAGGTAATGTTTGGGCAAACATGAAATGAATTATTTGCCTGATTGTTCTCAAAGGAGGATGGGGGACACATGCAAGGAACAGACATAAATCTTCCAGGAGAGGAAGAAGAAATACCAGAGGAAATCAGGATCACGGCAGAACAGGTGATTGAGAAAGCAGAGCATCTTTCTAAACCACCCATGCCAAACCGGTCCAGAGCAGAGCCAAGCAGACTTCATCCTTGAATGGCAAGAGAGAGTGAGAGAGACTATCTTCTAGTAGATAATTCCACACTGTTTCCAGCCAGACCCAGCAGGCTGTACCAAGCTGGGGAAAGGCTGAGTTTAGTATTGGAGGCATCATTCGTACAGGGCACAGTGTTCATAGGCTTCTCAGCATTCCTGTAGTACCTTCCTATTTGTGTGTAGAATCTGTGACCACATGCCTCATCCAGAGCCATGAGTGAGCCTGCCTCATATCTGGGAAGACCTTTGCTGTGCTCGTCTGTGTCCTGTCTTGTCCTCCACTGGTGTTTGACAGCTGCCTTGTTGTTTTTGTATATTGTTCAAACTCTAACTCACCAAGGGCTGTGTTCAAGAGCATGTCTGCCCGCTCCAGGAAGCCCAGTTCTGCTGAGGGGATTGGGTGGATTAGGATGAAGGGAATCTGAAGAGAATATATCTCCCTTTGTGCATGCATCCTGCCTACAGGTCTCTTTCTGCTGGTATTTCCAGCATCTATATTGCCATCACCTTGCAGTGGAGTCAGTAGGGTGAATTTTTCTATTTAGCCTCTGTCCCAGGAGGTCCTGTCCCATCAGAGGCAGGAGGATACAATTACATAGATTATGCCACAGGCCAGGGCTGATGCAGACAAAGTGCTGCTGTTCAGTGTCCAATGGCGGGCCGCAAGAGGTGGTCCAGACCTGCCCGTCTATGGTGCTTCTCTCCATAATGCCTATTTCTTCCCTTAGGTCTCCAACGCAATGCTAATTTTGCACCATGTCTGTCTGGCTGTTAGCAGTCTTGGAAGTGGACAGTGCTGATGCTGCTCTTGAGCATTAGCCCGTGACTTGTCGGGGGGAGGGGAGCCATGTCAGTCATTCTTATGTCCTGTTTGATGTCTGTGCTGTGTCCTTGCCTCTCTTAGGTCTTCTCCCCAACTATCCATCCACCCAACCATTCCTGTCTGTTAATGCTCATCTAGTCCCTGTGCTTAAGTTGTCACACGCTGAAGAAGAGGAGGGTGAGTCTTGTCTCTTTGTGCCCTGTCATCATAATCGTTCTCCAGTGCTGACTTTGTGAGTCCTGCATGGAAGCTCTGCCATTACAATGTCCTTCACTTGCGGGTACCAAGGGATTGCAATACCCACCTTCTGTAACAGTAACTCAGAGAACCTAAGGCAGCTGCAGGCCATTTAAAAGTAGAGTTCTGGCTATTTATTACCTTAATGCTAAGATGCACCTAGATATGGGCCATTGTATTATGACTTAATGAAGGGCATCTGCATTCTCGCAATGACACAGAACATATAGGGATGTCTTTGCTATGACGTCAAACCCCAACCACCTTTGGATCAACTGATCAGAGGGACAGGCGAGTGAGAGTGATGTGCAGAATGAAAGGAGTGTTGTTTATCAAACAGCTGGAGTGCACAAGGTTCTCAGGATGAATGGGTAGGTTCATGGAAAGATAAACAGTAACTGAGTAGAGGAGTAAGTGTATGGCTTGGATAGATACTGCAGTATGGTCACATGGCTTATGGAAGGGTATGTGAATGTAATGGGTGTGTGAATGTCCAGGATGACGGGTGCGTGGATGAGTGAATATGGATGGAGAGTAGATGAATGGATGGGCTCATAGGTAGAGGGGGTGAAAGGAATGGGAAGAGGGAATGTCTGAAGAATGATGGGAATGTGAAGGCAAGTGTGTAGAATGACTGGAAGGATTGATTGGCCGGATGCTACAGCATGGCTGGTAAAGCAGCATAGGTTGGTGGGTAAACATCTAAACCTGAATTGCATCCAGTAGTAAGTGAAGGTGGCACAAATCCTCCCTCTAGCTCCTTTTCCAGCTTCTCTGTTGTCCCGTTGAGATAGGGCACAGAGAGATTTGCAGAGATAAGTCTCCAGAGAGGGTGTTCATTCCCCATTTATTTAATTGTTAGCGTTTTCGGTGACAGCCTCTTCGCTTCCCTGTGTCCTGCCCCCACACACCCCTTGTCTGCTCTAGAACATTTTGTATCTGTTTTCCAGGCATAGTGTCCATCCCAGTAAAATGAGCACAACATGTTCTAGTGTAGCTGTAGCCACACAGGTCCCTGTGCTGTGACACTGCACCTTCAGGGAAGTGACCCCTGTGGCACGGTTAGTTACTGAGCAGTGCAGCCAACTCCTCTCCCTCCGGCTACCTTTGTGCAAACAAGCCAGTGCACCAGCCAGGCAACTCAGTGGCATGTTGACCAGGCCTGTTACTGAATCTGCTCCTAGGATCAAAGCTGCAGGCCAATTGTCATCATCCTAGGAATGATGAGGGATGAATTCCCACATGGCTCGGGCAGCTAGCCCAGTGACCTCATCCACCTGCCCTTCCCACCCTGCACTTTCCTGTCCTGTGGCCCTTCTGATATGGCCGGTGTTATTTTCCAGGGCACGAGGTGCGTGTTGTGAACACAAATGATCCTGAGTACGAGCATGTCTACGCAATGGAGGACTATGAAGAGAGCCTGGAAGCTGATGGGACAGAGAGCACCATGCTGAGTGATGGTGAGTTTTCTTAACCTTCCGACAGCTCTGAGGAAAATGAGACCCGCCAGCACTCTCGGGGGAGGTGGGGGTGGAGGGGGGAGCAGAGAAAAAGAAGCAGACTTGGTTTTATGTGGTCCTCTGTCTTTCTAACCTAGTCATTAGGGGTCGGTAAAGTCGATGTGCGTGACTGCTTCCTGCAGTGAGGCTGGCTGGCATGTGAGGTGGGAACAGGATACGGAGCCTTTCACCTCTCAGTCACTGTGCCCAGCCTGCCCAGTGGAAGTTGTTACCATCTGAAGGGTGTTTGGCAGCCTATGTGAAAGGAGTGGGTGGATCTCTGTCCAGTTCTTAGTGGACAAGCATCCACAAAACAAAATCACAGCACAGCTGCAAACATTTTCCAGCTTGATCTCACTTGTGACGGAGAAGCCAAGGGCTCATTGGGCCATGGAGGCCGAACTCCTTCTCAGGCACAACAGAAGTGGCCTCTTCAGGAAAAAAGGCGGGATCCTCCTGTTAAATATGCTCGGTGGTAGTATTTTATGTGAAACCTCAGCTTATGTATCCTGCATTTAAAATTCAAAACCCGCGTGCATTGTAATTGCTATTTAGTAAAATCAACTCCTGTAATACAGCAACAAGGCAGACACCTCCCAAATCAATGGGGCAGAAAAGAAGTCCTTGTAACCTGAAAGAGGAAGAAAGGAAGCCTTTATGCCCTGCTTTGGGACACGTTAGAAATATGATTTAAGAGCTAGTTGCCTAGATTCTTGTAGATGAGCCCAGGACTTAGCCATAATTTTGGCATGGACTGTAGATGGGAATCTGATGGGAAGCGTGATGACTCTGAAATTGCCATTTATGGAGACCTCACTGAATGGTGTTGGATAATCAGGAGAAAAAGACTTCTCTCTAAGGTCTGAAGCTGCTGATATTCTCTAAGGCTATTTGGGTGTGGAAATTTGGTCCCTGAAGGTATTTCACAAGGGCTCCAGGACTTCCCTGTCTCATGAAACGTAGATTCCAACAGAAAGCTCCAGCAAAAAGGAGGACCACAAGGTTGCCACCAAGAGAGGAGATAGCATAGTAATGATGTACAATAGTTAAGTTCTGAAGGATTTTCAAGCAACTCTGCTGCTTACATGTTGCGATTTGTCCCCATGCAAGTTGGGACCTCATTTTTGTGACTTCTGATCTTGAGGTGAAAGGGCAGGTGACCTGTGCATGGTGTGGCATGGGAGAGGGCTTTGTTACAGTTCAGGGGAGCCAGCATCTTCCGCCTTTCATTCCTGATACTTGTGGGCAAGCCAGCTCTGGAATATGACCCACTCATCCTCCTATCTTGCACTGCCTCTGTGAAATAAACCCAGAGGTTTTCCTGAACCCACAGTCTATCCATTAGCCTTTCCACTTCTTCTTCACATAAGGGAAGTCAGGTTTAGGAGGCTTCTCCTCTGGCAAACAAGGACTTCCTAAACAAGTACTTTACTTCTGTTTGTAAAAGTGATCATCCCCAGGGCAGCTCCTGAGCACGGCCAGCAGAGGAGAGAGACCTCTGAGGCAGGTAAGAAGCAGACCTGCCTGATAACTCTCCTATCACAAGGGGGAGCCACCACTCTCCCCCTCCACCCTCTTTTGAAACTGTTAATCTGATTTTTTTCTCCCACCTCCCAGTAAAGTGACTAATAAATTTAGTGGTCTGTGCTAACAGTGACCCCTGAGTAGTGGTAGAGATCTGGCATTTTTTTTGCAGGGAGGAGATGGTGCCTGTCTCCCAACTGTTAAGTGTCCAATCATGGCTGAGTGAATAAAACTCTTTGTACTGTGCAGAAGGAAGGAAGAAAAAGGAAATCTTTGGGTGGAAAACAAAGATCCTCCTCTTATAGTCTCTGTGCCCTGCCATGTTGTTAATGAGGATTCTATAGAGGATTCTTACCCCTCCCAGAAACAGCAATGCCCTAAATACTAAGCATCTAGTACAGTACAGCAAAGATCATATTGGCACGTTGCTAAAAGCAATGTTTCTTTTAATTTGCATGAAATGGAGCAGATAGCAGCCACCCAGAGAGAGACTACAGGTCCCAAACTGCAATGCTTCAAATATCCAGATCACAGCACTGCATTGTGGCATCTGTTAGAGCAGACGTGGGCAAACTACTGCCTAGGGGCCACATCCGGCCCTCCAGACGTTTTATTCTGGCCCTTGAGTTCCTGCCGGTGAGCGGAGTTCATGGCTTGCCCCATTCCACGTGTGCCATGGCTCTGCGCGGCTCCCGGAAGCAGCGGCATGTCCGCCCTCCGGCTCCTATGCATAGGAGCAGCCAGGGGGCTCCGCATGTTGACCCTGCCCCAAGCACCGCCCCACAGCTCCCATTGGCTGGCAACCGCGGCCAATGGGAGCTGCAGGGGCAGCACCTGTGGATGGGGCAGTGCGCAGAGCCACCTGGCCGCACCGCCACATAGGAGCCAGAGTGGGGATATGCCACTGCTTCCAGGAGCTGCTTGAGGTAAACGCTGCCCGGAGTCTGCACCCCTGACCCCCTCCAGCACCCCAGCCCTGATCCCCCTCCTGCCCTCCAAACCCCTTTGTCCCATCCTCCTACACCCCAGAGCCTGCATCCCCAGCCAGAGCCCTCACCCCCCATCTGCATCCCAACCCTCTGCCCCAGCCCGGAGCCCCCACCTGCACCCTGAATTCCTCATTTCTAGCCCCACCCCAGAGCCCACACCGCCAGCTGGAGCTCTCACCCCCCACCCGCATCTCAACCCTCTGCCCCAGCCTGGAGCCCCCTCCCGCATCCTGAACTCCTCATTTCTGGCCCCACCCCAGAGCCCGCACCCCCTGCCGTACCCCAAGCCCCAATTTCGTGAGCATTCGTGGTCCGCTGTACAATTTCCATATCCAGATGTGGCCCTCGGGCCAAAAAGTTTGTGTGTCCCTGTGTTAGAGCCACAGTAAAGGTGAGGGTGATCAGCAGTTGCATTTGGTTCTCTGACAGTGCTTTGGCTACCAATCCAGTACAAGGTTTGAAGCATAGGGATGGATCACATAGGCTTTCAAGAGCTGGTGGTTTATCCAGCAGATGCGAATCTTAGTATCAGGGTTCAGGGCTGAGAAAGCTATCCAAAGTGCTGACGTAGTGCCAGTCACCATAGGATCCAGGTACTGACCTTCAGGTTTAGGTGAGACGGTATTGTGACATATCGGGGAACGATTCAGACCAGTGAGGGCCTGTGTCATCCTTGACAGGTTTCAGAGTAACAGCCGTGTTAGTCTGTATTCGCAAAAAGAAAAGGAGTACTTGTGGCACCTTAGAGACTAACCAATTTATTTGAGCATGAGCTTTCGTGAGCTACAGCTCACATGCTCAAATAAATTGGTTAGTCTCTAAGGTGCCACAAGTACTCCTTTTCTTTTTGTGTCATCCTTGCCATGCAACCTTGTGTGCCTTACAATACCTTGCTGAAGTAGCTCCCACCTGGGCTGCTCACAAACTGCATGCAAGCCACACCTTGCCAGTTACACCCTGGCTCTCATCAGCTTTGCTTCTACTGCAGAGTGACCCCAACGTGCCCTCAGTCCTGGATTTCCCCCCATAAATGTATGTCCTGTACTGCCCACCCTCTCCTGGACTGTACAAATATTTTAAGTCCGTTATTCCTTTAAGGGAATAATATATTGGCTTATTATCTTAAATAGAGTTACCCAGACACTTCAATTTAAACACACTGGATTAGATAAAACAGTAAATCAAGATTATAAACTACAAAGGGATAGATTTTAAGTGAGTACAACTAATGAGTCATAAAAGTCAGAAATGGTTACCAGAGAAATAAAGATAAAACGCCTACTAGTGCCTAACTTAACAAACTATATTAGATTCAAGCAAAATTTCTCACCACATGCTTCCAGCAATGTTAACATGCCCCACCCCCAGAGTCCAACAGCTGGTTTTTTTGGTCATCTTAGGAGCAATGCTAGAGACAGACGGAGGGAGAGAGAAAGAGGTGGTGTCCTGGGGTGTTTGACCCTTCTTTTTATAGTTTGTCCCTCTCTTGAAAAACATTTTCCAGCTGAGAAGTAGGAGACGGCGTCTGTGGGGCACGATGTTCCCTGCTGTTTTTCCTATATGTTTGAGCTTCCTTTGTTTTCCCTTCCTGCTTGATGACTCTGTTTACTGCTTAAATGCAAATTAAGGCAAACATACACTTATTTGTTCCCAGCAGGCCTGTTTGACCAGTTTGCTGCTACGTGGGTCTTGAACATGCACTCTTAACATGATACAGGGGAACCTTATTGTGATGGGTTCCCCCCAGAGTGCCACCTGGAACTGGGGTACCACTGAGCCCTCTGACTGACCAGCCTGGGCTCCCTCTCACACTGCTGCTGTGACAAGCTCTAGACAACTCCGGGTCTTACACTTCCACAGGCAGGGACACACCCAGCCGCAGTTACATGCAGGCTTTGACCAGCCATTGCATGAACCAACAATAGAAAGGCTACAGCCAAGATTTCTCCCAGCCTCGAACCAAGGAGCTGTCCTGCCCAGATCAAAATCCCGACCAATATGAATTTATTACTCAGTTCGCCTCTCACTCAGTAGGGAGAGGAGTATGCACACTTGTGGTAACTAAGCGGAGGTTTTTCCCCAGACACTTAAAGGCACACTGGTTTAGGTTAAAATATAAAACAAGTTTATTAACTACAAAAAGATAGATTTTAAGTGCGTATAAATTATAGCAAATTAAGATTAACATACTAGAAGGATAGGATTTGAATTAACAATTTCTCACCTTGACTGATGATACAAGCAGGCTTACAGATTCTCAAGGCACAAGCTGCACTTGCTTTGCAGCGTGGGATCCCCACCCCCGCTCCAAGTTCTTTTCTTTTGGAGCTTCTCTCAAGTATTGAGTTGTGGGGGAGTGAAGAACAACAGATGATGTCACTCCCTGCCTTATATAGCTATTCCATATGGCAGGAACCCTTTGTGCCAAAAACAGTTCCCAGCCCAGTTTGTGGAAAAATACAGGCACCCAAAATGGAGTCTAGAGAAATGTGGTCTGGTCACATGCCCTTGCAGAGTCATAGCAGCCATTACTTACAGGTTGGCTGAAACATCCACAGGAAGGTTAAGCTATTCCACAGCCCATTGTCTTTGCTGATGACCTATTAACTGTCAGGTTTCTTCATTGTTGTACCTGAAAGGCTGGCTGTGGGTGTCTTCCAGAGTAATCCCATTTGAAATTCGGATCCATAATCAGTATTCATCACTTCAGATACAAAAATGATACATGCATACAAATAGGATAATCATAACCAGCAAATTATAACTTTTCCAATGACACCTTACATGACCCATCTTTTACAAAATGCATCATAATTATGCCATAATCATATCATCATAATATTACTATGACAAATATAGGGTGTAGTGTAACACTTACAACTTCACATACAGTGTTTCCACACATATTTTATCTGGACAGTACTGACCAGCAAATTGAGTTTTGAAATGATACCTTACAAGGCATACCTTATACAAAGATTATTACAATAGTGCATAGGGTGTGAATACAGGGGTGTATTTCATCAGACCTCCATCCTTACAAAGCTGCAGTAGGGTTAGCCACTGGCTGACCTGGAGGCAGCAGGTCAGGGCCCTCTTTCCCGGACAGGGCATCTACCACCATGTTTTCTTCTCCCTTGGTATGAACAATCTTCATATCAAGTTCTTGTAGTATAAATCTCTAGTGCAGAAGCTTGGAATTTGAGCCTTAATTTTGTTTAACCAGATCAACAGATAATGATTCCTTAAAACTCTGAACTTCCTGTTAAGAAGATAGGGCCTAAACTGCTTGACTGTCCACACAATTGCATAACATACTTTCTTTATGACAGAATAATTTCTTGCTTAAGAAAGCAAGGGGGTGTTTCTTGTTGTTTACCCTGTCTGCATCAGGATAGGCCTTAACCCAGGGTCTGATGCATCTGTGCACAGTTCAAACATTTTATCAAAATCTGGACTAGCGAGAAGAGGCTTTTTCAGACAAGACTTTCTTTAGCTTATCAAAATTCTCTTATCTGCCTTTGTCCATACAACTTTGTTAGGGTTTGTCTTTTTACATAGGCCTGTGATTGCAGATACACAAACCTTCTGTAATAGTTTACCAGACCTATGAAAGATTGAACCTGTTTTTTGGTTTGGGTACAGACCAATTTACTGTGGTTTCAACTTTCAAGGGTTCAGGAGATATTTGTCTTCTCCCTACCCAGTGTCCCAAATAAGGAACTCTGGCTGCTCCAATTTGACACTTAAGAGGCTTTTATGGGTAGACCTCCCTTTTTGAGCTTTGGCAGCACCGTTTGTAAGTGTTTTTTGTGTTCAGCACAAATGTTGCCAAACACTGCAATGTCATTGACATAGGCCCTTGCAAACCTCTGAACCATTTAACACTTGGCTGAAAGCCTCTGAAAGGTGGCCCCTGCATTAATTATCCCAAATGGTAACATTGTGAACTCAGAGAGCCGTGTCAGTGATGAAAGTGGCGTTCTTCTGTGCAGCCTCATCTAAGGGAATATTTCAATAATCTCTGCCAAATCAAAAAAGCTGATATCTTAGCTTTGCTTAAGATATCTAGCATATCACCTATTCTAGACATCGGATAAGCATTTAGTACTGTGCCCACCCTGAGTTATCTGTAATCAACACAAAACCTTACAGTGATATCTTTCTTAGGGACCAAGACCACAGGTGGTACCCAAAAGCTGTCAGACTCTTTAATTACTCCCAGGTCTAACATGCTTTGTATTTCTGTACAAGTTTGTTCCTGAACCTTGCCAGTGGCCCTGTAGCTCTGCTGGGAGGTGGCTGTGGTCTTTCTGTAATGATTTTGAGTCAGCCAAGGGTGTCTTTCGTGGCTTGTTAGAAAATACATTGTGGTTTTGCAGCACAGACAACACGTCTTCCCTTTCAGTGGGTGTGAACACAGTGCAGATACCAATGCTTTCCAGAGTTGAATCAGTATGGCATTCAGCCATTAAATCAGTGAGGTGGTATGCCTCCGTTTTCCTTTCCACAGAGGTCTGACCAATGCAAAATGTTTAAGTGTCTTCCATTCACATATAAAACTGCCAATCCCATCTGGCTCCTTTCCATTTCTCTCTAGCGGTACCTTACTGGGGGTTCGCCTTGGGTTCTGAAGGGCAAGAGGCATCCTAATGTCTTCTGATGATGTTTTGCTAGGTATGATGTCAGAGCAGATTTTTAAGCATTGATCTCTTTTTTTCCCTCAGCCCCAGGGAACCTAACCAGCAACTCTGTTCACTTTTTTCCCCTCCCAGCTGACCCATGCAGCTTGCCCCTGGACGAGGGAGACTGCAGCAGATTCACACTCAGGTGGTATTATAACCAAAAAGTGGCAGAGTGCCGGCCTTTCATCTACAGTGGCTGCAGGGGGAACCTCAACCGTTTCTACACCAAGGAGGACTGTGATCTCCAATGCAGGCACCAGGCAGATTCAGGTAGGGGACCAGCAGTGCCGCTCCTCTCCATTGCCAGTAGATCTAGGACAGTAAATGTCCCTTTGTGCTGATTCAGCCCAGAATGTCGGTGAAAACGGGCAGGCTGTAACACCAGTGTGTCTAGATGCTGGGGTGTAGGGGTCCTGACTCCCAGTCGTCTGCTTTCACCACTCTTTCCTCTTTTTCTGCAGATGTCCAAATTGCTGCTGACAACACGTCTGATGGAAAGAGGAATGCATAAACTGCCCTGTTTTAGTGGGGTTTTCCCGTCCGGGGGGAAACTGACCAAAGGGAGAGAAGACCCCACCTGCCCTCTGAGTGAAAGACTCTTACAGGGGAACCTACCCTGGGCCTGCCCCAGGTCCTGGCCACACATGGTGTGTTTGGTCTGAGACTCTCCTTGTTGCCATCTCTGCTCCCTGCAGCGTTGCCCCGCATGCCAGCTTGCCGGAGCAGAGACGTGGTGCTATTTCATAATGAGTATTTGTGTTGCTCGTGGTTTTACTTTTTTTTATTATTTTTAAATTAAGGTGAAATTTTTATCAAATGGAAAAAAATAGCTGTAACCTCTTTAAAAAGCCAACAGTTCTGAATTAGAGCTTTTTAATTTATTTGATGTTGACTAAGAACACACAGAATGCATTAGCCAGACCAAACCTGTTCGTATTGCCACTTGCTTTATTTCTGGTTCACAGGCCTGTGGGCCACTGCTTGTGAAATGGACTAGCCAGCTTGACTGTCTCCTAGCCAAACTGCTCCTGTGGAATTGGCGACCCACTCACTCAGTGAGCACAGCTGTGAATGGCAGCATAAAGGCACAAAGCCCCTGGATTCAGTGCCAAAGTTTGCATGATGTCAATTCTCCAAAGGATAAAATCTTCTTGGTTTCTGCCTGGAAACTGTCCCCTCCCATCCCCCAGGCACTGGAAATACTTCTTCGTGGTTTGTAACGTTGTGCTTTCTTTTCTCTTGCTGTTTGTCTTTTGGGGGGACTCGTTGGGCTGTTGGCAATTCCGCCCTTGGGGCTGCCAAAGGAACAGAACATACAGGCTGCCCTCCTCTCCTGGCATATCCCAGGCAATTGGACTGTATCAGAGAGGAGGAAACACAACCCAGTTGGGCAGCCCTTGAATCTTAGAGATGTGATCTCATGGCTTGGAAGAAACTGGCCAGGTGTCAGTTCTCCTCGAGCCCCAGCGAGAGCCTGAGCCAGAAGGGACCTTCTCTCTAGGCAATTCCACCATTCTCAGCATAACTCTTCTCTTAGCTCCATGCTCAGAAGCCCTCACAGACAAGCACGTGGCAAATAGCAAAATGTGGCTTACGGCTTGGCAGCGGAGATCAGCCTCTCTCTCCTGGTCCATGCATTTCCCTCTGGATCCCCAAGAAATCTGTTCTGCTCCAGAACAGCATTTGCCAAAGGAAAGGACCTGGTTGGTATCTCAGACCTCCATGCTCCGGTAGGACCAGACTGTTTGCACACTCCATTCGCCATCATCAAAACAAACCATTTTATAGTAACTAAGGGTGATGGGTGGGGCTTGTTCAAGGCACTTTCCTGCTGGCCTCCACCAAATCCTGGATGTTAGCTACATCTCCCGTGCGCTGCTCCCCTGCACTGTGTACTGCTTGATGCCTGCAAACGTTCAGTTGGTATAAAACAGCTGGGAAATGCAATTCACACCTGGCCTGGACCGCCAGTGCAATTTTGTACCCAGGCAAAGGTGATTTTACAGAGGTCCCTGGGAATATCCAAGACCTCCGATTAAAGAAAAGAAATCAGGATGTTGAAAAAATTTAATTTTGGATTCCAGAAAAACTCTAGTCGGGACCATTTGCAAAGTTGACATCATGTAGAGACTTGGGATTTGGAAAATCATGATTTTTATTTAATTACTAATTGACTTAACCTCTCAGGTTCCAGGCGGGGGCTTCACAGCGGTAAAGGCTGTAACGTCTGTGCTTGTTATGCCACTGGGGGAGGCATAGGCAGCTGTGAAAGAGCAACAGACCCGTTAAAGGAAACATTCCCCGCCTCCGCCCAAAATAAATTTCATTTGAAAAAGTTTCACCTTAATCCTGAACAGTAACCAATATTCTCAAGCAAGAGTGACAGCACTGGGAGAAACCTAAACAAAGGCCAGAGCGTGTTTAAGTCTACGTGTGTGTGTGGATTTGTCTGTATGATGCACATTGATCCACACCCATTTTAACAATGCTTTTCTTTAACCCAGTGGTGCTGAACCTTGTTATGAGAATAATCAGGGAAACACTGAGGATGGTGCTATGCTATTGTAAGTTCCTGCCATCATACGGCATTTTAAAAAGCTTTGTAAAGACTGTTTGCAATCCCGGTTTTATATCATTGCCCTTTTCCCCACCCAAAACACTGTGCCCACAGTTGGACATACACTCTCTTTCAGTTATGTAAAGTGCCAATACAAACCTCCCATCTTTACACAGCTGTTCTGAAAAGGGAAATGAGGGTAACTGTCACATCTGAAACCATGCCAATGGGTGGGTGTATATATGATATCTATATATTGCTGCAGTGTGTGTGTGTGTGTGTATATGTATACAACATGTGTCTGTGTGTCTGAATGCAAAGGAGGTGTCATTTAAAGTTGCGGTAATTTGAATCTGATGCAGTTATTGTAATGATCGCTAGTGAGGAAACATCCTGGGCTAAGACACAGGTACAGAGAGATTTCACTGGCTGGACAGAAGTTAGGGAGCCACATTGTGACTCTAAAAGATTGTTTCTGTAGTCATCAGGTCATGTTCCTGTGGCGTGGCTTGCAACAGGAGTAGCTGAGGGAAATGTGACTGGTGTTTCAAGTGTGGTGTTCAAGTGCCTGGCTTCGTGGGGCGGGAGAGACTTGCTGTTGAACAGTACAAAGTAAGAACTATGCCTGGGAAGACGTGTGTATGCAGCACTGTTGTGATCTCAGGGCATTGGCTGTAGATCTCCATTTTGGTTACAGTTCAGATCCTTACTAAAGACGACTACTACTACTGTGTTTTCTGGTAATGGCCCATATACCCTAGTGATGCTAATACCAATTGGCTTGGTGAGGGCATTATTTGTGATATTCTTTTAATAAGAGAGTACAGTTCTGAGGTCTTGGCTCCTGACGCAGTCCTAAGTAATCAGCAATATCTTAGAGTTGCTGACGTGTCATGTCACCTGCCCAGCTGGCCGGAATTGTGCTGTGATGCTTTCAGCAACTTCCTCTGAAGTTGTCAGGCTTAGATCTTCAAAGCATGGGTGTGAGTGAGAAGCCCCCTGTTACAGTAATGGGCACTAAAACATCTGACTCGGTTGAGGACAGACCTTCTCCCAGCCTGCATGGATTGCTCACTCCCGTGGGATGCCTGAGTCAGTGCCCAGTGCTTTCACAGGTATCCAGCACTGTGCAATGTTTCCATTGTCGTTCTTGCACAATCTTACAGCTTTTCCATAAAGGTCCCTTGGAAATGGAGAACCACCATCCTCCTTACATCTGGGCCCGTGTGGCCTTGCTGTAGATCGTTACTAAAGATAAACTTAACTTATCAGCATGTTCCCTGCATCTTTTTTGGGGACGTGTTTGTCAGCATCCAGTGGTAAGTTTCACTTCCGTGTCACCTCTCAACAGCTGTGAAAGAGGCAAAAATACCACCCTGCCTGGCAGTGACTTTAGGAAGATTTGTCTGGATAGATTCAGAGAAGGGTCACGACAATCGCAGGCTCCCACCCTCTGTTGCTTTTGTAGCTGCTCAATCTGCTTGCGATGTAAGCAAAGCAGGCAGCTCGCAGCACCATCCAGAGCGTGTTACATTGTGTCACTCCAGTTGCTCAGGTACACACTGTACAAGGCTTGTCCTTGAGCCTGATGTTGATCTGGTCCTGCAGAATCTAGATGCAAGTCATGTTTGGTTGTTGTTTTTCTGTCAAGTGCCTCTCGTGACATGGTGCAAAAACTCAAAATCTGGCAAATAAAAGTTTGTGATACCTCATTTCTGTTGGGCTTACCAGTCTGTCTGTTAATGCTGTGCCTCTCCCTACCCACCCCAGAACCTCTTGCTCATCGCTACGTCACACTGTATCTGCACTTTTCACTTACTGGAATTTTGGAGCCTTTAGAAATGTTTGTGTCTCTCTCCATCACTTTATCCAGCCCTTTTGCTTTCTGGCCTCTAATAGAGAGGAGCAAGTTGGTGCCAAGACTCTCAGCTGCCATTAAAGAGCCCCACAGAGAGTATGTGAGGATTGTTCCCAATTTGATGCACAAGCCTAAACTTGCTACTGCGACTGGCTGAAAAGAAGCAAAACCCATCTGTCTGGGTTCAGGAGTATACACTTGTCATCAGTCAGCTGCAGTGAAATGATCGACATAGCCTGTCATCCCTCAGAGTTCCATGGAGTATGCCCAGGCCAGGGAGTGGGCATTACAGCACCAGAATCAAATGCTAATTGTCCATTTTGCTGGCGAGCATCCCCATTTTAAGTTAACTAAATGGGAGAGGATCTGCTCTCTTTCAAGGCCTTTCACCAAGGCTGAAATTATTTTTGAAAGAGTAACCACTGAAGTTTTGTTGGCCCAAAATACGCCTAATCTTTGTTCTTAAGTCTGTTTACAAAGTCCATCTAAATCTTTGTTGCTCTGTTTTTATTTCTTTGAAAAAAACAAACTTAAATTTGTTTTTTCCTTGTTATATAAAAAGCCATGACTCATAAGTGACCTGATGATAGCAAACCAACATAAGTGCCTGGTGCTCACATGCAACTCTACTAAGATGATCCAACTTTTGCAATTTTCCCTTCAATAACTGACCAGTAAACGCAGTCTAGCATCTGGGAGCAACCCTACAATAACAGAAAAATGTGCCAGCTCTCCCCACTCATTTTCTGGTGCCCAGGGTGCAGTCAGTAGTGAGACTGGTGCAGTCTTATCTTCTGAGCAAAAGCAGGGTCTTTCCCTGCAGCTCCGAGAAGGCTGCACTTGGTAACCTCCTCCCTGGTGCACACACTTTGGCCCCAAGGCTGTGAGGACATGACCCTTGTCATGTGGGGTTTATTGCTGAGGAATCCAGAGCAGGTGCCATGCCAAATGACATTCACCCAGCAAACTGTCGAGTGGATGATGGTCATTTCTGCCTCTTTGGCGTGTCTTTACAGTCGCAGCCAGCTAATTACAGAAACTAGCCCACTAAGGTTAGTATTGCGCTCTGGCCCCACTCAGCAGTGCTGCGCACCTCACTCACATGACCAAGCATGTGACTTCCTGGGTGACACTCTGCCCGCATCAGCAACTTAGTCATCAGCAAGGGCTAGGGCATGAGAGCTACAATGCTAATGTGTCCAGCACATGCTGTGTCACTGCGATTGTGGCTCTGCATAACGTTCCCGATGCTTTATATGAATCCATGCCTTCAGTCTAATTTCAGCTGCTCTGACGAGCTGGCAGGCAGATTTCACTTGATAAGGAAGGCCTCTGTTCCCTGCATTCTTTCTCCTGCCCTCTTTGTGGCTTCAGCTAGTAAAGCAGGACAGGCTGTTGGTACATAAATGAATCCAGCCCTCGCTAAAGGCCAACAATGAAAGCCATAGGACCATGACAGACCCTGTAAGCGACAACACAAGATTCTCTATTACCTGCAGAGGTGAGAGGCATCAACGAGGCAGGTTTCTGTGTTGGGCTCAGCACTGAGAATGGGAGGAGAGCTGGAAAGCAGCCTGTACACTCAGCTCCTTCTGAGCAAAGGATGAAACAGGGTCCCAAACAGTTCCTGGACACACCAAGGAAGAATCCACCCATTGCCCTGTGCTTCCAGCAGTGTCTTTAACCCATATGGGAGCAGAGTGAGGTTCTGGTCTCTTACCCTACAATTCCCCCAGTCCAGCCACTCCGTGGCCTCTGTGCAGTGCTTACTCTGCAACCAAATGGTTGAGTCTATAGTAGACTTAATCTTCAGAGCACTTTACGGACATGAACAAATTGCCCCTAACACCCGACTATGAGGCATCCACAGGTATCTGCTGTCCCTTGTTATAGAAGAGGAAACCGAGGCATAGAAAGGGAAAGTAACTTGCCCAGAGACACAGAAGGGGGCAATATCAGAGATGGCAGTATAACGCAGGAGTCTCTTGCTCCGTGTCCTGTCAGAGCGCTTTGCACTTGTTTACCAGTAAATGGAGACTCCACAGGACCCGAGGCTCAGATCCTGCTGCTTTAGCACCCACTGTACCGAAGGACCTGCCTGTCCTATGCAACCTCAACTCATTCTAGCAGCACTGGGCTCATTCTAGCAGCCACCATCTCCCTACTCCACTCCCGTGCTGGGCACAGCCCCCACTCAACAAAACCCAAACTAAACCGAAAATGTCTAAAAATAACCCATCTCTGCCCAGTGTGGCCTAGGGCGTGACTCTGGCTGCTGGATATCTGAGCCTGGCACACTTCCAGCCTGGCCTGGGCGAGAGCTGGCTCAGCAAGGGGTATCCCAATGCATGCGTCATTGCAATCACATCAACTCAACTTCCAGTCAGCCTCTGAGTGGGGAGCCCTGGGCGCTGTTCAGTGGTCCCTAACACAGCCCGAAGCCTGCCAGGCCTAAGCCGCAGAACACGGTTATTAATAGCATCAAACAAAGACCCCCGTGTGCGTGTGGCAGGAGTAACTGGCCAGGCAAAGCAGATCCATTCATTCACAACTGGCTTTGTCCCATTGTGCATGAGTGTGACTGTGACTGACTGCTGTCAGCAGCCTCATCCCATAATTAGGGCCCTACCAAATTCATGGCCGTGAAAAATGCGTCCTGGACAGTGAAATCTGGTCTCCCCATGAGATCTGGTCTTGTGTGTGCTTTTACGCTCTACGATACTGATTTCAGGAGGGAGGCCAGCATTTCTCAAACTAGGGTCCCAACCCAAAAAAACGATTGGTGGGGCGGGGTGGCACGGTTATTGTGGGGGGTCACGGTATTGCCACCCTTCCTACTGCGCTGCCTTCAGAGCTGGGTGGCCGGAGAGCAGTGGCTGCTGGCCAGGTGCTCAGCTCTGAAGGCGGCGCCCCACCAGTAGCCAGACAGCAGTACCATACCATGCCACCCTTATGCGCTGCTGCCTTCAGAGTTGGGTCAGGACCCCTCCCAGTTACAACAGCGTGAACGTTCAGATTTAAATATCTGAAATCATGAAATTTACGATTTTTAAAGTCCTATGACCCTGAATTTGGCCAAAATGGACTGTGAATTTGGTAGGGCCCTACCCATAATTGATGCCCTGGAGCTGGCTTCACCCTCTGCTGGGCTCCTGATGTGCTCAGTGTTCACCGGCTGACCTCAGTGGAGGCAGGGCTGCAGGCTGAAATAGGTTGGGGCCGGGGGGGATGTGAATTTCTGCTGGTGGAGTGGATGGTGCTGGCTTGATGGCGATAGAGACTCATTCCCACATATCAAAAGAATAGCTTACTTGCTTGGGCAGCAACAAGGCAAACTTCCCCCATCTATCCCCACCACTGTGTGTGTGTCTCAGCCTGAACCTCAACAGGGCCCTCTCTAGTGGTGAGAGGGGAGTTCAGTCACACGGGCTCTTTGGGGGTCAGATGGTGGCTGAGCCTGCTAACAGAGGTGCCGGTTAATGCCAACTTGGTGGTGGTGGTGATTCTGCAACACCAATTGACACTAGGCTGAAGACACACCAACTCATTTCACATAAGAAGCCAGGGGCTGGCATCCAGCTGCTTTCTATCATTGCCAGACTGTGGTGGTATTGTTTGTAAAGTGCCCTCCTAAAGCTCATACAGTAACTGGCAGGGAAGATCCCAGTTGTCCGTTCCCCCATCCATAGTTCAGCAGTGAAAGAGGCTGATCTGAGCCTTCCTCCTCGCTAAAGGTGATAAACAGAGCATTGCTTAGGGGGCTAACGAACTCACCTTGAACTTGGGCTGACCCAGAAGGCTGCCTAGGAATGCCAGGGCTTCAGCACGCAGACTCCTCCCTACTAGGCATAAGGACTAGATGAGGGCACATCATACCCAAGCTCTGTGATGACTTCCAAGTCAATTTTGTGTCTGCTCCTAGCCCTTCTCTCTGAAGTCTTTCTGGGCTGTATCTTGACTCACAGACACCTCTCCCTACATATCCAACCGTGATTGCATTGGTCTCTGGGGATGATGTGTGGCTGACCAAGTGCAAGTCTCAATTCATGAGAGCTTGGCGTTTTTGGTAGAGGCCCTTGTCTGTGAAACTCTGCATCACCAATAATCAAGCTAAGCATGAGTCTTGCAACCTTCACAGACTCCTCTCTTTCAGAAGACCTCAGCCCGACAAATAAGCTGTGGAAGGGCCCCAGCAACACTGCTGCTGCAATTAACTATGCCAGCTGAACGGCTCAGGAGCCAGTAAGTGCAATCTGTGGAGAGGGGATAGGAATTTGAAGGCCCTGTTGTTCTAAACGTAGATAATGGTGCCTACATATTACAGTGATAGGTGTCTTAGAAATGTGCAAATAACCAGAGAAGAGCTAGAAAAGTCCTGTTGGGTTATCCAGTCCATCTCCTGCCCAGTGCAGTAATAATTTGACTTAATAATTATTAGACCAGGGAACTGGGGACTATGACTCCTGAGTCCTCATGCCCCACTCAGCAAGCCCTGTCACCTCTCTGGGCCTCAGTTTCCCCATCAACAAATGAAGATGAGACCCATGTAAGGGGGGTGGGGCATGTTGTGTGGGTAAATGGATTGTTTGTAAAGTGCTTTGAGATGCTATAGCCATGCAAAGTACTGTTACTTACAAGGGATAAGCACCCAGAGATGTGATATGCACCACTTGCCAGCATATCACAGTAACATCATTGCAGCCAGGAGGCTCCAGGCTGCTGGCTCCAAAGCAGCACATTTAAAAATCAGAAAACCTTTTACAGCATGATATATTTGATGTCTGAGAATGTCACTTATCCAGAAGCGTCACTGATACTTCCCTGAGGCTTTGGCATGTGTGTTTTTTCCCCCGCCTCACATGATTAAACAAGGATGATAGGAGCAGGAGTGCTCAATTAAATGGAAAAATCATCTTGATAGTCAAACATGAAATAATTAATACTCTGCTGCATCACATTCCCAGAATACCCTGAAACACTCTCATTGTGCTGCTGGGGAGCCGGGGAAGGGGGCAAGCATGCCCCCCTTGCCCTTCTGAGATGATCTCATCTGTACTGAGGCAAAATTCTCATTAACACCGTCTTCACCCCATGTCATACCCAGCCTCAGGGCAGGAGGAGGAGGAGGAGGAGGAGGAGACAGCACTGGGGTGACAATAAGAGCCCAGGAGTCTGGAGCTGAATGAAGAGAGTGTGCTGCCCTTATGCAGAGGCAGCAGTTGCAAGAGGCTCCTAACTCAGCCATTCTCTCTGCTAACTTCAGTGGAGTGTGACTAGTTTGTTGACATTGTACAAAGTTGTATTTGAACGGGAGACGGCTGGCAGGAGAAGGTTCTACTGGGAAAGGTGAGATTTCAGACTTTACAATAAATTAAGGGTCTAATTTAAGTGATAGATTATAATCCTCTGGGAGAGAATATATGCTTTTAATTTGTGTCTCTGGCACCTGGCTCCTGCCATGTATTTAAAATGCTTAAGATTGAATTGAGAGAGAGATTATGAGAAATTGGTTTCACACAATCAGCAAATGTGATTTTTAGCTCCTTCTCCTGTTTCTTGGGCAAATGTACCCGTGAGACCATACAGAAAATGGAAATCTGACATCTAACCACTTGTTCGAACCTGTCCTGGGGATCTAGGAATTCTTAACAGTCGAGCAAGTCATCTAGCTTCAGTAAAACAGTGCTGGGATTTGAGTGTCTGACTGAACAGGATACATTGAGGGAACTCAATCTGCAAAACCAATTATGCAAAATGTGACAGAATTAAAGATACAAAAATGCCTGCAGGATTACAATCTAGCACAAGGGAGATTTAACCCCACTGACCCCCTGGTGCTAAAATGAAGAATAAAGAACTAGAGTTAAAAGAAGAACAAATGCAACCTGGATATTAGGGAAAGGTCTTGATGGGAAGGTCAGTCTGACAGGTGATCTTTCCCCAATGTGGTGCTTATAAGGCAATCACCTTTTTGGAATATTTCCTGATCCCATCACTTATACAATGATATGTGTGGCCATGGCTGCATCCATAGCACAAGGTCTCTTCAATTCTTTTTCAAACTTGGGGGACTGATACATGAGTTTGGGGATGTGTGGCAACTGCCATGGGTAGTTCTGGGCCAATGACTAGAGAAATTCAAGGTGAGGGTAGCTATGTTTGTGGAGGATCAATTTAAACTCTTTCTTGTGAGATACAAGTGACTAACTTGTATGGAGTGGGGTCTGGTGTTTAGAACAGAAGGGACTGGACATCAAGAGACAGGTTCTATACTTGGCTATACAAAACACTGTGATCAGTGGGTACAGCAGGTGCCTAGAAGACAGGACTTGAGTTCTGTTCCCGCCACTGACTCGTATGATTTTACGTAAATTACTTAATCTCTTGTTGCCTTAGTTAACCAGTCTGTTAGGTTGTGCCCCAGAAAACATAGATGATTGCATCATAGGGAAATGGGTATCAAGAATAGATTGCATGAGGGTAAGGGAGCCTAAAAAAAATCTTTAGATTTGCATTTTTAATTTCCAATTTAATGTTCAAAGGAAAGATCATAAGTTTTTAGTCATGGGAAATATCTAATAGCCCCTTCCGCTTGTTATTTTGCCAGCCTGAGATAAATTCCCTAAACTGACATGATCCAATCTGAAAAGGTTTTTCAAGCTTATTTCCTTGGCTAATGGAATAGATAAAGGGCATGAAACCAAGAGGAAATTAACATTTTAATCAGGAAAAAAAATGCAAAAGTACCATGAAGATCAGCTAACAACATCACAAGGAAAAGGGATGGTAACTGGAATGTCCCAATCCATTGAAATGTTACCTTACTGTCCATTACCTCCCCAACCCGTTCATCCCAGAAGTCCTGCCCAGCCTAACTACATTCCTCAGCATTTAGGGCCCAAAGGTAAAGTTGTGGCATACACCTCACCAGCGAACCTTCCAATTCTCCCCTCTCTAATGCTGCCAAAAAATCAAGCTTCGAACCCTCTTTGGCTAGAAATTCCCAGGAGGGTCTCTGTGAAATTGCTGATGGGAGGAGGCCACAAAGCTCTGGAGGCAGACTGGGCTAAATAGCACCTTGTACACTAACTACAAATTAAAATGTCAACTGTGGGGGAAGGGGGAGGGTGTTCCCTGGCTGGGGGAAAGTGTGGGCGGGTACAGAGCATTTACAATGAGGTGGCAGTTTGGAAGTGAGGAGGGATTTCTCTGCCTTTCCCCCTAGAAATAAATCATTGCAGATAACTTTGGCAAATTCTCGGAGGCTGCCTAGGAAAAAGACTTTCCAAAGGTCTGTTTGGGGGCGGGGGGAGGGGTGTTCTCTGCATTCTGGGGTTTGTCAGAAGAGGAAGCATCAGTAATGGGCAAAGGAACTAACTGCCTAAACAACATACGTAAAAACAATAGGGAACTGTCTCCTCCATTAACAAGCCAATAACCTTTAAAAAGATTGTGGTGAAAATAAAAGTTGTAAAATAAGTGTTAAATGGGCAAAATGTTTGCCCTTTGGAGCTGGGGGAGGTGATGGACTAGTCCCCCATAAGATTTGTGTTTAAGGGGATAGTCCCAGATTATGTCACTTTTGGCCTAGGCCATGAACAGACTAAATCCCAGATGTGAGCATACCTGGTATGTTTGCCAGCACAACAGAAGTGTTTTACTTGGATGTTCCTGGTACACTGGGCAGGACAGTATGTGTGTTCTATCTGGGATGCACCTATCATGTCTGGAAGCAAAGCAGGGGCATTTTGCCTGGATGTACCTAGAACAGTGGTGAGCAACTCCCATGCAGACAGACCTAGGCATTGCTAGCATTCCCAGTGACCATACATTAAACAGATAGGCTAATTCCTGCCTCCTAGACAGCAGCAAACTGAAAGGGATTTGCCTCCACCCCATCAGTGTCCCTCAAACTCCCTTGAAATGCTAGGCAAGCTTTCGGCAGAGATGAACTCAATCAAACATCTTGGTACAAAAACGGCAAATCTTTATTTTGAAGAAAGACTTGAAATAATATATTTTTAAAACCCCAGCCACTTACCCAAAGGTATCCCTCAAACTCTGAGGATTTGCAACCCATTGACGCAGGGTGCCCGGCACTTCTCACTAGCTCTAAGGACTCATTTGCAGCCCTAAATACGTTGGGCTTTGTCATTCTCAAAACATGATTTTTTTGGCCCTCCATTTGTCTAAGGTGCTTTTCGCCCCTTTCTCCATATTATACGAGAAGCAATGCAAGTTGTAGGTAACGGGCCAGATCCTTGGCTCCAGCTGCTTTGCACTGGTGAAGCAACACAAAATAGCCACAGAGCTGCTTTGAAGAGCACCTTCCCCCAAGATTTCCCCCATAACAGACAGGAATCCGCACATGTAGAGATGGAGCAGGGGCCTTGTCTCAACCACATCCTTGGCTTTCTATATCTTTCTTACCTGCATGGTATTTTACATTGCTCTACTGCCTTTATTCCTGAGGTCCCAATGCACTTTACAAAGCGATATACAAAACACACACAAATCACTTCACTCACCACTAACAAGTAGGCATCTGTTGAGGCACAACCAGGCAGTATGCACCTGCCAGCTGCATGCAGATAGAATGTGACTGCTCTGCTGCTAAACATTTTGGGTGCAGCTGGCAGCAAAACAAGTTAATGTCAGTTAAAAGAAAATCCCCCTTTTGCAGAATGTTACATGGCTGATACGGGACAAGGATTTGCAGCTATAACATGTGTAAAGACACTTTCTTTCTGTACACAGCCTGTTGATTTTCCATGGAATGGCCCCTGCTCATTACTGAAAGTGCAATGCATGTTCATTTGCAGATTTCCCAGATGATGCCCTGCCACAGAATCTTAGTGTTACTGAGCTTCCTGATTCTGTCCTGGGCTCCAGCAAGAGCCTCTAAGAAAATGGGGCGTGAGATGCTTCAGAATATCTATGATGCTGAAGCAAACTTTCACCAAACTGGCCCTGAGAAGAGAGACAACCCGGTGAGCAGAGAAACCATGGAAAACAGCAAGATCCTGAACCTGCTTGGTGCTAAGGGCCTCTCAGTAGCAAATGGAAGTCGCCATAGTAGTGGTGACGAGGCTGGGTCTAGCCACAAGGAAACACGTTGGGCATTACTGGAGGAGTCAGCCAAGAGGACGCTTTCCTTGCTGCCTTCACTCAGCCACAAGAAAGCCATGATCGTCAAAAAGAGCAGCCCTGGGACCAAGTTCTCCCTATCACTTGATGTCCCCACCCATATCCTGAAAATCCTGATAGACCTAGCCAAAGCTAAGCAGATGCGGGCCAAAGCAGCAGCCAACGCAGAGCTCATGGCACAAATTGGACGCAGAAAATAAATCTCGTTCCAATTCAGAAAAGCTACAGCAGTCAGATTCAGCTGAATTTGGAAATCTCTGTAGCACAGATGTGGTCTAGCGCAAGGATTCTCCCATTGTGGTCTGTGGTTCACAGAAAGCTGGCTATTCACATGGAGCCAGCATCACCTCTTTTTGTTCAGCCGCTTCTACAGATGCCCAGGCTCTTTGTTGCACAGCTTAGTTACGTCTACTAGCAGCCACTACTATAGAGGAGGAGGAAGAGGAAGATGCAAGGAAATGGGAGTCACTTTCAAGAACTGAAGCCACAAGCAGGACTCTTAAACATACATAAATACTTTCCTAATTTTACTTGTCCATGCAAGCAATTGCCATTAACTCACTGTGTGACATTGGTCAAGTCATGTCCCTTCTCTGCCTCAGTTCCACATCTGTAATACGGGGATAAAGATGCTGACCCACTTTTATAAATGCTGCGCTGATATACGGATGAAACCCAGTTTGTAATTGTGTATTATTAATGTGCAAAATACTGAGGCTTTTATTCAGTCCTTGTTCAGGAAAACCCAGTAAAAACTGTGTAAGGGTCTCAGAATTTGACTTGTTATTAATTTAGTGATGGCATTTTGTTGAACTGAGCGAGTTGGCATCTAAGTTAGGTGTATCCAGAGGAAGAATGGTCTTGTTATTGAGGCTCTGCACTAGAATTCAGGAGACCTCCTGTCTATTCCCAGCTGTTCTACAGACTCCCTCCATAGCAACCTTGGAAAAGACCCTTAGTCCCTTTCTTTGTGTGTCAATTTCAATAATAATATTTCCCTACCTCACAGGGTGTTGTGAGGATAACATTATTATCCTCATATGTCATATGTTCAGATGCTACAATGATGGAGCCCCAAGAAAAAGCTAGAAATAAAAAAGTGAGGAACTGGGTCTCTGGAGTAGTTGTTAGTGTTTTACAAAGCATTTCAACGGCTCCTGCAGGTATTTCTTCTGTGTGATTATCTTGGCTTCTGTCAGAACATGACACATGTGGGATGCATCAGTGTTACTAGACAATGCAGAACAGGCAAAGAGGTAACATTAAATAAACAGTACCCCTCTGTTCCTTATAGTCAACATAACCATAGTTTCATGTGTAAAAAGATCACTAGCAGGTAGTTTAGTCCCCCTACCAAAAATATTATGAATTTCACACAACTTAGTATACAGAGAAATTTCCTGATCTCTTCATTTCAATGAGAACAAGTTATTTTTATATTTAAACATTCTCCCCTGTAGTTTTGGAAACACAAACTCAAGCCGTCCACACTAGTGCAGGAGTGTGAAGAATCAGAAAGTGAAACCGCCTGGGAGAGTTTTACTGTGCCAATCTGAGTGAAAGGCTAAAAGTTAGTAAACAGAAACAATGGAATTATTTGTTTTAATAATCTTTGGTGTTGTTAGGACCATGGAGGGAAAAGTGTTTGTTTTTAAATACAGGGGGTCTGATTTTTCTCTTGTTATTATATCGGGGTATCGCCATTAACTTCAGAGGAGTCACTCCTGATTTACATCAGCGTTCTATCAGAAACAGGCCCATTGCTTTTTTCTCTTTACAGTGAACCCTTAAGCTGCAGGTGTAGCGTAGTTTCATGTGACTCAACTACAGCTGAGCTTTTTCTAGACAATACAGCAAACTGCTGATAAGTTTTAAAGATAACATCTTCAAGAAATTTGAAATGAAACTTCTTGAATATATTTCCCTCTCCATTTGTGTCTGTGTTAAAGACCATTTTTTTCTTTAAATAAAGCTTTATTTACCACCCTGAACAATTCTGCAGAGAATGTACAGACAGACGTGTGATATGTACAGTAAAAAGTGGCATTTTCAAATCCGATCTGATTTCTTTACAACACTTTGGACTATCCTGTCACTCTACATCTCGCTACAACTTTAATAGGCCGGAAGACCCTTACACCCTAAGGGGTCATGCATTTCTATAGTCACTCAGTACAAGCAAGTCAAATCTTACAAACACAGAACACCTTACCATGTATAGAACCCTAAGAAAATGAAGTTGTCCCAAGGTCACCCCTGAAGTCAACCATCTGGAGAGGGAAATGGGCCTTGGTGTTTTACTGATGGACCGGGGTGAGATGAGAGAGGAAGAGGGGTAGGAGTTCCTAAGGTTACTGCAGTACCCCATGGAGTTTGTTTTAGTTCCACATGGATAAAATGTGCTAAGCCCTTGAACCACTGCTCCCTGGCTGACCCAGGTACAGCACTGATGAGCTTTAGAAGCAGCTGTGCCCAGCCTTCCTTGACCAAATTCAGGGGTCAGTGTACAGAAATAAAAATAAAAGGAGTACTTGTGGCACCTTAGAGACTAACCAATTTATTTGAGCATGAGCTTTCGTGAGCTACAGCTCACTTCATCGGATGCATACCGTGGAAACTGCAGCAGACTTTATATACACACAGAGTGTACTGTGTGTATATAAAGTCTGCTGCAGTTTCCACGGTATGCATCCGATGAAGTGAGCTGTAGCTCACGAAAGCTCATGCTCAAATAAATTGGTTAGTCTCTAAGGTGCCACAAGTACTCCTTTTCTTTTTGCGAATACAGACTAACACGGCTGTTACTCTGAAACCAGAAATAAAAATGAAAGGCAGGGTAATTCACAGAGAGGGATCATCTCAAAAAATGAGACAACTCAACACTGGTCCATTGAAAGAAATGAAGTTACACCAGTTTACATCAGCAATGGATCGGACTCCCTGCCTCTGGTGTCTTGTCTGGGTCCCCACACCAGCAAGAGATCTAGCAGAATTGCTGGCTTTTACAAGTGATGAATGCAACTGTGTGTAACTGTGAAGTGTCCGGTTTCCCTGTTGGACCCTGACTCCAACTTCTTCAGTGAGGTTTTGAGATAACAGCACAGAGCTGGGGCTGACACACTGGTACAAAGTACACAGGCCATTTACACAGAACAAGTAAAGGACAGACCAGAAAGAGAAACTGTACTCAAACTAGCTGGAGTTTATCCCAGACATTGCCATGTTCTCTGAGGACTACTTACTCTACAGTAAGTACATTTCTTATTACATATTTTCTCAGCAGGCATTAAAGCAGAGCTACGGTGTCAGGCTACATGCCCTTGAACAGACTTCCTATGCACTTCTTGATTTAGGGGATCAGGGAGGTGAACAAAACAGTATGCCATTGGGAGGCAACTTCAGGTAAAACACCACTAACTTTGACAATAAGATCTGTAGGTAGATTCATAACATACCAGGCTTCTTTTTGAAAGCACTTTGAATCTAAGTTGGGATAACTGCAGAAGATGATGAAGCAATCCACAGCTCAGGGTGGCTGACCACCCCATTTGTTTAAAGGACTAAATGATCCCACCCAGCACTGTCTGACTTACAGCCATATCAGCTGGGGCCGTGACCCAGTCAAATCTTGAATCTCACAAGTTAAGAAGGGCTTGGCTGGATCAGAACTAGTCCTTGATGACTCACCTGCAAAGGTAGTGTAAAGTTTCAGTGGTTCGGTAAGTAATGCCCTTCTCTCTGAGTCAGCACTGAACAAATGTGCCAATATGATGATAGGAGGTGCTGTGCTGTATGGCTGGTGCCATCTGTTAGAATGAGATGTACAAATTAAGTCATGATTTCGTTTGGTCATTAACAATCCCATGGTGGTTTTTTACAAGAGCCAGTCTGCTAACCCCAGTGTCTTGGCCAAATTCGACTTGATTAATTCCATTCTGCTTTCCTTAATTTCCCCTGTAGTTTACATAGGATATAGTATGCTTTTTCATATTCCTACATTGTTTAGTATTACTGTGCTCTCTTCAACAGCTGTCATGTTGCACCCTAGTGGTGGATGAGATAATCCCAGTACATAACCCAGTAAACTGCTTTTGGGGGAAAGGAGCAATATAAACAAACTGTGAGGTATTACTAGTTAGTCCTTGCTTGCCTGCAACAATCCTGACACAATCCAGAAGACTGTTAGAGCTATTCAAGAGGTCGATAAGAGGAGCAAAGTAATCTGTGGGATGCATTACTGCTATTTTGGGGGTGTGCCGTAGATGGGTTCATGATGCCAGGAAACAGTAGTGGTATTTCTTGGGCAAGGCAGGAATGGAAAAGCTCTTGGGGTTGAACTAGAGCCTGGTTTTTAGAAAGACATCCAGTTCTGATTAAAAGATTTCAAATGATGGAGAATCCACCACATCCCCTGATACATTCTTCCAATAGTTAATAACTCACTTTAAAAATTTGCGTTTTATTTCCAGTTTGGAGTGTCTAGCTAAAATATTCCAACTATGAGCACCACCACCTGTCTTAGTTGAGTATTCTATTTTTCTATATTATACTCAGACAGTTATGGTGAGCTCTGTGAGACAGGAACGCTTTACTGCTTTGGTGTGGCTCATGCACTGGATTACAACTTTCAACATGAGGGAAAGGATTCATTTTAAAAAAAATACATCAACAGTGTGAAACATTCATATTTCCTCCTTTAAGCTTTGAATGGGAATGCAAGCTTTACTCAGAGGGGAACTGCACCCCCTGAAATGAAGCCTTTAAAAATAACCATGTGAAATCAGCAGCTGGCTTTTAAGCCTAGAATAACAGAACCGTGTATGATTGTAAAGAAAACTCAGGCTGTCCCAATGGCCTATACAGAAAGAAAATAGGAAATGGCCACAATGGGACTGCAGAAATGACTCCAGCAGCCACTCTGTCCTCAGTGATAGCTCATATGTGGCAGCAGGTGTATTACTGCAGAAGGGAACGTGAGCCAAGACCCCTTCAATAACCCCATCAGATTCTCAAAGAACATCCTGTGATCTTTAATACTCTCCTCCAACAGACCCCTCTAGATATGGGCAGAAAGGATTTGGTTTAACATTTCACAAAAGCCTTAGGTTCAATATACACCTTAAAGGTCTCTCACATCCTTCACTATAGGCTGGAAATGTCACCTACTTTTGAGCCCGGTTGCCAATGAAAGGCCCCAGGAAACTGGTGGGGCAGGACCACTATGCAGTAGGTAAAGGAGATGACTTGGCACAACCCTATCAATTATATGTTGTCAGGTCCCTCCAGTTGGCAGGAGTTATTCTCCCTCTAATAGCACTGAGCTTCCCCAGGAAATAGTATTCCTGTGTCCCAAACCCGCTGCACAGAGGGGCAGGAGATTAACAAATACAGCATGTGAAATAACCTAGGTCCAGAGAAACTTTTAACTACCCAGGTCATTGCCCCATAGGTTCTGTGATCCCCTCAGTCTACTCCCCACAGGCTCTGGGCCCCCCTCAGCCACTGCCCCGCCATCCCCCATCACTGCCCCCAGGCTCTGGGCCCCTCTCAGCCACCGCCCCGCCCCCCCGTCACCGCCCCCAGGCTCTGGGGCTCCCCCAGCCACCGCCCCAGGCTCTGGGCCCCCTCAGCCACCGCTCCGCCCCCCCGTCACCGCCCCCAGGCTCTGGGCCCCCCTCAGCCACCGCCCCGCCCCCCCCGTCACCGCCCCCAGGCTCTGGGCCCCCCTCAGCCACTGCCCCGTCCCCCCGTCACCGCCCCCAGGCTCTGGGCCCCCCTCAGCCACCGCCCCACCCCCCCCCCGTCACTGCCCCCAGGCTCTGGGCCCCCCTCAGCCACCGCCCCACCCCCCCCGTCACTGCCCCCAGGCTCTGGGCCCCCCTCAGCCACCGCTCCACCCCCCCCGTCACTGCCCCCAGGCTCTGGGCCCCCCTCAGCCACCGCCCCACCCCCCCCCCGTCACTGCCCCCAGGCTCTGGGCCCCCCTCAGCCACCGCTCCGCCCCCCCGTCACCGCCCCCAGGCTCTGGGCCCCCTCAGCCACCGCTCCGCCCCCCCGTCACCGCCCCCAGGCTCTGGGCCCCCCTCAGCCACCGCCCCGCCCCCCCCGTCACCGCCCCCAGGCTCTGGGCCCCCCTCAGCCACCGCCCCGTCCCCCCGTCACCGCCCCCAGGCTCTGGGCCCCCCTCAGCCACCGCCGTCACTGCCCCCAGGCTCTGGGCCCCCCTCAGCCACCGCCCCACCCCCCCCGTCACTGCCCCCAGGCTCTGGGCCCCTCTCAGCCACCCCCCCCAGGCTCTAGGCCCCCCTCAGCCACTGCCCTGCCCCCCCGTCACTGCCCCCAGGCTCTGGGCCCCCCTCAGCCGCCGCCCCGCCCCCCGTCACCGCCCCCAGGCTCTGGGCCCCCCTCAACCACTGCCCCGCTCCGAGGCTCTGGGCCCCCCTCAGCCACCGCCCCAGGCTCTGGGCCCCCCTCAGTCACCGCCCCGCCGTCATTGCCCCCAAGCTCTGGGCCCCCCTCAGCCACCGTCCCGCCCCCCCCGTCACTGCCCCCAGGCTCTGGGCCCCCCTCAGCCACCGCCCCGTCATTGCCCCCAGGCTCTGGGCCCCCCTCAGCCACCGCCCCGCCCCCCCCGTCACTGCCCCCAGGCTCTGGGCCCCCCTCAGCCACCGCCCCGCCCCGCAGGCTCATTGGATCCCGCAGTCACTGCCCCGCCCCCCCGCGCCCAGCGCGATCGCCCAGCACCACCAGCCACGTCACCCGGAGCAGCCTCCAGCCCGGCATGCGCGTGCGCGGCGCTGCCCGGCGGAGCTGTCCCAGTGACAGGCTGGCAGGAAGCGGCGCCGCGGCCGGAAGTGGAGGTGCTGGGCTGGAGACCCCCGCGCGCCCCCAGCCCCGGGCAGGATGCTGAAGAAGTTTGACAAGAAGGATGAGGAGGCCGGTGAGCGTGTGACGGGCCCGTCCCGGGGGGCTGTGCCGACGTGGGACCCTCTGTCTGCCCCCTGACCCGACCGCGCTGCCCGGGGCCAGCTCCCCGCCGGCTGGCGTCCCGAGCTGGTCTCCGTGCCCGGCCTCGCGGCCCCACGGGTGGGCGCTGCTTTTCAGCGTCCGCCCAGCCCTTTGCCCCGGGTCTCGGCTTGTGAGGTGTCCCCGGCTAGTGACCTTTCCAGGCGTTCTCCTTAACTCTGCCCGCAACGCCCCCCCGGGGCTCTGGCTGCCCATGCGAACTTTGCCCACCCAGTTAAGGACGCCAGATGAAGTTGTGGGGGCCTTTATTTTCTGGCCTGCTCACCTCACCTTGCGCCCCACGGATTTATAGGAGTCCTGATTTACCCATTGCTCTGCGGTGATGTCCCAAAGCCAGCTGCACAGTGAGGGGCAGGTGATTAAGGAGGATGCCCCTGAAATGACATCTAGAGAAACCCTAACTACCCCGTCCCCTCATGCTCTGCCTCCTCTTCTCTCCTTTGCCTGTCTCCTGGCTCTTTGTCGCCCAAAGCAGTCACTGGCCCGCCTGGCTTCTGTGTTGGTAGCTTTTAAAAATGTATGGTTGATATTCTGATGTACCAATTGCAAGTTTATAAAGCAACCTCTGTGTCCTTTTAGTGGCAGCATCTTTGCCTAGAGTCACATTTGCTTTATTTGTGTGTAGATTGCTGTTCAAGATGTTTTATGTAAATGTAAAGCCAGTGATTTTTTTTCAGGAGACCGTGTTTGCCATAGTGTAAAATATTGATCTCCTGATAATTGCCGTAGAGTAAAATATTGATGAACTGATACAAAAGTTGGGGTTGGAACTCAGATGGCATGGAGATGAGCACAATATAAACAGAAAGGTGGGGTTGGGTAAGCATTGTGGAAATGATTATTGGGCAAACTTGATCTATATCATTTACATAGTATTTGAGTGTCACACAGCATAGGAGACTGGACCATAGCATCTGGAAATGGAAAATCTCTATTAGGTTCTCATTGGTCCATGCCAGCGCAGGATGATGAAGTAGTCCAGGGAGCTACACCACCTTCACTTGACACAGCAACCTGAGCTGTTCTGCACATTAATACATTACTCACAGTCAGAAACATGTATATGAGAAAAATTCTCCTAATTGTCAAACCAAGCGTTAAAGCAGCCTAGAAACTGGCTTATAGTCTCTTCAGTAGTGTTTGTGTCACGCATGTTGTCTCTTTTTAGCAAGATGACTGCTGCAGCAGTGACTCTGAAATGCTCAAAGTGACTTTAAAATATTGTCTTCAAAATTATGTTGCAGGACCTTTCATAACATTGTACTGAGTAGCACAGGTGCAGCTTCTAGGTATTTTGGAGCAGCTCTGCCAAATCATTCATTGCTTGCTTCTCCATCTGCTGCTCTTTAACAGAGGAGCAGTGTCTGGATAAAAGGAGAAGGCTGTATCATATTTGCTGCATGATCCACATAGAATCAGTGCTGGATATGACAGTGCTGGACAGAAGGCCTGTCCAGATAGGTGTTTGAGTTTTCGCTTGTACCTCATGGTATCTTCTTCAAGTTCACGTGAAACTCTTTTTCTTCTGGGCCATTCATGTAATATAACTTGCTCCTTTTGTAATTTTAGTAATTTAATTCTAAAATAATCTGAGTGATTGGTCTCAGGGATGTATCTCTGCATATGTGTGGCTTCCAGGAATGTCTTTACTTTTTTATTTTAATGTATGTCAAACCCTTTGCTCAGGTTTCGGCTTTATCCCAGGCTTCCTTTGCATCTTTTCTTCATCTCAGTACTTGATAAGGTATGATCATTTAGGAGGGAATCTGTTTTTGGCCACCTTTTCAGGGAGGTCTCCTTAACTGCATCCACAACATTTGTAAGT
The DNA here is from genome assembly GCF_965140235.1 of Caretta caretta. Taxonomy (NCBI): domain Eukaryota; kingdom Metazoa; phylum Chordata; order Testudines; family Cheloniidae; genus Caretta; species Caretta caretta. The sequence goes on along the minus strand of NC_134212.1, from coordinate 24,104,135 downwards.
GCATCTGGTTGCCCATGCAAACTTTGCAAACGCAGCTGAGGTCAGTCGAAGATGTGGTCCTTTATTTCCTCGCCTTGGCTCTACCACCTCATTTTGCTTCCCACTGATTAATAGAAGCCCTTGTTTACCCAACCATCTTTACTACTTGGACAATTTCGAAGGCCTTCTAAATTATTCTGTTGTTCTTCTTTGTGGTCATTTCCCCTTCCCTTTTTCTGTGTTAAATGAAGATTTCTAGCATCCCTGCACACTTCTTCCTCCATCCAGGTTACCTACACTTGCACAAGGTGACAGTCCAAAAGCTAATCGTTGTGATGCTCCACTGAGCACATTGAAAATGGCAAGAGTACAGGATAGAACAATCTGAAGTGCAGTAGCTCATCCCTTGATTTACTGACCCGGTAGATTAATATTTTATGTAGAATCCTGAAATCACAAAAAAGATGTTCTTGTGATTCACGCCTGGGGCTGGGAGTCAGGGTGTTTGGGTTCTATCCCAATGTGTTCTACAGACTTCTTATGTAGTCTTGGTCAAGTGACTTAAGGACATATTTTCAAAAGTGGACTCTAATTTTGGGTGCCCAACTTTAGACCTGTAATATTTCTGAGCATATCAAGTTGGTCACGCAAAAACAGAGGCCATGTTTGGAAGTGTAGCCCTTAACTTCTCTGTGCCTCAGTTTTCACCATCTCTAAAATAGGGATAATTGTTTAGATCAAAATATGTAAAGTGCTTTGAGATGCTTAGATGAAAGGTGCTAGAGAAGGGTGAAGTAATCTATGGTGATGTTGTTAATGGCAGATTTTAGAATCACAAATAGAGGAGGTCAGAGTGGCTGTCAGGATGCAGAATTAGTTGTATGTAGTTGCCAGTAAAATTACCAGGAGTGCTTTTTCAAATCCCTCTTTGGAACATGTGCACATGTACACACTGGAATTTTTTGCTAACCTTCTCACTCCTCATTCTTCTTTTCCCACTCCAACATGTAAGTGTCCAAGCTTTGGTACAGGGTACTGTCTTTCTAACTTATTCTGAGCCTAATTGCTGCATCTTATTTACATAAGAATTAGCAGAATGCAATGCTCTATTATGATCTGAACTTGAAACTCACAAACTCGGACCAGTAGTCTTTGTAAGAATCATCCCTATAATAATGCATTTTATGTTACTTTGAGCATTTTGGAGCCATTGCTGCACGCAAACACCGCAGGAACCTTGTCTTTAGGGATGATTCTTACAAAGACTACTGAGCCCAGCATGTGATGTTTCAAGTCCAGATCATTGCATGCCAGGACCTCTACTCTTTCCAGGCAGCATCTCTGTATTAAACATGACCTGGCCATAGGCTGCAGTGTGGAGTTTTCATGGGCTGTATACAGCCTGTGGGCCACACTGAGGTTAGGCACTAATTAAATTTGCTTATCAATAGCTATCAGCTTATGAAAGGCTGCAGTTCACTAATAAACACTTAATGAGGACTAGATACTAATCATAATTGTAGTTCTTGCCTTCTGATCATTCCAGACCCATTTTTTGCTGTTTTTCATTAGAAAGTAGCATGCAGTCTACGAAACAGAATGATTAAATACACTTTTTCCAAGCTCTCCAGTTCACTGCCTTGGGTTTTTTTTAATTAGCTGTATAGCCAAAAATATAGTTTACTGATGAATTCTCTGATTTGTTTTATAATGCAAAGGATAAAGTATTCCAGATTCGCACAGTCTGGTGTTTTAGTGTTTTCTATGGCAGTTGCTACACTGGGTTTAATTTCTGGGCCTGATCATTTGCTCCCATAGGTGGCAGTCCTCTGAGACCTGGGGACTGAAAGTGGGAGCTCTTTATATTCAACAACCTCCTCTGGCCCATTTAGGAGTAACATTGATTAGCTCTGAAGAAAGTCTCATACAGTTTTCCTTAACTGATGGATAATTGCTGCAAGGTGGGGAGAACTTATAGGAAGCCCCAATTGAGGAGGGGATAAGGTTGACCAGTTTGTAATGCCAAGAAGAACAACAACAATCACTTCATGTTTTAGGAAAATTCTCTGAAAAGTGAGTTCATGTTTAAGCTATTTTAAGCTGTAGGCGTAAAAGAAAGGTATGATCAGAAGGGAGGCTTTCTAGTGTCTTTTCACATAGCACAATTCCTGGGATCACTCTTGTTAATTATCTTATTTTACAGGTGGAGGTTCCAACCCATTCCAGCACCTGGAGAAAAGTGCAGTGTTGCAAGAGGTAAATTCTAAAAATCCTATGTCTTCTATGAACATCCTCAGTAGTATAGTCTCCTCTCTGGGGTAGGAAGTTAGAGCTCTTTAGAAATTAACTACACTTTTGTCCCAATCCTGCTGGCATTGAAATAAATAGTAAAGCAGAAGTTCCCATTGATTTTTTTTTTTTTTTGGAGGGGACACAATTGGATCCTGTTTGTATAACAATGAAAAGAGTTAGTAAACTGTAAATGGATGTATTTTTGTCCGTAGGAAGAATAGATTTTCCCAATCCTTCTTACTAAGGGGGAATCTGCCTTGGGTGCCCTAAAATTCTAATAGGATAGCGAAATTAAAAAACAGGATGTGGTTGGTTATTGGACAGTCTTTGCCTTTAAAGGGTGGTTCTGCTCTGACAAATGACCTTTTTTTTGTTGTTGTTAAAGGCCTCTTTTTTTGTCCGCAGACCTGCTCCTTGCAATTCAGAGTTATATCTATTCACTTCAGTGATAGAAATAACATTTTTAGTACTGTTTGCTCTTGTTAGCCCTGCAGAAACAGCTCCGCTCTGAGAGAGGGAGCTGGATTCTATTCTGGTTTGTGCATCGGCACCAGAATTGTTCCTCTTAAAATGGGGTTGCATGAGTGTAGCTGAGATTGAAATTTGGCCCATAGAACCTTTATCATCACAGTGTGGCTTTCAGATCCCATGGTGAGTCAGTAGGGATGGTTGTTAGGAAGGTGGGGGCATCTCTTTTGTCCCAAACTGAGAAAGTCTGATCGGAAGTCATTGAAAGAATAATAAAATATCCAGTCTGCAACTTGCATCAGTGGCTCAGTTCACACACTGTGTTAGATAAACCACAGAGACTCTCTTCTGGGCTCTTATTCATGCTTTTGTTTGTTTCTAGGCTCGGGTGTTTAATGAGACGCCCATAAACCCTCGGAAATGTGCTCACATCCTCACCAAGATTCTGTACCTCATAAACCAGGTAATGGAGAGAACGTGAGCTAGGAGTTCTTTAGATTTTAAACATTTTTCTTTTATAAACTAGTCTTGCCTGCTAATTTTAACTAGTGCCTTATGAAATGTTACTTAAACAGCTGTTCCAGTAAGTTATCACTTTCTCAAGGCCCAAAGAGTTCTGGAGTGATCGAATGGGCAATTTGAAAAACCAAATGCACAGATTGGTAGCAACTGGAAGTTATTGTCTTATAGCTGTTTGATGACCAACTTGGTTCTAAATCCAATTCCTAGTGGTCAGGTATCCACATAGCAGTGGTTGGTATTTAGGCACCTAAAGAAGCAGGTAGTAGCCTAGTGGGATTTTGTAAATCACATTCAGTGTCTAATCTGCATCTTTAGGTACCTGACTACTTTAAAAAATCTGGACCTAACTGGCCCCTTATTAGCCATCTCAGCTGAGATGGAGTATTGAATGGGCTATGTAGTCTGAACTCCCCTCTCATCCTTCGGGACATTGGCTTGTTGCTGACAGTTGTTGTCATGCTTCTGTCACAGTGCTGAGTAAGGTTTTCTTCCACCTACACCAGCAATTAAACCACTTTCAGCGCCACATCAGGGGGCCACGCAGGCCAATTTCTAGCGTCGATGGGTAGGGCCCTACCAAATTCATGGTCCATTTTGGCTAATTTCAGGGTCATAGGATTTTTTAAATCGTAAATTTCATAATTTCAGATATTTAAATCTGACATTTCACGCTGTTGTAACTGGGGGGGGGGGGGGGTCCTAACCCAACTCTGAAGGCAGCAGCGCATAAGGGTGGCATGGTATGGTATTGCTGTCTGGCTACTGGTGGGGTGCCGCCTTCAGAGCTGAGCACCTGGCCAGCAGCCACCGTTCTCTGGCCACCCAGCTCTGAAGGCAGTGCAGTAGGAAGGGTGGCAACACTCCGACCCCCCACAATAACTGTGCAACGACCTCCCCCCCCCAATCCTTTTTTCGGCCTGGACCCCAGTTTGAGAAATGCTGGTCTCCCCCATGAAATCTGGTCTTTTGTATGCTTTTACCCTATACGATACAGATTTCATGGAGGAGACTAGATTTCGTGGTCCATGACGCATTTTTCACAGCCGTGAATTTGATAGGGCCCTATTGATGGGCATTGAAGGTGGTTCCTCCCTGCCTGTGTTGAGGCACACTGGGGGGGAATTCACCTTGTCATGACCCAAGCTGTACCTGTTCTGTGGATAAATAGTCTGTTGTCCTGGAACCTTTAACCTGTACAAAAACTGCTTTTTTTGTAAATAAGAATTTCTGTCCCTATTTTGCCCATTCTAGGGGGAACACCTGGGTGTGATGGAAGCTACGGAATCCTTCTTTGCCATGACCAAGCTGTTCCAGTCCAATGATGTAAGTCCTATACTTACACATTTTGTGTGTACATTTGTCTAGCAGGATATGATGCTGGTGAGAGCCTCACATTCATCCCTGAGCTATCTCTTTTTGTGACATGCTGCTCTCCCCTGGGTAGAACCACTTGATCCATGCCCCCCACATGCACATGATTATTATGAAGTGCATCTGTTTCTAGTTACTGACATCTTAGTAGTGCCTCATTTTTCCCTGTTGCTCGTTGGTGACTTAGTGCTTGTCTACATGAAGACTTTGTGCGCGGCAAGATGGGGTGTGAATCTAGAGCACCTTAGCTTGCCACGTACTGCCCTGTGGATCCTGCTGCTGCACATTAAAAGTTCCATAGCGTGCTTTGACTTCCGTAAAGTCTGTGTGTAGAGAATTGCTTCTTTGGGAGATTCCTACAGGGGGCGAGAACCTGAACAAAGGTTCTGAAGCTGAATATCAAGGTAGATAGCACTTCAGCTAATGCTAATACAACCTACAGACAAATATATTGAAGGGAAAAGGTGACTCAGTTTCCTGGCTGGGAACCTTCCCATTCAAAAATAAAAGGCAAATGAACTTTTTAATGGCTAATGCTATCACATAAAGTATTCAGAGAGTCACCAAGTGCAAATGGCTTTCTTGACCATCCCTTCATTCCCAGCTCTTCCAAATGTGTGCTTTCTGCGTAACCAAACCATCTGAATGAGAGACTCTCATCAGGCTTCACCATCCATCTGGGCTCTTCCATTTTAACTGCCTTTATTATTTAACGTTTATACTGTGGGAGTCCCTGAAAGTTATGTCCAGTTTGGGTCCCCTTGTACTAAGCATTGTACTAATATGTAATAGATGATGGTCTGCCTTGCTGTGTGCCCCATGATAAAGTGACCTTCCTCCCTGTTGAGGTAGCTCAGCCCATAGCAGTACCTGAAGGAGGCAAAGAACTAGCACCACACCAGTAGCTTACTAGAAAGGGTGCTGCAGTTCTGAACAGTCCTGCAGCAAACACGCTGTTGGTGACTCCCTACAGGGTATAATGAGCAGCAGAGTACCCAGTGTTTCCAGTCACATGTGTTCAAAAATCATGAGTTGGGCCTCAAAATCCTGAAATTGGCTTAAAAATCTGATGATTTTTTTAAAGAAAAGTCTGGTTCTTGTTATTGGCCTTCCTGTTTCTGAGCCTTGAGAGTTCCCTCAGGTCACACTTTCAAGCTTTTCTCTGTAACCACGAGCACCACAAAGCACAAAATTTCCATTGATGTCAACGGGGGCAGGATTTCACCCTTCCTTTTATTTTTATTTTTTAAATGAAAGCTGAGATTCTCACAATCGCTTGGCTCCAGGAGCTGGGATTTAAAGGGAAATGACAAATATCATCAGATTTTCAATAAAATCATGAGAGTTGGCAACTCTCTCCACCCTGCCAGGGTTGGCGTGCTGCCAGCTAATGCTCGTGTTGCCTGTTTTACCTGCCAGCCGACTCTTCGCAGGATGTGTTACCTGACCATCAAAGAGATGTCCTCCATCTCTGAGGATGTCATCATTGTGACCAGTAGGTGAGTCCTCGCTGAGGTGCCCCCTTCCTTTCACCGCTATTTGCATGTTCCTTCCAACAAGTCTTCTCTAGCCATCCAGAGATAGCTATGATCCCTGAAGGGAGGTATGAAGCTGAGGAAATGCTCTTGTTTAAAGGGGGCCATTGAAATATAGGCACTGAAATCCTAACAATATATGTGAACTGACAGTGCAGCAAATGCCATATGCCAGGCCCTTGTGTATTTGGTTTGTCTCTCTGGGTTCCCATGCTGTGCCCACACCGTGGTATCTGACCACCTTCTTTTGTAAAGGGCTATTTTTTAACTCTTGCTTTTCTGTCTGAGCCCTTCGACGTTTCTCAGGGTCTTGAAGTGTTCTCTGGGGGATACGTTGCCAAATAGGTAGGTAGGGATTTGGCCATATGACTTCTATTGTTCTAACCTCATTGGGCGCTGCTTAACGTACCCCATGACTTGGGCCCAAGCCTTGTCTGACACATCATCTCTGGACCACTGATTTCCCAATGGGAAGTCCTGACCTAAAAGGAGGCTGCTGCAGTGGGAGACAGTAATGACAGAGTTGATGGGAATTGCAAAGGTACATCCCCCATGCAGCATTTAGAAATCAGCCCGCACGTATAGGGACTGTCAGTCCCCTCCCCCACATGTAGTTTTGCACCAAACACAGCCTGTTGCCTTGGGCAAGGGCAGGATGTTCAGGAAAGGAGTCCAGATGCTTCATTACTCTAGCCTTTAACTCTAAGTAGCTGCATTGGTGTTTTGGTCTCTTGAGGTGATCTGAATGGCATAAGGGCTCCTGTCATTCCTCTTGTGACCAAACTTTCCCTACCAGAGCAGGACTAGGCTGAAGGCAGCATTGTGGTATCCTCTTACCCTCCTATTGTGGATTTTGGCTGTGAAATCCAGTGCCCATGTGTTGGTATGTGCAACGCTGCATGTGTGCTTTTTATAGCACTAGTGGGTAAATTACGCAATACTAAAAAACTTCCTTCACGTTTATACAGTTTAACCAAAGATATGACTGGGAAGGACGACAATTACCGAGGCCCTGCTGTGAGAGCACTCTGCCAAATCACTGATGTAAGTGCCAGCTGCCACTCAGGCGATTGCGTGTTGCTGGGCCCTTATCTTCTTGGTCCTGAATGCCTGTCCCTCCTAACTCTGCCCTTGCATCCTATATCTGGCCTTGCTTTTCCTTTTTCTTCCCCTCTCTCTGTCCCCCTTGCAGTCTTGTCAGCTTTCCTTGTAACTCCTCAAAGGAGTTGGTTCTTATTTTCCCTCTCTGCAGAGTACCATGCTGCAGGCCATTGAGCGCTACATGAAGCAGGCGATTGTGGACAAGGTGCCCAGTGTGTCCAGCTCTGCCCTGGTGTCGTCATTGGTACGTATGCACCTACAGGGATTTGTGTGAGGGCCATTTAAACCAGGAAACAAATTTCTGTGTTGGGAGCTGAGCAGCACGTTCTCCAGTGTCTAGTATTTTCACATGTTAAAATATGAGCCATCTTTTCAGTATAGAGATTTTTTCTTTAAATATGAAGTACGATTGATTAGGACACACTTGACAACACTGAGTCATAGCCCCTGTGGGCCTGCATTGGTCCATTTGGGAAATAGGCATAATAGGAGGAGGAAGCTTACAGGGCCTACTCATGCTGCACTAGCTTTTTGACCCGTGTTCCTTTGTAATGCTCACATCTCCCATGGATAGCATTTACCCTGAATGTCAGTCTGCAGAATTTGGTCTCAGATTTAAAACTGGACTTGGATCAGAACCCGATGAGACATAGCATTTGTGCAGGAACAGCCTGGCAGCCAGGAAATCTCCCATTTGTGGTCCCTCTGGCAGGAAGCTTACATGGTGCTTTGTGGAGGTGTCATGACATCAGACACAGCACCTCTCCTCCATTGTGGTGTGTATATTTCTTCCTCTCATTAATGAGAGCTCTGAGACTGGAGCCAGGGGAAAGCAGAAATCCCTGGTGGTTTGTGTTTCTGTAAAGTAGATTTGAAATTGCTTAACTGAGACAATATTGGAATTAGGTGGCAAACTCTTCTGGGCAGGGACTGAGGCTTTATGTGAGGGGCGTGTTGGTCACCCAGCACAGTGGGGCTTCAATCCTGATTGGGGCCTCAGGGAATTACTGGAATATAAATACATCATTATCAAGATTCTCCCTTTGTCCTCCGTGTGCTAATGTCGATGAATAGTGCTCACAACACCCCTTCAAGGTAGGACTGTATCATTGTCTCTCCAGAACCCAAGCTGGCGAAGATGGGGGTTGTTGCTGTTTTTGTGATTTGCTGATTCATATTAGTTTATCCTGGACCTTGATGGACTCTTTTCTTGTGCGTTATTCTGTGCCCACAGCATCTGCTGAAGACCAGCTTCGACGTGGTAAAACGTTGGGTGAATGAAGCTCAGGAAGCAGCTTCCAGTGACAATATCATGGTGCAGGTAAGAAACCCTAGGGTGCATGCAGCAGATCAGGGGTTTTGGTATTCTCCAAGCTCAGTTGTACATCTCTGGGCCATAGATGAGTAAATGCATAAATAACATAGCATGTGGTTTGTGAATCCCTTTCTTTTCTCCTTTGCTAATATGCGCAGTATCATGCCCTCGGCTTACTCTACCACGTGCGTAAGAATGACCGTCTGGCAGTCAACAAGATGCTCAGCAAGTTCATGCGTCATGGCCTGAAGTCGCCCTTTGCCTACTGTATGATGATCCGAGTGGCCAGCAAATTGCTGGAGGAAGAGGCTGGAAGGTGAGGAAGTTGTGTTGCCATATTGGAAGACTTAAAAAATGGGATCTGAGGAATCTCCTCTTACAGACTTGTCCTGTTATCTGGTTTTGTTTAAACCTTTAAGAAATAACATGTAACATGATGCAATCCCTTTCCTTTTATTAATAGTTAAAACATAGTACAGAAAAGGGAGTGGGAGGTGATTCCCTGTCACTTTTATTTTGTAACTGGACAATCTGTGTCTAATCCAGGTGTTTGGTGATCTGACACTTTGCTTCCATGTTTATGCTATCCCCTTGTGTATGGTTCTCACACTTCATTGAAATCTTTCATTTGATTTTCCATATCATATTGTAATTAAGTGGCTAGTGTGTATGTATCATTGCCCTCTGCTGGATAGCACCAGAACTGCACTATTGATTGTCATGAGCCCTATATGTCTAACAGCTAATGGAAATTCCCCTTTAGTTCATCAGGGAGGGGTCTATGCTTTTGGAGTAGGAGGGTCTCAGTTCTATCCTTGCAATGCAAATTAGTGCAGCATAGTGACAACTACAGAGTCTTAGCTGAACACAGACTGATTACAGTCATATTTCTTTTTCATAAAATGCAACTTCTAGTAGCTCCGAGAGCCATTCCTTCTCTGCCAGCCCATTCTGTCCTCCCAGTGCTTAAGGCTCTTTTTAATTTCTTGACTTTGTCTCCTAGCCATGACAGCCCCTTGTTTGATTTCATTGAGAACTGCTTAAGAAACAAACACGAGATGGTGGTCTATGAAGCTGCTTCTGCCATTGTTAACTTGCCTAGCTGCAATGCCAAGGAGCTGGCACCTGCCGTGTCTGGTAATTCTAGTGCTATTTAAGGGTGTAACTGGGGGATTGTGGGCCTATGACAATTGCATTTGCTGGCTACCCTGCGATGTAAGGCCTTTATCAGTACTCAAGCTTGTTGAGATGTCATTATTGCCTATATATATCTTTGCTGATGTTAGAAAGTGTTTGCCTGCTGCATTCAGTGTGGATTGTTCTAGGGTCTGTGTCTCTACAATGCAGGCTCATTGTAATTAGCAACAACAACAAAAATCCTTTTACCTTGTGACATGCCAGCAGCTCTGTGAGAGACCTGGATTCTGAAGCAACCTGGGAGCTCTAGCTTCCCAGCCCCATGGAGTTCAGATGCTCACTGAGATGGTGCATTTGGGCTCTGGGGAAGGTGTGTGTAGGAGATCTGCATCTGCAATAACCGTGTTCTTTGTTGGCCAACAACACATGGAATAGAATGGGATTTAAATTGTAACAAGAAAAAATGGGTTTAAGTAGCAGTTGAAATAAAGGTTCAATGGGAAGATCGACTAGGGAATGGAGATAGAAATTTCCGAATCATGGCTTGATGAACACCTTTTAGTGATGTTAAGGAATGGAGGGAGACGGACTAGCTCAGTGATTTTCAATTTCAAATGGAAACATGATCCCCTTTGGAAATCTTAGACATAGTCAGTGGATCACATGTAGAAAACCACTGTTCTATGGTAACGACAACCTTTCGCAGACCCCTTAGGTGTTGTCTGTGGGCCCCCAGGTGTCTGCGGCCCACACGTTGAAAACCACTGGACTAGCTAACCTTCCATGGGTCCCTATGTTTCTGAGAGAGTAAATCCAGGGAGCTTCCAATTATTTCCTGCTCACTGTTGCTCTAACAGTGAATCAGAATCTTTTTGTGCGGGGTGTGGGGCACTCCTGGTTCATCGATTTCTCAATGTCTACATTTGATGCTGTTTCAGTGTTACAGTTGTTCTGCAGCTCCCCGAAAGCAGCTCTTAGATATGCAGCTGTCCGCACCCTCAACAAGGTAAGATTCAGTGTTCTAGGAGTTTGAATATCTTTCACCTCCCCTGGATGGTGAGGTCCAGACCCCTCCCCCCCCCCCCCCCCCCCCAGGTCCAGGGTCCAAAGAAGAAAAAGGGGGCCAGGCTATGTAAAGATTGGATTTCTATCATTCTTACTCTCCTCCCTTCCTGTCCCACTCACAGTTCCCAAGTATTTAGGAATCAGGAAACCAGAGTTTCTATTTCGTTGCTTTCTGTGCAAAATAAAAACATCCAGGAACACATCAGACAAGAAAAACAAATCACACTGACTAGTGGTCTCTAGTGACAGTGAATCTCAGGTGTTGTGCAGTACTGCGTTTCCCTCAACGCCTCCAAGTCTTTCCTTAGGATGAAGCAGCTCCTTGTTAAGCGACTGGGACCAAATCCTTACACTCCTCCTCACCCTGTCCTCATAGCAACTTTTGTTCTAGTGCAAGGGCTGGAGCAGTCTTTCATAGCCTTTACTTTGCTCCCTTCAATTCCAAAGGGAAGAGCTACAGAGTCTGTGTAGTGGCTGGTCTGAGCCTGGCTCCAAAGACTGTACAGAGCTGAGGTCCCTGGAGAACTGAAGTTCAGAGCCCCTGCAGGGACTTCTGGCTTCCTGTGTGGCAATGGATAGGGCTTGAGCCTTAATAAATGGAGAGCAGGAAAATGGACACACAGCATTTAAAGGCCATGCTACCAATGTCTGTCTTTCAGCAGGGTGGCATATTTCTTTGGGAGAACAGAGCTGATAACTTTGCCCTCAGGTGAGTTACTTACCTGGGATGTCTTCTTAGAACCTGTTATATTTGGTTTGGTAGACAGGCTTGAGTGCTGTATAGGGTCTGTATAGCATTTGGTTCTGTCAGCTGGGCCCTTTCCATGTAGTCAGTTAATTCCATTGTTTCTCCTCACTAGGTTGCCATGAAGCACCCATCTGCTGTGACTGCCTGTAACCTGGACCTGGAGAATCTCGTGACCGATTCCAACCGCAGCATCGCTACGCTGGCTATCACCACGCTGCTGAAAACAGGCAGTGAGAGCAGCATTGACCGGCTCATGAAGCAGATCTCCTCCTTCATGTCAGAAATCTCAGATGAGTTCAAGGTATGGAAGGTGTCCCACAGTGAGAACTGTACTGGGCCTTTGTCTTTCTCTGTGTACGCTTGCCTTCTGAAATCTGGGTCAGGTTATACCACTCTTTCACTTCCAGAGACTGGACTTCAGATCTGCTGGAGACTTGAGTGCAAGGGGATGATGGTATTGACCTATCCCCAAAGTATCCCACAGTCTCTAACTTGCTGCCATTAGTAGCCTCTGTTCTGGAGACTACCCATAGTAATTAAATCCCTATTCCAATGGGCCCTCTTACTAGCCTTCTCCAGGGACTAACTAGTGCATGGAGAGAGGAGTACCCTCTCATCCCTGTGGCTGCTTCTCCAGTGCATGCTACCCATCTTGTAGATGAAGAGAGAGCTATGGTCTCCTGGGCTTCTCAGTCCAGCTTAAAATTCATGTGGAGGGGAGAAAAAAACAAATTGAAATAAGACAGAATTCTCCTTGTTAAATGCACTGTTTCTAAACCTGTTTAGGTTGTGGTGGTGCAGGCTATCAGTGCCTTGTGTCAGAAGTACCCACGTAAGCATGCAGTCCTCATGAATTTCCTCTTCACTATGCTCCGGGAAGAGGTAAGGCTACTGGCCAGCTCCTTTGTGTTATTATTTATTTGTATTGCAGTAGCACCTAGAGGCCCCCTTCAGAACGAGGCCCTGTCGTATTCAGTGCCATATGGCAAGTGCTATGTAGCAGGTGAAAAGCTTGCAATCCCAATGTAAGCATGGTTAGTAGAAATGGCCAGCTTGATATGTGACAATTGTCTGCAAAGTGACATCAAAAACTATTTATCAATGTTTCCATGATCTGATTTGAAGCATGAGTGGGATTCTGCTGCTGGGCTTTAACAACTTTCAGAGCAAATGTATGTAACAGGAGATCCACTGGCATTACATGTCTGCATAACATTGAACCAGCTTCTGTTGTTGCCCATTGTATTTTGACATTACATTCTAAGAAGCCTTGTCTTGTGTCAAAAATCCATTATCAGATGACCTAAAACTATTTTAGTTCTGCTCCCCCTGCTGTTGCAATGAGGGATCATACCTGAAGCCATTCTCTGTGTGCCTTCAGATACAGAATTTCATAAAGGCACTGTTAGAGATTTTCTGAAACCCTTTCTAAATAATCTCCTATAGCACTCAGGACTCCACATATGCCTACTACCCAGCTGGCATTAACACTGTCAGTTATGATGATCATGTTCTGCCTATTAAAACTTCCCATTTTGGATCATACCAAGACCTCTTATCTTGTACTTTGAAAATAGGATATTCCATTTGTGCAGATTGTGCCTGGGTGGCTGGTATAATTTTGAAATATGGTTTCAGAGTTCAGACCACTCAATTTTATGGCTCTTTCATCCAATGTAGCTCCTAATATATTCAGAGCACCCACAATTATGCATGTAAATTATAAGAGGACATCACTCTGTTTAATCCCCCGTTGTTCAGAATGAACATGAGTAAGTAACATCTAAAGGTAATCTTATGTGTATTTAGTAGCTAGTTGCAGGGTATGCCAGGGGAGATACTGATCTTTCATCTTCCCCCCCCCTAATGTATTGTATTTGATTGGCCCTGCAGTGGTTGATTTGATACCTAATGTATTGCCTTTGTGATTCATACTTGGTTGTCTGGTGTGGGAAGAGGGATTATTTTTCCCCCCATATGGTTGTTTTATGTAATGATTCTAGCAGCAGAGTGGCTCAAAATGGGGCCTTTCTTAAAAGGGATGTAAATCCTTCAGCTGCAGCCCCTTCTTTAAGGCTTGCTTTTTTAATTGGAGTGTTTGTAATTGTTTTCTAATTGGAGTGAGCTGCACAGAGACCTTGAATATTAGCAGCTCCTAAGTAAGCACAGAAGTAACTCCAAAGTCCCATTGAAAAACTAAGGGCTGTGATGTGCTTCCAATTCTCATCATGTTTATAAGAGCTGGACCCAGTATGGTTCTGGCAGTGCAATTTTTTTGAGGTGCAGTACACATGTGGAAGTAGCTGGAAGTGGCCCAGTGCACTGAGCAGACCTAACAGAGTGGGGCAGTGTTGCTACCCAGTTCCTTTCAAACACAGCAGTCGCGGATGTCTCTGTCTAACTAAATCCCTCCCTGGCTGGTTAACATTCCCAGTTAGAACTTCTGGCCTCCTTTGAATTTTCTCACTGGCCTTTGCTGCATAGGGCGGTTTTGAGTACAAGCGAGCCATTGTGGACTGCATCATTAGCATCATTGAGGAAAACTCTGAGAGCAAAGAGACTGGCCTGTCTCACCTGTGCGAGTTCATTGAGGACTGCGAGTTCACTGTCCTGGCCACCCGTATCCTCCACCTGCTGGGGCAGGAAGGGCCCAAGACCAATAACCCTTCAAAATACATTCGCTTCATCTACAACAGGGTCGTCTTGGAGCATGAGGAGGTCCGTGCAGGTAAGGTGCAGGCGTAGAAAGATACATGTCCTTCAAGGTTGAGTAAATTTCTGTGACTGAACTTCAAGTAAAGGGGTCTCAGTGGGCTAATCCACTTGCTTTTTACCTTCTGTGGAATGAGTTCAAATACAGTTTGGCGCTTGGCTTAGTCCCTAACAACCCTTTGTCCATAGTAAGAAAACTCCAACATCCCTTAGCAGGAGTGCTGGTCTCCATGTAGAAGAATACACAGTGGGCACGTTTTGATGATTTGGTTGAGATGGGTGGAGGAAGATTTGCCAGCACTTTGCTGCACTATGCCTGGCTCTGTGTTCTACATAAGAATGGCCACAGTGTGTCAGAGCAATGGTCTATCTAGCCCAGTATCCTGTGTTACAACAGTGGCTGGTGCCAGATGCTTCAGTGGGAGTGAATAGAACAGGGCAGTTTATCGAGTGATCCATCCCAGTCCCAGCTTCTAGTAGTTAGGGGCTTAGGGACACCCAAAGCATGGGGTTGCATCCCTGAACATCTTGGTTAGTAACCATTGATAGACCTATCCTCCATGAACTTATCTCATTCTTTTTTTAACCCTGTTATACTTTTGGCTTATACAACATTTCCTGGCAACAGGTTGTTTGTGCACTGTGTGAAAAACTACTTCCTTATGTTTGTTAAAACTGCTGCATATTACTTTCATTGGGTGACCACCAGTTCTTGTTACATGAAGGGGTAAATAACACTTCCCCATTCACTTTCTCCACATCATTCATGATTTTATAGACCTCTATCATGTCCCTCCTCAGTCAACTCTTTTGCAAGCTGAACAGTCTTAGTCTTTTTAATCTCTCCTCACAGAGTCATTTTTGTTGCCCTTCTCTATACTTTTTCTAATTCTAATGCATCTTTTTTGAGATGGATAGACCAGAACTGCATGCAGTATTCAAGGTGTGGGTATAGCATGGATTTATATAGTGGCATTATGGTATTTTCTCTCTTATGAGCCATTAG